>NC_067145.1:51691733-51991733 GCF_903995435.1 Acomys russatus
ATACACTGTTAAGTGTTTGCCAACGTGGAAGTTGAAGTTGGCTTATGATCTGCTCAGACTTGGTGATGAACCTGCTCAAGGTCCTCATCTCCTCCAAGCCCTGTTTACTGTTGCTTTCTTTGCCTCTTTTTAAAAAAAAATTTTTATTAATTTATTCATATTACATCTCAATGGTTATCCCATCCGTTGTATCCTCCCATTCCTCCCTCCCTCCCATTTTCCTCTTACTCCCATTCCCTATGACTGTGACTGAGTGGGACTTCCTTCCCCTGTATATGCTCATAGGGTATCAAGTCTCCTCTTGGTAGCCTGCTGTCCTTCCTCTGAGTGCCACCAGGTCTCTCCATCCAGGGGACTTGGTCAAATATGAGGCACCAGAGTACGTGTGAAAGTCATACCCCACTCTTCACTCAACTGTGGAGAATGTCCTGTCCATTGGCTAGATCTGGGTAGGGGTTTGAAGTGTACGGCCTGTATTGTCCTTGGCTGGTGCCTTAGTTTGAGCGGGACCCCTGGGCCCAAATCTGCCTATCATAATGTTCTTCTTGTAGGTTTCTAGAACCCTCTGGATCCTTCTACTTTGCCATTTTTCCATGCTTCTCTCATCTAGAATCCCAATAGGATGTCCTCTCCTCTTCTTTGCCTCTTTTTAACTTTGCGGGCCTGGTTATATAATGAGTGTTTATGGAATTCTCTTCATAATGAACTAAGGGTCATGGCCCTTTTGGAGGTTGCTTATCAGATGTCCTGCATATTATATTTTACATTATGATTCATAACAGTAGCAAAATTACAGCTATGAAGTAACAACAAAGTAAGTTTATAGGTAGGGGGTCACCACAACACGAGGAACTATATTAAAGGGTCATTAGGAAGGTTGAGAACCACTGAACTAATTGAAGGCCTGCTGTAAAAAAACCCTTCCTGTTCCTGAATATTATTGATTCATTGACTCACTCGCTCAGTCATTCAGTTTCACTTAGCTCCTTCATGAATCATGTTGGCAGTATTCCGGTCTGGGGTCAGCCCACAAATGCTATTTGGACTCCTGTGATAAAATAGATGTGCCCCACTCACAGGGTTTGCACTCTGACACAGGAGACAGACATGGAGTATGTCATGACAGCTAATTAAATGCTTGCTCACGGTAGGTGAAGTGCTGTGAGGTTTGGACCACGAGGGTGTGCTTCAGAGACCTGCAGAGGGAGTGAGGATGCTGAAGCTGAACTATGGGAGCATGTGTGTCTATCAAGATGTAGCCTGAAAGTTCATTTCACTGTGGTCTAAGATGTGCCTGGTCCTATAACTACCTCCTACTGGGCTCTAACGACAGCTCAGCTGCTCCCATGTAGCTGCTCATTTGTCTCAATGCTTTTCCACCCTCTGAGTCAGTAAACTCATGAATGGAACGATGAGGCCTGTGCTCAGGTCAATGGTCAGAGGGAAGAGTAGAGACGTTCTTCAACCTTGAATCTTGGTGGGCTATCGATTTTTAATTTTATTTTTGGCATTTGGGTGTTTTGCCTATCTGCAAATCTGTGCTCCATTTGCCTTTCTGGAGCCCATGGAGGGCATAGAAATGTTCTGGAACTGGAGGTACAGACAGCTGTGAGCCACCACGTGGATGCTGGGAATTGAACCCAGATCCTCTTGGTAGAACAAGTAATGCTTCTTAACAGCTGAGACATCACTTTAGCTTCTTTTATCTACACATCTTAAGCCAGTTCCAGGAGATTCCTTAAGCCAATTTAAGGAGCCTTTGTTTCTACCCAAGTACTGACAGAGCAGATCAGACTTCCACCATCAAAACGAGAGAAAAAAAAGCAAGTCCACTCTGTCTGCAGCTCTGCTACTGCCCTAGGTAGGAGTGTCTCAGTATTGCAGTGCTAGCTTGAGTCTTTGTGTTCTCTCATTTGTTCAGATAAGTGGGGGAGGGGCATATGCTTTAAGTTACCCAGTGGATACATTCTTGCAAGCTTTCCAGGAAGTTGTTTCCAGATTACCTCAACCCAGCTACTTCCTTGCAGAACTTGTCACACCTCTAGCAAAGCAGAGAACGAGGAAGCCGGCTAAACCCTCCAGCCTGTCTCTAACACATGATTTTGCTTGGGTATGTGAGCTCTTGAAGGCAGAAGCTAGGCCCAGGTGCAGGAGCATCCCGTCCCAGAGAGCAATGCAGCTAGTTCGGGGGAGGGGCCACATCACTCCCTGTTACACATAAATTCGGAGTTTTCAAAGCTGTGTGGGAACTGCTGTTAGAAATCACGTTATCTGCTAATGGGATGTGGGCCCGAAACGCCCACATGCTGCTTTGAAATTTCTCCCCCATCTGTTCATTTCTACAGCGCTTAACTATTTATTTAGGACAAGAGTAGTGCGGCCTGCTAATGTGTTCAACGGAACCATTAAGATCGCAGCTCCGTGGAGAAAATAAGCTGTGTGCTAGAGATCTTACGAGCGTCTCTTTGGACTCACTTTCCTTCTGTCTTTAGGGGAGAACATTCTGGTAAGAAGTGGACTCTAAGAAAGCACTACTAGTGCTGCATAGACTCAAAATGATGACCATGGGCTGTGGACAACAAAAACGAAAGATTTAAAGGACTCACTTGTACATCAGCTGAACTTTTACCTGACCCAGGAAGGGATTGTTTCCTTCAGTTGTCTTTATGAAAAAAAATACCGCTATAAATACTGGTATTTAAAAATGTTGACATGTTTCTTTCCTTTTTTATTTATTTATTTATTTATTTATTTATTCTTCTGTCACTTCTGATTGGCTGTGGGTTGACTAACACTTAAGTTTTCACACAGTATTGATTTTCCTTCTTCATCATGACAGGTGGAGTTTTGGCCCTGGTAAGGCTTTTTGACCTAAGTTGAGAGCTGCTGTACATCCAATAAGGCTGTAACCCTCAGGGTGTAGCCGCTTCCTCTTGCCTGTCTGCTGTTCTGCAGAACTCCTACTGACCTAGTGTTCTATTCCAAAAGGAGAAAGCAGTAGATGCTACCTATTATAAAGCATCTTTGGATGTTTATCCTTCAACAGGTGTTTCCTTAGTATGCCAGTAAGAGCCTCATATTTAGGTAGGTAGCAGAGATGAAGAGAGCCAAGGGTTTTTGCCGTAGTTTATGGTCAGACAGAAGGACTAGCACTGCACAAGTAAACGCCTACGTGTACATGTTTCCAGGTATGATTAGTGTTGGAGGGAAAGGAACAGGGAGAGCTTAAAATTGGAGACCCAGGTTGGGTGGGGGCTTCCTGTAGGAGGCAGCCTTCCTATCAAAGGCATTATTTCTCCTTTAATTGTTTTAAGTTTTATTTCCATTAAGGGCATAACAGAGAGTCGATAACAACTTGATGCTTTTACAAACTAACTCCCTGAGTGTGGCGTTCTAGCCCTCATTCCTGACAATATTTTGTTAGTTCGTTCGCTTATTTATGAGTGCTGTGGATTGAACCCCAGGCTGACTACACCCCAGGTCAGTGATCGACAGCCGAGCTGCCTCCTACCTTTTCTCTCTCTCTCTTGAGATCACATTTGGTCAAGCTTACTAGCTTGTCCTGGAACTCACTCTGTAGCTCACTTCCTCCTGGGTCAGTCTTCTGAGGAGTCAGGATTACAGGCTAGCACCATCACAATAACTCTTCATTTACCATTGGAACCAGGGAAGTAAAAAAAAAACCACTCAGATGTCAAAACACTCAGATGTCGGTTGCTTCTTCACACTGTGTTTTCACTGTGAGTCCCTCATTTGCAATGCTGTACCGGTCAGTCCAGTCTACAGGAGTGATGGTGTCATGGGCTGGGGGTGGGGGCTTTTTGATTTAGGACAGACAAAAGGTGAGAGGATGACTTTGTTGACATCAAAGCTCCAAGCTGATAAAGGGGGTCGCCTGTTCTCTTATATGCTTTTGGATAATTCAAGGTGACCAATGAAAATGAGGCCCCGGTGCAGAAGAAGCACACTGGGATGGGACTTGGCTTAGGAATCTGGCCAGAAAAGCTGTGAAATCCACTCCCTGGCCATGTCAGGCTTAATGGAGTCTCTTCTGAAGACTTAGCCAAGAGAAAAGTCTTGGATCGGAATTGAGCTTGGAGTGGGCCCAAGAATCCGCTTTCCATCATGTCCCCTGGAGTTGCTAATGCTAGCAGCTCCTCAGACCTGTCTCCCACCACCCCCTCCCTCCTTTGGGCTCTCCCTGCATCCCTCAAATTTCTCACGTGGATACATATTTTTACTCACACTTCTTATTGCCTCTTCTCTTCTCTGTAGTTGTCCCTGATCCCAGATTCCATCTCAAGCCACAGGTTTGGTTGTTTCTGGCATGAAAGAAACAAGGACCACATATTGGCTTTGCTTGACTCATCTTAGCATCTGCCCACAGGACTCGGCGGGGGGGGGGGGGCTAGAAAAGATTCTGGTTCCCCGCTGTGACTGAGTCCTGTGTTCTGTTCATCGTTATGATGGTTCGCAGTTTCACAAGTAGCCTATCCACCAGGCTATGAAGCAAAACTGTACAAGGCTTCCAAGGTTGTCTTTCCATAGTAAAGTTCTGGTAGGATGTCAGTAAAACATTTTTGACAGTATTTGAAAGTGAGCTTGCAGAACTCACCAAAGGCTTATACATCACGCTTTGGCTTATGTGGCTGAGATGCAGCACTCATAATGGCCCAGGATGGTGCTGTCCATAACGTAATATACATTTGCAGTTTAACATTTTCTAGTGGTCATATTTTTTTAAGTCATAAGTCATGGGGAAAACATTGTCATTAACAGGCTATCCCCCAAACATTGTTTCAACAGGTCATCATCATAAAAGTTACTCAGGAGAAATGTGCATTTGCTGTACCCGGGTTACCACCGTGCGTTCATTTTCGTGACATGCATGGGCACATTTCAAGTGCTCGATAGCCGCATGTGGTTGGTGGCTTTTGAGTTACACAACATGCGCATAGTGCAGCTCTCTATTTTTCCCTTTGGCTGCTGGGCTTAAATAATTTGATCATAAAGTTAACATGGTCTTTCAATTTTGCTTAGAATTCTATGCTTTACAGATATGCAAATTGAGTCAGGAGGAGCATAGGAGACTCCCCAGAACTCACAGTGTCTTTTGCATTCCCATCTCCTGTACCCTGGCCAGAGCTCTGTACAGACCCAGACTGCCTCCCCGCAACCCCTGGGGCAGTGGTTGGTGGTGGAGCTGTGACTCACGAGATGCACTGTCTGGACAAGGATGAGGCAGTCTTTGCCAAGGCTGCAGCCTGGGCTTTGCTTTTGATTTGAGATAGGATCAGTCTCAAATTCTTCCTCTGAGTAATGAACTGACTCATTTGTTCTTTGATTCAGCCAGCCAGCCATTCAGGGATTTGACAATCTGCTGTCTACTAGCCAGGGGTGGTGCAAATACGCTCCAGAGGAAACGCTCATGGAGAGACAGGCAGTGCAGCACTCATTGCTACATGACAAAACAGGGTGTTACAGATTCTGAGAGTGTGCTCTGCTTTGCTTTTTCTTCTTTCTCTTTCCTTCCTTCCTTCCTTCCTTCCTTCCTTCCTTCCTTTCTTCCTTCCTTCCTTTCCTCCTCTTCCTCCTCCTCCTCCTTCGTAGGAATGCAGAGCAGAGCTTTCTAGAATAGCACAGATGACTGAAGAACAGGCTCACACTCAGTCCTTCACTCATTTGTGCAGTGCACATGGCTGCCAAGCTGCTATAGGCACATTAGCAAGCATAGTAAGAAGCAAGGGACAGTTCGCTTGTCAAAGGAGGTTGCCATCTAGAGGGGAGACACACTAAAGCCACTGCATCGAAATGACAAAAATCAATTACAAACTGCAGGATATAAACGAGATGAGGGAAAAAGCAGAGAACAGTGAAGACTGGGGATTTTTGTCTCCATTTTATTTTGGGTAGGAACTCAGTGCAAGTGATGTCCAGGCTGGCTTCAAACTCCGGAGCCTTCTATGTTAGCCTCCTGAGTGCTGGGGTTACAGGTGTGCACCGTCCTGCCCAGCTAGATCTTGCTGCATATGAATGAGTCATCCTGGCTGTTTTACTCATAGCAGGAACAGCCCTACATGAATTATGGCCCAAAGCCAGATTGATTTTTCCTCACACAACCCCCCCTCCGAAACGAATATTGGCTAATCAGTCAGCAGGTGGCTCTTTGGTGGTTTTGGGTCCCTGAGCCCCTCCCCCACTTGTAGCTTCACAGTATTTATTTAACATGCCATTTCCATGGTAACCATGCTCTTGAGCGGCAAAGTTTTCTTTTCAGGGAGATTAGCAAGCCTGCTAATATTGCCCGATTTTTTTTTTTTTTTTTTTTTTTTTTTTTTTAATTATCATTGCATGCCACATTTAAGTGCCAAAGAGGCTGGGATACACATCTGAGTCAAGGATGGTCAAGTACGCCCAGAGAAGTACGTGTGCCCAGACAGGGAAGAGAATATTGCGGCCTGTGTCAGGATTTCCTTCCCCTGTGTGTGGACCACATCTTCTTCTCTCGGTGGATATTTTAGTTGTTTTTACCTCCTGGCTGCTGGGAACAATGCTATTAAGAGCACTGCTATGCAGAAACCTGCTTGAGAATCTACTTTAAAAAAAATAGTAATATACCAGAAGTGAAATTGCCAGATCACATATTTATTGCTCAAATGCTTTTGCAGAATTATCAACCGGTCCCCAGAATAGTTGCCCCTGCTTTGTATTCCACCTGCAGTCCATAGCACCCCCAACTTTTCCATATCACCTCATGAGTTCATAATTCCGAAATTTTGCTCTGTTTGTTTTGCTTTTTCTTTGTATCAACAGTCATCGTGATGAGTGTGAAGCACTCTCCCACTGAGGTTTGTGTCAGGATTCTGCTTCAGTCTGCCTACCTGTGATGTCATTGCTTACCTGCCGTGGGGGCGTGGCCCTGCCCAGTATATAAAAGGACAGACCTACCTCGCCAACTCTCTCTCTTTCTCTCTCTTACCCCCCTCCCCTCTCTCTATCCCTCTGCCTCTCTCTTCTGTCTCTGTCTCTCTCTCCCCTCTCTTACTCTCACTTCCTCTGTCTCTGTCCCCGCCCCCGGGATACCTCTACCCCCTTTCCTTCCCTCCCCACACTCATTTAATAAATCTCATATATTCTAATATCTGACATCTGTTGCCTTATTATTTTATCATCTTATCTTAATTATAAAAGTTTGGATTTACATCTAATCTCCCTAATGATTTCTATCGCCAAATACCTTTTCACACAGGTATCACTATTTGTATGTTTTCCTTACAAACATGTCTACTAAAGACCTTTGCTTATTAAATTTCTATGAAGCTCTTAATCTATGTACTTAGGTGTATGAGGTGTGTGCTCACATGTGTGAGTGCAGCTGTGCACAAGCCACAATGCTTTTGTACAGGTCAGAGGACAGCTTTGGGGGTCAGTCCTCCCCTTTTCAATCTTATTTGGGGCAGAGTCTTTTGGGTTTCACTGCTGTGGCTATGAGGGTAGATATCCTGATAGCCCCCAGAGGCCCTTCCATCCCCAACCCCCATGCTGGTTTTATATGGGTCCTGGGGCTGCAAAGCCAGGTCATTGTGGTTGCCCAGCAAGAACTTTACCCCCCCGCCCCCGAGCCATCTCCCCAGCCCCAATGAAATATATTTTGCTTTATATTGTAAGGGCACTGAGACTGTATTCTAAGCACAGTGTCAAGGCAACATGAAGCCCAGTTAGGGGAGAAACCTGAGTCAGTTTGCATTTACTGTGTGATTTTCTCCCTGGCCATATGATCTTTAGCCTTAAAGTGTGAGGGACAGGTGTTGATGGCTTTAATGAGCATCCTCGTTTACAATATACAAAAATGTGGTGCATCTAAAACAGAAGGTCTAGGTTCTGCTTTTTCCTTTCACAAAAGCCAATCATGTCCTGTACTCCTGTGTTGCTTCTGTGTAGCTCCACATTTCCCACATATTGGGGTTACACTGGGATGGGTAGTGGGATAGAGAGAGCTGAGAGCTGGTGAAGTGTAATTCGCTCTCCCATTTAGTCCCCACGACACTTACGGGTCTGACCAGGCTGGCCAATTAACGCGAGGGATGATATTGGTTGCTTGTGAGTATGGCAGACATTTGTTCCTTGGGAAGCTGGTGACACTGCTAATTGATTTCATGCCAGCCTGACAGAACAGCTGGGTTGAGGTAAGAGCGCAGTGCTGGGGAAGCAATAGGAAGCTGCTCCCCCTCTGCTGGAGCTGTCCCCTTTCCTCTTCATGCTTTTATCATAGCCTGAGACATTAAAGATATATGCACTATGTGACTCTATGTTAAAGTTGTGTGTGTGTGTGTGTGTGTGTGTGTGTGTGTGTGTGTGTGAGAGAGAGAGAGAGAGAGAGAGAGAGAGAGAGAGGAGGGAGGGAGGGGATGGAGGGAGGGACAGAGAGAGGGAAGGGGGCGGGAGGGAGAGAGGGAAAGGGAGGGAGGAAGGGAGAGGGAGGGAAGGAAGGAAGGGGAAAGAGGGAGAGGGAGGGAGGGAAGGGAGAGGGAGGGAGAAGGAAGGAGGGAGAGAGAGGGAGGGAGAGAGAGGGAGAAGGAGAGAGGGAAGGGGGTGGGAGGGAGTGAGAGAAGGAAGGAAGGAAGGAGATAACAACCTTACCTCTAATTCTGCAGATGCTGTCAGCACTACATCTTTTAGATAGTGTCTCTCACAGACGTCAAACTCACTCCATTGACTAGGCTGGCTGCTCAGCAAGCTTCAGAGGTCTTCTGACTCTGCCTCCCTAGCACTGAGGTTACAAACACTTGCCATCACGCTCTTGCCATTCACATGTTGAGGTGCAGTCCAGGATGGTAGGGTAGTCAAGGCTTCCATCAGGACTTTGCATGTGGGTTCTGGGGTTCAAATTCAGGTCCTTGTGCTTATCATACAAAGCAAAGCACTTTATTAACTAAAACCATTTCCCCAGCCCAGTTTTTGTTTGATTTGTATGCTCTGTTTCCTATGACATGCTCTTGTTTATCCAAAAGCAGTGGTTCTTCCACTTTGGAGAATCACACTAATGTGGGCAGTGTGTTCAAACATGGATCACTGGGCCGAGCCTAACAGAGCTTCTGCGAAGCGAGCCTGGTGGCTGCTGCTACTGTTAATCTGGACCCATTCTTGGAGGACCACCATGTGCATGGTCCCTAGTATCAAGAAACAAGCTACTGAGCATCGCAATGCACCAGAGCCTGGAGATGAATGGCTTGCTTTCCTTGCACAAGCTTTCTGCTGCAGAGCAGCATGTCTCAACATGGATATACAAGCCCATGACATTTAAAGAGCAGCAGGCAACGAGTTTTCTGGTACTTACCTCACAGAGAGAAGACCATTTACGTTTTTAATGCTATTGAAAGGAAAAACCACATTGCCTCTGTCATTCAAAATTGCATAGAAAGTAACACCCTTGAAGACTATAACTTTATCCATTCAACTCATTGAAAATTTCTCCTCCTCTTCTTTCTTCCTCCCCCTCCTCCTTTTGTTCTTCCTCCTCCACCACCACCACTACCACCACTACTACTACTCACACTTTAAAAATATAAACCTTAAAAAACAATTCATTCATGGATACATCCAGGAATGATGTCAGAGCCTTAAAAATTCACTTGCTTCCCAGAGACCCACCACCAGCCTCTTACTATACTGGGGACCAGGCCTTTGCCTAGTCCCTAATCAATGAGCTTTGAGTGTGGCACATTCCACATATAATTATTAAAGAGCCATGGTAGCTGTCTGAAGCAGGAGGGAGGATGCTGAGGGCTGAGGCGCTGCAAGAACTTCCCTGACTGGCCATGGGAGCAGGATGCCATTTCAACTGGGTCACGAGTAGAGATTGTGGTCTCAAGGTGGAGGATTTAGGTGATATTTAGAAATAAGAATCAACAGGGTTCTTTTACATTCCAGAGCAGGAGAAAGAGGATTAAGGGGGACACAGTGTCTTAGCTACTGTTCTATTGCTGTGAAGAGACCCTATGACTAAGGCAACTAACTTATAAAGGAATCATTTAAAGGATGATTTGCTTACGGTTTCAGAGAGCTAGTCAATGTTCTTCATGACAGAGAACATGGTGGGCAGTAGACATGGCATTGCTAAGAGCTTCCATACTGATCAGCGGGGGGGGGGGGGGTGGAGAGAGAGAGAGAGAGAGAGAGAGAGAGAGAGAGAGAGAGAGAGAGAGAGAGAGAGAGAGAGGCTGTGCCTGGTGCGAGATTTTTATTTTATTTTGTTTTGTTTTTTGAGACAGGGTTTCTCTTGTAGTCCTGGCTGTCGTGGACTCACTTTGTAGACCAAGTTGGTCTAGAACTTACAGATCTCTGCCTGCCTTGGCCTCCCGAGTTCTGGGATTAAAGGCGTGCACCACCACGGCCCAGCTTGGTGTGGGGTTTTGAAACCTCAAAGCCCATTGCCAATGACTTACCTCCTTCAAAAGGCCACACCCCCTCCAAAAGGCCACATCTCCTAATCCTTCTTCAACAGTTTCACTAATTGGGGCCAAGGTATTCAAGTATATGAATCTCTGAGGCCTTTCTCATTCAAACTACCATACCTAGTTTGGGTGCCTAAGCCACTAGTCACACTCGAGTTCTAGTTGCTGTATTCAAGAGAAAAAGGTAATGGAGATGAAAGGAAGGCAGCAATATAGGACCCAAGAGAAATCCCCCAGTCCCAAATCTCATTAGAGCTGTTGTCTGGAGTTTTATGTTTTCACCAGTCTTTTAACTCCATACTTAATTCTTCTCTCTCTCTCTCTCTCTCTCTCTCTCTCTCTCTCTCTCTCTCTCTCTCCTCTCTCCTCGCTCCTCTCGCTCTCTCTCGCTGCTCCTCTCTCTCTCTCTCTCTCTCTCTCTCTCTCTCTCTCTCTGTGTGTGTGTGTGTGTGTGTAAACCACACACATACATGTCTGTGTCCTTGTCTAATATGAGAGTGTCATTGGCCTTATATCCCATGTAAACTAATTCAAAAGCACGGCTTTGTTGAGAGACACAATGCCTCCTGAGACCGTCTGTTCGCCACTCAGGCTGCAGAAGCCCAGGTGCTCTGGTCATACCCGGCTGACACTGAGCGATGGATGATGAGTCCACCTGCAGGCATCTGACACAGTCTGTGAGCTCTGAGTCTCAGATATCAAATGCCATCTATGCTGACACACAACAGTGCCCATATGTTCTTCTGTTAACCCCTCGAGCCCGGGATAGAGTCACAAATCATGGAAAGAAGTACATCCAAGAAAATGCTAACCAAAGTGCTGTTCCCCAGGTGCCATGTCATAAAACACTCACTATAGGGAGCTGTCTCTCTGTGTGAAACCCTAGCATCTCCGCTCCTAAATGTAGCAAAGCTGATCCACTATTTCTGCAGGTGCTGAGTTTGCGAGACTGGTGGAGATAGTCTCTCCATGTGCATGAGTTTCCACCCAACATCTTTGATGAGCAGGCAGATCAAATCTATTGTGAGACTATATCCCTTCACTCCTGCGTTCCTTTGCTAAATAAGTCTGTGGGGCCTTCAATGTCCCAGGTACTATATTAGCATGTGATGTGAGGACATGATGGAGAAATCAACCTGCCAGATAAATTATATAACACACAAACACACACACACACACACACACACACACACACACACACACACACAGAGTAGGAAGCACTGCATGGAGAAATGGAGGGAAGTAAGCGTTCCAGTTAGAACAGGATGGCCCCGGACAAGAACTCAGCAAGAGGAACGCTCTGAGGCTGTGAGCCACGTGGTTATGGGGATGGGGCTTTTCCAGACAGGGAGCTCAGCACATTCGATGGCGCAGAGGCAAGATCCGTACACTCTGGGAGCAGCTAGGAAGCCTGCCATGGCAGGGAGTGGAGGTCTGGGGGAAAGTAGCAAGGGAGAGTCAAGCTCTGGAATGCTTGACACGGAGGGAGGGAGGAGGACCAGGGAGAGATGTGGAAGACAGCATCTATGGGTCTGCCTTCACTGGAAAAGGGTCACTGTGGCCTCTGTGTTTAGGATGAAAACAAAAAACAAAACCAAAAGAGGCTGTTGATCTGGTGGCAGCCTGTGGCCATGGTCCAGAGGGGAAGGACAGTGGATGGTTGGGGGGAAAAAAGAAACATGCAAAAGCTTATTGAGAACCACAAAAAACAAGCCTTCCTTTGTCCATAAATTTGCCTCAAACTGTGCCTCTTTAATGCATATCTATGTAGTCCTAGTACCACCTGGAGCCCGATGGTGGGCTTCTACTGCTACGCTAGTGTACTTAATCTTATGTCTGGATCAACATGGCCCAGCGGGCCTTGGTCCATAGAGTAAGTAGCTGGTACCTCCCTGACTTTGGCAAGAACAGGCAAGCATGCTGCCTAGTTGGTAGCAGATTGAAGTATTGACCTCATACCTCCTTCTAATCCCTGGTGGTTCTGACCCGTGTGTACCTTGGACAGGTCCCTAAGCCTGTTCATATGCTTCTTGGAGACTAGCTTCTGTGGGATCAAGAACGTTTGATCAGGCAGGTCAGGCATTTGTTTGGAGTGATGATGGGAGCTTTTATCCCACAGGCAGATATCTGGTTGGCACAGAAAGACCCTGGTGTCCTGACCCACGGCCGAGCTTCTGTGGTCCAGAGAGACTGTTTCTGCCTGCCCCCTCCCCTACAGGGAGGGAGCCACAGATGCTCCCACACTTTAATCTGCTGCAATGTTTTCAAAGTTATCCCAGGCGAGTGAGAAGCCAGTCTCCAGCTTCCAGGAACATGTCTCCAATGTGAAAGATTTGTCATTTGGTCTCTAACTCCATGCAAAGCTTGTCATGCTACAAACTCCAAGCAGAAATGGCCTTTTGGTAAATGCCAGACAGTCACTGGACTGAAATGCCTCTCATGTGTAGAAAAGGGCTAAGTTCAGCGATTTCTCCCCCACCCCATCCCCTTCCCAAGCCACTACAATGTGACACAATGGCTCAATGACAATGAGCTAAATTGCCCCAACTATTTTCATGGTTTATTTCCTTAGAAAAAGATTGTTTGTTTGTTTGTTTGTTTGTTTGTTTTAAAAGAGACTCCTGGAAAGCAACCACTGGAGTTTTCTTTTCAAAGTTTAAAAATGCCAAGCTACAATAGCTGCCAAATAACAGATGCATTTACCCTTTTAGACAGACATCTCATTTGGGGGGTTTATTTTAGAGTCATTTCTCTGTATATGAAATGACACCTGCAGCATTGTCTGTAGTGACAATGAGGGGTCGTGTTAGAAAAGACAGTGGCATATCCACGCAGTGGGGTGCCGTGCCACTGTGGAGGAGGAACGGGGGTGCTCTCTTTCCTGATGTATTAGGGTTTGTAGAAGATTCTGTTCGTTGAGAGTTCAGAAGCCCACCAGGGACATATGGGTCTAACTTTAGCAGAGGACACAGAAGGAAATGAGCATATATTCATTTCTATTTGCATATGCATCAGCTATGCATATGTTAGAGAAGACACCAATAAAAGTGATGCGTTTGGGAGCTGGGGTGGGAGGGGGTAACCCACTGGTAGAGTACTTGCCATGAAGCATAAGGCCGCAGGTGGAGCATCACTGTTAAGAACCCAGGATGGTGGTGCACACTTGTAACACCAATGGTGAAGAGGTAGAGACAGGCAGGTTCCCGGGGCTCATTCGCCAGGCAACATAACCTATTGGGGGACCTCTAAGTCCCAGTGAGAGACAATGTCTCAAAGAAAGAATAAGCAGGCTACCAAGATGATACTTGATAATCTATGACCATATAGTTAGGGAGGTGGTGCCCTTCGGTCATAGACCTAGGGGAGGGGAATAGGGTGAAAGCGGGAGGGAGGGAAGAATGGGAGGATACAAGTGATAGGATAACAATTGAATTGTAATCTGAATAAATTATTTTTTTTTTTAAAAAGCAGGGCTGGTTGGTAAAACTTGTCAGCTGATAAAGTGCTTGCTATGTAATCATGTGGACCACAGTTAATATCTTCAGAATCTCATAAAAGCTAGTTGGGTGTGGAGGCCTGCCTGTAATCCTTGTGTAAGTGGGTAGAGACAGATTATCTCTGGAACAAGCTTGTTAGCCCGAGGATGCATACTGGTGAACTCTGGGTTGCAATGAGAAGTTCTGGCTCAGTGTACAGGGCGGAGAGTGATGGAGGATGACTCTTGACATCATCCCCTGGCTTCTACATGCACCCACCCACCCACAAATGTGCATATACATGTATGTATATATGCATGGTCATGTAAAATACCTGCACATACTTTCCCATCTCCCTCCAAAATGGTTTCTTTCAGGAACAATATAGAATGAATGGCACCATGAATACAAGACTCCTAGGACTATTTTTTTCCTTAGAGCTTTAATATCAGAGCCATGTACATTTGTATTAATTCACAAAATATATTTAGAATACAAAGACACATCCAGTCATGTCTAGAGCCCAGTGAGCAGCTGCTTGGCTTTGGCCAGCAGAGAACTGCAAAGATTTTGTGATGTCATGGGGTTTTTCAATACCTTCCTGTGCTAGGCAGGGATTGAGAGGTGCTCTGCAGGGAGGGATGAAGGTGACCAGAAATTGTCCTGGAGCCACTTGCCGCCCAGCAGGGGAGAATAATGGTGAGCAAACAGTTGGCAATGCCTTGTCACAACCTGAATGGGAGACAAATGTCATGGAGCACAAAGGACAACTTTGAACAACGATTAGAGAATGAAGTTTGAATTGAGGCAAAGGTGAAGAACTAGGAAAGAGATTGCGAGCAGAAACACAGGCAGGGACAAAAAAAACCCAGAACGTGGCGAGCCTTTACTGCAGAGGTGGAGCGTGAATGACATGGAGGGAAAGGTGGATATGAGCTTGGTGAGGTGTTAAGGACAAGAGTGACAGGTAATGAAGGTCCTTCCTTGCTAGTCTGTGACAGAGGATGTGCACTGCGCTAGCTACCAGTGTTCATTCCTCCCCACTCTGGTCTCCCATTTTGCTCCACCTATAGTCCCTTGGAATAAGGACTATACATTTCACCATCCCTCACAAATGATTATGAACATGTGACTAAATCCTGGCCAATGGCATGCAAATAAAATTGGTATCAGCAGCTTCTAGGAATTGGTCTTTAAAGGAGGCATGTGCCTCCCCGCTCCTTCTGGTTGGAAAGAGAAGATGGTTATGAGAGCCATTTTGAAGCAGATGGAAGCTATCTGTATGAGTGTCTATATGGATGTAAGTAGTTAAAGTCACTACAAGGGTTTTTTATCTATCTATCTATCTATCTATCTATCTATCTATCTATCTACCATTTATCTATGTCTCTTAAAGTTCTACATTCTAAATACCCACTGTGTCCACTGTGTATTAACCTTTAGTGGTTCAGGACTACACTCATAGTACCACCATTTGTTGTATATCCATGAAAGACCATGGTGGCCCATAATGGAGCTGAGAAATTCCTCCTATCATCTATGCTCAAATATGGAATCATAGAAAAACACAGCATATACAATCATGTCCTGTTCATAATGATAATCAACAACCAGGCTACTGACTTATACATTACCTAAAGAGAAGTTTTTCATTGTTTTAGAATGTGCTCTGCTTACTTATCCTAAAAATTAATGGGTTGGAGAGCTGTCTCAGCAGTTAGGAGCATTTGTGCTCTTGCAGAGGACCTAAATTTGAGTCCTAGAACCAACATGGTGGCTCACAACCAGCTGGATCCCTAGTTCTAGGCACTCTGATACCTCTTCTGGCCTCTGTTGGCACTGCACACATGTGGTACACAAAGCAAACATAATCACATTAAAAAGTGAACTATATGTTGGGTGTGGTGGCACAGGCCTGGAATCCCAGCACTCAGGAGACAGAGGCAGGCAGACCTCTGTGAGTTTGAGTTCAGCCTGGTCTACAAAGCTGGCCCAGGACAGCCAAGGCTGCACAGAGAAACTCTGTCTCAAAAAAATAAAAGGAAAAGGAAAAAAAAGAGGGAGGACTTTAGGAGGGAATTCAGATTAGGGAATTGTTATCACAGATGACAACTTCACACCTTAAGTTGTTGCCTGCAAAGACCCTTCCAGAATAGTGAGATGTGACAACAGTGATGTGGATTCTGATCCTCTGTTGACCTAGGCTAATGAGTGTGTTTGCGTCCAGCTTTTTAACTAGAGCAGCAACAACAAAATAGATGGAAAAGAAAAAATATTGAAAAAAATCTTATGAAGATATAAAGGGATCATGTGGTTTTCTGTGTGTGTGTGTGTGTGTGTGTGTGTGTGTGTGTGTGTGTGTGTGTGTGTAGGGGGTATCAAACCTACCAGCTGGAAATGTTAGGGAAGCAAGGAGGTAGTTTTTTCACAGCTATATAAAATGTTCTTTAAGTATTATTATTTGACTCAGTTTTCTACAATGACATAGCTATAGAGTAATATTTTACAGTAAACTAATGTTAATTTATTATGGAGTAAAGAAAAGAAATGAAGTAACTTCAGTGTAGCCGAAGCAGAGATGTATGTCTGCATTAGTCACACATGTCCTTGGCCTTGACAATCATTTTCATCAGTCACTGATACACAGAGTGACTTCTAGTCCTGTGGGCCATAAGCAGATGAATCATTTTTTGAAATCTTTATACCTTCCTTTTAACTGTACCTTTCTTTTTTTTTAATTTAATTAATTTCTTCAGATTACATCTCCATTGTTATCCTCTCCCTTGTATCCTCACATCCCTCTCCCTGTGCCTCTTTCACCCTATTCCACTTCTCTAGGTCTGTGACAGAAGGGGACCTCCTCCCCTACCATACGGTCATAGGCTGTCAAGTCTTATCCTGGTAGCCTGCTTATCCTTTCTCTGAGTGCCACCAGGCCTCCCCACCAAGGGGAAGTGGCCAAATATGGGGCACTAGAGTTCATGTCAGAGTCAGTCCCCGCTCTCCACATAACTGTGGAGAATGTGCTGTCCATTGGCTAGATCTGAATAGGGATTCAATGTGTACTGCATGTATTGTCCTTGCTTGGTACAGTAGTTTGAGCAGACACCCCCCCCCCCCCCGGTCTAGATCCACCTGTCAGGATGTTCTTTTTGTATGTTTCTAGGACACTCTGTATCCTTCTATTTCCCCATTCTCCCATACTTCTCTCACCTAGAGTCCCAATAGGAAGTCCTAGCATCTATCCCAATCTCCTGGTAAGTGAAGACTTTCATGGGACATCCATTTTGGGCTAGTGTTCAATTATGAGTGAGTATATACCATGTGAGTCTTTCTGGGTCTGGGTTAACTCACTCAGTATGATCATTTATAGTTCTGTCCATTTGCCTTTAAATTTCAGAATTTTCTTGTTTTTAATAGCTGAGTAGTATTCCATAGTGTAAATGTACCATAGTTTCTTTATCCATTCCTTGACTGAGGGGCATATAGGCTGTTTCCAGGTTCTGGCTATTACGAATAAGGCTGCTTTGAACGTGGTTGAGCATATGTTCTTGTCGTGTGGTGGAGCATCTTCTGAGTATATTCCAAGGAGTGGAATACTGGGTCTTGAGGTAGCCCTATTCCCAGTTTTCTGAGAAAACACCAGATTGATTTCCAAAGTAGTTGTACAAGTTTGCACTCTCATCAGCAACAAAGGAGTGCTCCCCTTTCTCCACATCCTTGCTAACATGTGCTGTCACTTGAGTTATTGATCCTAGCTATTCTGATGGGTGTAAGAAAAAAGTCAGTAGCTTTCCTAGATACAAATAACTACCTTTCTTATATTTAGCTATTTTTGGATTTTCAAATATTTCTGGTATCATTGCCAATACTATTCATTGTGTCAAGGGCTGTACAGGCTTGCCACCTAGAAGCCACTGCTTGTACCAGAGCCTAGGCAGGCTCAGTCCTCTAGATCTCTGTAAGCAGTCTATGTTCACAAAGAAAATCATCTATTGACTTGTTTCTCTGAAAGTTTTCTGAGCGACGCAAGACTGACTGTGTAGTTAGCTTCCATTTAAGACCTCTGCCAGACTAGGAATGTTAATTCTGGCCTATATTTCCAGTTTCAAGAATAACTTAGGATAAATGTTTCCTTATTCATTTCATTTGTTATATGTTTTTGTTGTTGTTGTTGGTTGTTTTGTTTTTTGTTTTTTGTTTTTTTAACACACAAAAGCCACCTCCTTAAAAACTTGGCCCTCAGTATCACGTTGCAAGGATTTCAATCCAGCCTGTTCCTCACTTTCCAGCTTTGAGGCTTCAGATAAAACTGAACTCTCCCAGTTTGTCCCCCTTTCCCTTTCTTTCCTCTGTCTGTTGCCTTCAACGCTGTCACTGTCTGTCTCTTTGTCTGCCTTCTCTCCCCATTCCTTTCCATTTCAGTCTTGACAAGATCTCATTACACGTCGCAGGCACTGAGTTCATGACTCTGTCTTAACACTACTTTCCAGCCCCTGCCACGTGCTGGGATTCCAGGCAGGAGACAGCAGGCTGAGCCCTCTACCTCTAAAACAAGGAAATGGATAGTTTTTGCTTTCCAGATTTATTGAGGGAATCAACTGATAAAGACGCAGAGAGGGCAATTAGCAGGATGCATAATTACAGCCTGATAAATAAATATTCACTGCTAGTCAGTTCCCGGTCTGCTCGTGTTTCCCAGTTATGATGGTCTCTAAGCACATAATCTCATCAGTATACATGAAACTCCCGACAGACGTCACAGCAGTCAATAATGCATATATCCTCTCTATTTATAGTACCGAGAAGTGGGACAGTTTCCAACAATGTCTGAACATAGCAGAGGAGGATGGTACACATAGTGGTATTGTGCGGGCTGTTCAGACAACTAGAAAGGGTTTTTGCAGCTATTATTTCCTCCTTCTTCATCCTGCTTTGTCCTGTGAGTGCTGACAGTCAGGTGTAGTGGGCTGTCCCTCCCTCATCACATTCTTGTTTCCTATCTGAGTCTAAGGAATGATAGAGGTGTCCCTAGAAGGTAAGGGGAAGAGGCTTTTCCACCAACTGCCGTCATCGTCATCAAACAAGAGATCTCCACATCTTCAAGACTGCGCAATGAACAGGGACAGGGCTGCTCTGGGCATCTTCTCTCTCTGACGGGGAGAATGAGTTGAGAGTGAGGCTGCGCCTATGTCACACTCTTCTAGCTGACATGCAGGACTTAAGAATAGCGGGGTGGTTTGATTAGGTTTGGCACCCCATAGA
Organism: Acomys russatus; assembly: GCF_903995435.1. Classification (NCBI taxonomy): domain Eukaryota; kingdom Metazoa; phylum Chordata; class Mammalia; order Rodentia; family Muridae; genus Acomys; species Acomys russatus. Next base: position 51,710,929 of record NC_067145.1, read on the forward strand.
CTCATGTGTCTGAGTGCTTGGCACTGTTAGGAGGTGTGGCCTTGTTGGAGGAAAGTGTGTCGCTGTTGGCGTGGGCTTTAAGGTTTCCTATGCTCACACTCCATCCAGTATGGGATGAGCGTCTCCTCATGGCCGCCTTTGGATCCAGATGCAGAACTCTCGGTTCCTTCTCCAGCACCATGTGTGCCTGCATGCTGCCATGCTTCCCCCACCATGACGATAACGGACTAACCCTCTGAACCTGCAAACCAGCCCCAGTTGAATGTTGTCTTTTATAAGAGTTGCTTTGGCCATGGTGTCTCTTCACAGCAATGAAAACCAAACCGAGACAGATAGCTACACCAGATGCACGTTGAATACGTTGAATTTTTCATCAAGTTCCTCTAAATATAGAGAAACTGTGTGACGAAGAAGACCAAGCGGCTTGGATTTAGATTCTTGCACTGGCACTTCCTTCCGGGGTGAGTCTAGGTGAACCGTTAACCCTTGTCTGCCTGTAGAAGCGAGGGTCCTATGTGTACTTTGGAGATGTGGCCGCAGGAGGGATAGATGCTGACCTGAGGCACGTAGCCACATGGAGCTGCGGTATTTTAGACATTGGAATGTGCCTTCTGGGTGGAACAAGCTATGTGTTTAAGGACAATTAAAACCTCCCCTTCAGAGGGCTTCCCTGAGCTCTAAGCACTTACCCAGCTCTTAGCTCTCATCCAGCCTGTAGGTATTATATGTATTCAGTTTTATATGTACTGATTTCCCCCCAACCAGGATTCCCATTCAAGGCGTGGGACGGCACTTCTATCAGCTAGTTTGCTTTGGTTTATTAAAAACATGCTAACACTTTGTGAACTGAGCGGCTCTATGTTCAGCGTATTGCTTTGGACTTGATTTGGCTGCCTCGTGTGCCTTGGAAGGGCCAGCTGGGAGTGCTGGTTTGTCATTTCCCCACATTCTTGCCTTCCTCCAGCAAGCTAGCCCATGCCTGCTGAGATGCTGGTCACAAACTCCAGTTAACCCCATGTTGGCCGTGTTCTCACGTGTGAGTAGTCTGCAAGTCCCTGGCACTATCATATTTGTTTATATTGTTCCACAACTCACCCCGCCAAGTCTAGAGCCAGTATGGAAGGGGCTTGCTGAAGGCACAAGGCACAGAGAGGTGTGAGTAAAGCAGAGGCCTTCCTGTCCTCACTTCTAGTTCCCGATCCATCATTCAGGGAAGTTGAGGCAGGAGCTCAAACAGTGACCCAAAGTCCAGTACATCTGGCCATGGCTGCCATGCTCCTTTACCCATTGGGCGGTCACAAGCTCTGCAAGCTCAGTCGTGTCCGAAGTCACTTTGTTCTATAAGGCTGGCGTCCCTCCAGCACTCCATGTGGAGACTCCCAAGCAGATGCCCTTCAGGCTCTGTCAACTCAACAGTCACAGCATAGAACATCAATTAATACCACTGTGGTCAAACAAAATGGAAACTGATGTTTGTCTGAGGCTGTTGATTGGGTCCTAGGCACCCCCGAACCCCACATTTTTCTCCCCCACATATATTCTTCTTTTTGTCTTCACACCCCAAAGTGTATCCAGGATGGCTATGATAAGCTCAGGTTCTGCAAAGGAGTAAATGAGAGTTCGGAGATGTCAAGAAAGCTGCCTCAGGTCACACAGATGCAAACCAGTAGGGAAGAGATTGAACTTAGGTCTGCTGGTGCTGTGACATTTCTTCTCTGATATGCTGCAAGCCCAAGGGAAGCAGTGATTGTCGTATCAAACATGCCTGGGTATGTGGCTTCAGTGGCTGACAATGCGCCTATCATGACTTGTTGACTAGGTGGTGGGGCCTGCCACTGGCTGAATGCATATTCATTTTGCAGCAGGGGAGGGCGAGTCATCTGTGTTGGCTATAGATAATAAAATGAGAGTATTTCAGTATTAAGGGATGTGAGTTTTGGCAGGAAATGGTTTGATGACTTAATGATGAGCACCAGAGGCTAATTCGAAGGCAGCAGATATCTCCATCTGTACTGAAAATTGTAGGCTGAGCTATTAAAACGAATGACAGACAAGCCCGGAGTCTGCATTATTTAAATTGGCTGGGATGCAGGATGCCCAGTGCCAGGTAGTGGCTTTTATTCCTCCTTAAGGTTAGTGATGTGATTCTGACCTGTTTAGTTAGGTTCACGGCCTGGCTGTGTGGGTGGCACTTTCTGCAGGATCCATACACTGGAGGTGGGGGACAAAGCAGCATCACGAGAGTGTCATGACGCCGTATCTATGGGAGTGTCTCATTTCATAGTCTGGCCAATCTGCAGAAATCCCAGTATCCGAACCAGCACCACTGATGCATAGAGCTAGCCTTGGTGCTTGTTAGAAGGGAGGCAAGATACATAGGGAATATTTTAGTAACTTGGGACTCCACCTTGCTTGCGCTGTGCATGCAACCCTCTTCAAACAATGCACCTAGCAACCTGATAGCAATGTAGGATGCCCATTGCATAGAGCCCAGTAAATATCTGCTTTAAGTAGTGAAGACAAGTTATTCCCCCTGGGAACTCCTTGATAATGCTGTTTCTATGCAAACACCTCCTGGAACACATCTGGGGACTGGAGCTTGGAATTCTTTCTGTTGGTAATGATATACTATGCAAGATATGTGTGTGAGGGACTTGGGGGGTGGTGCTGGGGTCAAACCCAGGGCTTCATGCTTAGCACATGCTGAGTAAGCCACATCCTAGCATATGTAAGGATATTAAGTTCCATTGATAATCTTAATAGTTACCACCTAATGAGTACTTATAATGGGCAACACAGTGCCATAAATGATTTACAGTCCTGCTTAGTTTGGCAAACCACCTTAGAGTTAGGAATTATTGCCTGCCATTGGTAAAGAGGAAAATTAAAATACCAATAAGTTAGCTCCCTGCAAGGTATGCAGCTAATGACCAGCACAGACACGTTTATTTCCCAGCTCTGAACACTTAACCCTGCTTCCCATATAGCCCAGCATAAAAAGACGTGGACTAAAACCTCTGCTGGCGGGGTAGCTGGTGGCCTTAAAGTGGCCAGATTGGAAGAGTTGACATCTGGGTCTTGCATTGGAAATTGAGTACAGACACAAGAAAGAAGTCCTCGACTAGTCTCAGGTGTCTAGAAAGGAGTGTGCATGCATGTACGTGTGTGCTCATGCATGCATGTAAAGGTCAAGTGACAATCCCAGGAGTTGGTCTTTGCCTTCTACCTTGATTAAGACAGAGTCTGTTTTTGGCCCCCTCATCCTTACTATATGTCAGGCTATATGGTCTACAAGCTTCTGGGCGTTCGCCTATCTCTGCCTCTCGTGTCCCCATAGGAGGATCTGGGATTATGGATGTTTGAGCTATGCACCTGCCATTTTGGAGAGTTCTGGGGAGTTTGAACTCAAGTCCTCATGCTTGTGCAGTAAGTAGTCTCACCCACTGAGACATCTCCTCATCCCTCTAGATAGCTTTGAAAGCCATTAAAGAGGTGACATTGTCAGGCTTTGGTAAGAAGCAGGAATGAGGGGCCTTGGTCATGACCAGGTGCCTATTTGGGGCATCTAAGAGCAAACCTGACGTGAGTGTTGGGTACTCACGTCTGAAGTTTGCAGGAAGGATGCAGCTAGTTAGGGACTTGGAATTATCAAATGTACATGAAGACTGCAAGTGTCCCTGGAGAGGACCAAGGCATGAATGCCAGTAGAAGAGGCGATACCAGGAGGCATCCCTAGAGGATACTAGGAAGGACAGCATCTCCAGAAGGTTCACCAGGCCAGCCTGTGTGGCCACAATTTGTTGTCATTTCAGTGTGTATCCTGGGATTGGGCCCTGTATGGCATCTGTGGCTCCATCAGGGCTTCTGGTAGCCCCTTAGACAACTGACGGAGAATATATATATATATATACACACATATTCACTTGCTAGCAATGTTAGGTCTCATGTCACAGATGTTTCACAATCTCCCAAACAGCACCAGCATCTGGCAACCAAACATTCAAACACACGAGTTCTTGCAGGGACATCTCACACTCAAACTAGTGTCATTCACAAGAGCTTGGCTCTCGTGACCCATTTACTCCCCAAAGGTAGTACTTACAGATGGCATCACACCAGGGCTAGGTGTTCACATAAGAATTTGCAAATAATACACACACACACACACACACACACACACACACACACACACACAATGTCTCATCTCTTGGTTCACAGCATATTTTCTGTACCCATTTACTGATCAAAATAATGGATAAAGACCCTGTGGCAGAGAGAAAGATACACAGTGCTACTAAGCTGTGTGTTGAGCTAGGGCAGTGTGGTACTGGGGCAAAGCTCTCCATAGATATACTGTAGTCATAGCCACTGGATCTGCACTGCCCACTGATACACTACAATAACCACTGGGTCTGCACTGCCCACTGACTGCTATAATCATAATCACTGGATCTGCACTGCCCACTGCCACACTATAGTCATAACCGCTGCATCTGCACTGCCCACTGCCACACTATAGTCTTTTGTGGAAATTTTGGTTAATATGTAAATATGTTTTTGTTTTAATCCCAGGTATGGGATACGGGGGGCTGCTGCAGTTTGGCCATAGCTGATAATTGCCGCATAAGAGGGGACCTGATGTTTGTCAGCTGTGAACTGCCTCATGCCAGGGTGTAGTCTATGCCCGTGAGAGTAAATGCCAGACCCAGAAAGAGAGAGACTGGGGGCTCAGAGAAAGAAGAAGGCTGCTGATGCTCCCCCCTGGCTTTCCTGGCTGCTGTTGATGCATTTTTGATGAGAGTAAGTTAGAGATGTCCTGAAAGGATGATTGGACTTGCCCCAAGGAACTGGATGACCCTGAACAGCAAAAAGTAGCTAAGGAAAACTATGCCCCTTCTCCCCATTAGCCTTCTTTCTCTCTTACTTGGTGTTGGGGTATTGGAAGGGATTGGGGTAGAGAAGGGAGAAAGAGATATAAGAAACCAAAATAAAAATAATTTTTAAAAGTACACCAAAAACAGTCATAACCACTGGATCTGTACTGCCCACTGCCACGCTATAGTCATAATCACTAGATTTATACTGTCTGTTCTCAGGGGATCTTCAGGGTCAAAGCTTTTTTGAACAAGAACACTAAGGATACACTGGCCTTTTTCACTTCCATTATCCTATAAGTATTTGATGGAATTTTCCAGAAGCTACAGAATATGGGACGTCTCAAATCAGTTGAATTCAGAAAAGACTGTGAGATTTCAGATGTTTTCACAGCCAGACATTTGAGAGATTTTGCAAAAATGTGAAACTATGCCACATTTCTTCCTCTGTGAACTGTGTTTGGATAGTGTTGAGTAATCTAAACGCCTTGCTTTATGTTAGATAAATTAGTAACTATTTTAAATGCCTCAATTTTTCTATCTCAGAGAATTTTCATCCTGAGATCGAAGTGTTTGGGAAGGTGGCTTGAGGCAACATGACATGTCTGTGTAGTGATCTCCTTTGTATAGGATGTGACAGGCATGTGATTGGTTACTCTCCAGCTGTGGTAGTGGAGCAAATGGCATCATCATCATCACCATCCTCATCGTCATCATCATCATCATCCTTCTCCTCAGCACCAGCAACAACGTGACAGTCACCACAGTAGAGAGCCTGCTATTGTCCAGCCCATACTGTGACATATGTCAGGTCTGAGTAAGGCTAAGTAGGAAATCTATAGAGAACAAGCCAGCTCCTGGTTGAGTCTGTGGCCTTTCCTGGGGGGCTGTGCAGTCTTTCACTACTTCACTGGTTACTGTAGGAAAAGAAACGTGGCGGGCTAAGGAGAAGCCACACTCCCTAAGCACAGTAGGTCCGGCTAAGGTCAATGATGCTTTGGATTTCAAAAAGGAGTTTGTTTTTATGTACTCAGATATTGTGCATGTTTACATTCCCTCAGCAACCCATGCGCCTTGACATTGAAGAGGAAGATGTCCATCGGGAGGGGCTGATAGAATTCTGACGTATTTTTGGCAGGATTGAAGAATCATGATGTAGCAAAAGCGAGTTAAATAGAAAGTATGTGAGCGTTTTCAAAAACACACAAAAGATGATGTCGACACCTGCCAGAATACAGGCTCTACCTGTAGTGGTGGGACCCTGTGCAGTCCAGATGGTTTCGAACCCAAGTAGCAGGTGATGTGTGTGGCTGGTGCAGGCGCCCAGCACTGCTCTTTGAATAGGGCTGACCCTCCCTTGAAATAAGTATGATGTCTGAAAAGTAGTCTGTAGCTTACGCTGTGGGAGGGGGGAGTGAATGGCAACGGCATGATTGGGGTGAGCTGCACCCTAAAACACACAGCACCTTTGGGGGGTTCAAATCCAGTCCCAACTCTTGCTGCCCTAATTCCCAGCAACTGAATTGTAGAGAAAACATTTTCATCTCTGCTTTGCATGTGACTTCAGGACATTACTTTTGAAAATGCCTGCTCTAAGCTGGAGGGGAATAAGCCAGTTGGAACCAGAACATTGAAACATGATGATTTATTCCATTTCTAATAACCTTGTGGTGATGAGCACAGTGAGGACAAGACCAGTTAGTCTGGCCTGGGAGGGCAGCTTCCCTGGTGGAGGCAGACAAGCTCAGTGTGCATTCAATTTGGTAAAGAACAGGCTCCCAAGAAACCTGCCTGGTGCTCCAGATGGGGCCCTCTGGGGACCACCAGCCTCTGAAGGCCTGTGACACTCCAGGGGAAAATCTCTTCTGAGCTTTTATTGTCAGCTCTGTATTTGGCTATCCCAGAAGGATGAGTTGGAGAGACAGTATTGGGCAGTGGATCTCAAGCCCGGACTCCAAATGATACCTCTGTGTGGAAAGCTTTCTGCTCGTTATGCAAAGGATTTAGGCAGATGGGGGAATCTGTTGCCTATGCATAAGAGTCTCTTTCCAACAGTTTGTTGTTGTCACAGGACCTTGGAGACCATCACCTCAGACCAATAGACCAACATTTCCACAAACAAGGTGATGCACCCAGAATGCACCAGTCCTATTATGCTGACTGTACCAGGAACCGCCAACTCGAATGTCAGAATGGGTGGTGGGCTTCACACTCCTACCAATACCTGATAGTTACACCTCTCTCTTTCGTTTTCTCCATTCTACTGGGTGTAGTGATGCCACACTGTAGCTTTAATTTGCATTTCTCTGATGACAGGGATGAGGAAATGTTCTGTAAATTTACTGCCATGTGGAAGTCTTATTTTGTGAAATACCAGTTCCAGATTTGTTTGTCAGTTTTTCTGTCAGCTTATTTGTCTTTTACTGATTGGTGAGTAGGAATTCTTAATGGGATCTGGAAAGGAGTCATTTGTCAGCTGTATCTGTGAACATACCTTCTTCTATCCCGCGGCTTCTCTTTCTACCCTCTAAACAGTGATTTTTGATAAACAGGATTTAAAATTTTTAATAGTCTAATTTAGTCCCCCCCATTTTTTTTATTAATTTATTCTTGTTACATCTCAATGTTTATCCCATCCCTTGTATCCTCCCATTCCTCCCCCCCCCCCATTTTCCCATTATTCCCCTCCCCTATGACTGTTCCTGAGGGGGATTACATCCCCATATATATTCTCATAGGGTATCAAGTCTCTTCTTGGCTACTTGCTGTCCTTCCTCTGAGTGCCACCAGGTCTCCCCCTCCAGGGGACATGGTCAAATGTGAGGCACCAGAGTATGTGAGAAAGTCGTATCACACTCTCCACTCAACTGTGGAGAATATTCTGACCATTGGCTAGATCTGGGAAGGGGTTTAAAGTTTACCTCCTGTATTGTCCTTGGCTGGTGCCTTAGTTTGAGCGGGACCCCTGGGCCCAAATCTGCCTATCATATTGTTCTACCTGTAGATTTCTAGGACCCTCTGGATCCTTTTATTTTGCTGTTCTCCCATGCGTCTCTCATTTAGAGTCCCAATAGGATGCCTTCCCCTCTGTCCCAGTTTCCTGGTAAGTGAAGGCTTTTGTGGGACATGCCCCTTGGGCTAGTATGCAGATATAAGTGAGTATATACCATTTGATTCTTTCTGCTTCTGGGTTAACTCACTCATTATGATCATTTCTAGCTCAATCCATTTATCCACAAATTTTGGGAATTCCTTGTTTTTAATACCTGAGTAGTATTCCATAGTGTATATATACCACAGTTTCTTTATCCACTCTTCTACTGAGGGACACTTAGGCTGTTTCCATGTTCTGGCTATTATGAATAAGGCTGCTATGAACATGGTTGAGCAAATGTTCTTACTGTGTGCTGGAGCATCTTCTGGGTATATTCCAAGGAGTGGAATAGCTGGGTCTTGAGGAAGCCCTATTCCCAGTTTTTTGAGATAGCACCAGATAGATTTCCAAAGTGGCTATACTAGTTTGCATTCCCACCAGCAATGAAGGAGTGTTCCTCTCTCCCCACATCCTCGCCAGCATGTGGTGTCGCTTGAGTTTTTGATCTTAGCCATTCTGATGGGTGTAAGATGGAATCTCAGAGTTGTTTTGATTTGCATTTCCCTGATGACTAAGGAGGTTGAGCATTTCTTTAAGTGTTTCTCAGCCATTTCATACTCCTCTGTTGAGAATTCTCTGTTTAGTTCCAAGCCCCATTTCTCAATTGGGTTATTCGGTTTGGTGGTGTTTAATTTCTTGAGTTCTTTATATATTTTGGATATTAGACCTTTGTCAGATGTAGGGTTGGTGAAGATTTTTTCCCAGTCTGTAGGCTGTTGCTTTGTTGTCTTGACAGTGTCTCCTGCCTTACAGAAGCTTCTCAGCCTTATGAGGTCCCATTTATTAATTGTTGACATTAAGGCCTGGGCCGTTGGTGTTCTGTTCAGGAAGTTGTCTCCTGTGCCAATATGTTCCAGGCTCTTTCCCACTTTTTCTTCTAAGTGGCTTAGTGTCTCTGGTTTTATGTTGAGGTCTTTAATCCACTTGGATTTGAGTTTTGTGCAAGGTGACAAATATGGGTCCAGTTTCATTTTTTTACACATAGACCTCCAGTTAGACCAGCACCATTTGTTGAAGATGCTATCCTTTTTCCATTGAATGGATTTGGCTTCTTTGTCAAAAATCAAGTGACCATATGTGTGTGGATTCATATCTGGGTCTTCAATTCGATTCCACTGATCAACCAGCCTGTTGCTGTGCCAGTACCATGCTGTTTTAATTACTATTGCTTTATAGTACAGTTTGAGATCAGGTATGGAGATTCCTCCAGAGCACCTTTTATTGTACAAGATTGTTTTAGCTATTCTGGGTTTTTTGTTTTTCCATATGAAGTTCAGAATTGAACTTTCAATGTCTTTAAAAAATTGTGTAGTTATTTTGATAGGGATTGCATTGAATCTGTAGATTGCTTTTGGTAGGATGGCCATTTTTACTATGTTAATTCTCCCGATCCATGAGCAAGGAAGATCATGCTATCTTCTCAGGTCATCTTCAATCTCTTTCTTCAGAGTTTTGAAATTTTTTCATACAAGTCCTTCACTTGCTTAGTTAGGGTAACTCCTAGATATTTTATATTGCTTGTGGCTAATGTGAAGGGTGTGGTTTTCCTAATTTCTTCCTCTGCAAGCTTATCATTTGTGTATAGAAAGGCTACAGACTTTTTTGAGTTAATTTTGTATCCAGCCAATTTGCTGAAGGTGTTTATCAGCTTTAGGAGTTCTCTGGTAGAGTTTTGAGGGTCACTTATGTACACTATCATATCATCTGCAAAGAGGGATAATTTGACTTCCTCCTTTCCCATTTGGATACCCTCGATCCCCTTTTGTTGTCTTATTGCTCTGGCTAGAACTTCGAGTACTATATTGAAGAGATATGGAGAGAGTGGGCAGCCTTGCCTTGTTCCCGATTTTAGAGGAATTTCCTTGAGTATCTCACCATTTACTTTGATTTTGGCTATTGGCTTGCTGTATAGAGCCTTTATTATGTTGAGGAAAGTGCCTTGTATCCCTGATCTCTCTAAAACTTTAAACATGAATGGGTGTTGAATTTTATCAAATGCTTTCTCTGTATCCAAGGAGATGATCATGTGGTTTTTTATTTTCAGTTTGTTTATATGGTGGATTACATTGATGGATTTCCATATATTAAACCATCCCTGCATGCCTGGAATGAAGCCTACTTGGTCATGATGAATGATATCTTTGATGTGCTCCTGTATTCGTTTTGCAAGTATTTTATTTAGTATTTTTGCATCTATGTTCATAAGAGAAATTGGTCTGAAATTCTCTTTCTTTGTTGAGTCTTTGTGAGGTTTAGGTATCAATGAGACTATGGCCTCATAGAATGAATTTGGTAATTTTCCATCCATTTCTATCTTTTGGAGTAGCTTGAAGAGTATCGGTATTAGCTCGCCCTTAAAGGTCTGGTAGAATTCTGCACTGAAAACCATCTGGCCCTGGGCTTTTTTTGGTTGGGAGACCATCGATGATTGCTTCTATTTCTGTAGGGGAAATGGGACTATTTAGCTTGTTTATCTGTTCTTCATTCAACTTTGGCAAGTGAAATTGTTCAAGAAAATCGTCCATTTCCCTTAGATTTTCAAATTTTGTGGCGTATATGCCTTCAAAGTAGGATCTTATGATTCTTTGAATTTCTTCAGTGTCTGTTGTTATGTCTCCCTTTTCATTTCTGATTTTGTTGATTTCAATACTGTCTCTCTGCCTTTTAGTTAGTTTGGCTAATGGTCTGTCTATCTTGTTGATTTTCTCAAAGAACCAGCTTTTGGTTTTGTTGATTCTTTGGACTGTTTTCTTAGTTTCTAATTTGTTAATTTCAGCCCCAAGTTTGATTATTTCCAGGCGTCTACTCCTCTTGGGTGTTTCTGCTTCTTTTTTTTCTAGGGCTTCCAGTTGTGTTGTTAAGATGCTTATGTGCGATGTTTCCAATTTCTTTTTAAAGGCACTTAGTGCTATGAATTTTCCTCTTAGCACTGCTTTCAATGTATCCCACAAATTTGGGTATGTTGTTTCTTCATTTTCATTGAATTTCAGAAACTCCTTGATTTCTTTCTTTATTTCTTCCCTGACCCAGGTGTCATTTAGCAGAGAGTTGTTTAGTTTCCACCTACGTGTAGGCTTTTTGTTATTTCTGTTGTTGTTGAATTGCAGCCTAAGAGCATGGTGATCTGATAGGATACAAGGTATTATTTCAATCCTCTTGTATCTATTGAGGCTTGCTTTGTGACCTACGATGTGATCAATTTTGGAGAAGGTTCCATGGGGTGCAGAGAAGAAGGTGTATTCTTTCTTGTTTGGGTGAAAGGTTCTATAGATATCTGTTAGATCCATTTGACCCATGGCATTGGTTAATGATGTTATTTCTCGGCTTAGTTTCTGTTTCAATGACTTATCCTTCAGTGAGAGTGGGGTGTTGAAGTCTCCCACTATTATGTGTGGGGATCGATGTGTGGTTTAAGCTTTTTAGGAGATCTTTACAAATGTGGGTGCCCTTGTATTGGGAGCATAGATGTTCAGAATTGTGATGTCATCTTGGTTGACTTTACCTTTGATGAGTATGAAGTGTCCTTCCTCATCCCTTTTGATTAATTTTGGTTGAAAGTCTATTTTGTTCGATACTAAAATGGCTACACCTGCTTGCTTCTTGTGACCATTTGCTTGGAATATTTTTTTCCAACATTTTACCCTGAGGTAATGCCTTTCATTATGGGTGAGATGTGTTTCTGGATGCAGAAGAATGTTGGATCTTGTTTATGTACCCATTCAGTTAGTCTGTGTCTTTATTGGAGAATTGAGGCCATTGATGTTGAGAGATATTAATGACCAGTGACTGTTAAGAGTCTTAATTTTGATGTTGTTTCCAGTCGAGCGTTTGTGTAGTTGTGTTTTTGCCATGGGGTAGTTATCTATTTCCTGGGTAGTTTTGGTTGTAGCTTGACCCTTTGGGATGGAGTTTTCCTTCTAGTACCTTCTGTAAAGCTGGGTTTGTGGATAGGTACTGTTTGAATTTGTTTTGTCATGGAATATTTTGTTTTCTCCATCAATGGTTATTGATAATTTTGCTGGGTAAAGTAGTCTGGCCTGGCATCTGTGGTCTCTTAGGGTTTGCAGGATCTCTGTCCAGGCCCTTCTGGCTTTTATGGTCTCTGCTGAGAAGTCGGGTGTAATTCTGATAGGTTTACCATTAAATGTTATTTGGCCCTTTTCCCTTGCAGCTTTTAATATTTTTCTTTGTTCTGTATGTTTTGTGTTTGATTATTATGTGGCGGGCAGTTTTTCTTTTCTGGTCAATTCTATTTGGTGTTCTGTAGGCCTCTTGTATGTTTATAGGCATCTCTTTCTTTAGATTGGGGAAATTTTCTTCTATGATTTTGTTGAGAATAGTTTCTGGGCCCTGGAGTCTGATGTCTTCTCTTTCTTCAATGCCTATTATCCGCAGATTTCTTCTTTTCATGTTGTCCTTAATTTCTTGGATGTTTTGTGTCAGGAGTTTTCCAGATTTGGCATTTTCTTTAATGGTTGATTCAATATCTGTGATTGTATCTTCTAGCCCTGAGATTCGTTCTTCCATCTCTTGGGTTCTGTTAGAAAAGCTCACCTCTGTGTTGCTCGCCTTCTTCTCTGAGGTCTCACGTTCTCGTTTTTCTTCTGTCTGTGTGTTTATCATTGAATCCATTTTCATTTTCAGATCTTGAACTGATCTTTTGATTTCTTTCATCTGATTGTTTGTATATTCCTGAGTTTCTTCCATTGCCTGTTTATAGGTCTTCAGAGCTTGAACCGTTTTGTTTATTTCTTTCATTTGGTTGTTTGCATTTTCCTGCAATTTTTCCAGTTCCACTCTATGTGCTTCTTTTATGTCTCTCACCTGTTTGTCAGCGTCTTCCTGCATTTGATTACGAATTTTATTTGTTTCCTCCATTATCATCCTCATTACTAAGGATTTGAGGTCATTTTCTTGTATTTCCATTGTATTTGAGTTCTCTGGGTTGTTTTCTTTGGTATAGCTGGAAACTGGACACGCCATGTTGTTTTGGGTTTTTTTGTGTATGCTTTTTTCGTTGTCCTTTAGACATCTTGCCGTCTTTGTTTTTGTTGGGTAGCTTCCAGAGTTGAATGGAGGGTGTCTGACGATAGATTCACTTGTTTTCTCATGATTTCCCTAGGCTGCGAGCTCAAAGCTTCACTGGTGTGGATGTTAGGAGGTTAGCCCTGTTGTTCTGGTCTCTCACAGCCAGTGATCCTCAGCCCCCCTCTGCTGTGGATCCTGCAATTGTTCTGGGTCTCTGAATGAGCGTTGGGTCAGGCCAAGGTATCCACAGCCTTCTGTGTTCCCTGCCAAGTCCAGCCAGGAGCACTGGGACCGAACCACGGGCAGAACTCAGCTAGATTCTCAGGGCCTGAACCATCTGCCAAGCTCAGCTAGGGATTTTGGGCCCAAAATGCACACAGGGTCCAGCCAGAATTTTTGGGCTGGGACTACGCACCAAGCTCCGCTAGGGCCTTTTGGCCCAAAGTGCATGCTGTGGTCAGTTATTGACTCAGGGCCCGAACTGACCACCAATCTCAGCCAGGAATTCTGGATTCAAACTGCACACTGTGTCCAACCAGAGTCTTAGAGCTAGTGGAACCGAGAGCTCTGTCCAGCCTGCGCCACAGCAGGAGAACTGCGGCTGCTCTGAGTAAGCGCCAGTGGTGGAACAAGTGCTCCGCCCAGACTGTGTCACCGCAGGGGAGCTGCCGCTGAGCTGAGGTGGTGCCTAGGATGGAACTGAGCATGTCACCAAGCCTGTGCCACAGCAGGAGAACTGCAGCTGCTCTGAGTTAGCGCCTGTGGTGAAACCAAGTGCTCCGCCCAGACTGTGTCACCGCAGGGGAGCTGCCGCTGAGCTGAGGTGGTGCCTAGTGTGGAGCTGCGAGCTCAACTAAGCCTGCGCCACAGCAGGGGAGCTGTGGCCATGCTGAGTTAGTGCCTCAGGCAGAATTGCTTGCTGGGCCGGGCCAGTACCCGGGACTCTGGGGCCGAACTGTTTGCCGAGTCCAGTCTGGGTCCAAAGGCTCCACGCGACCCAAATCCTGCCCCAAGTCCCCTCTCCCACAGCAATTCCCACCAGCTACCTCACCAATCGCCTCCACCGGAAGGCTATGAGCTGCAAACCTCAGCTGCCGCTGCTGGTGCCGCTGGTGCTGCTGCCTCTGCCGCTGCCGCTCCGATCAGAGAAAAACCACGCTCCTCCCGTGTGCAGGGGCACGCAGGTCCTCCGCACCCTGGTCCCTCCGAACCGTGGAGCACTCCCGCTGCCGTGATGTTCGGACCTCGGTGTTCCTGGCTCAGAAATCTGTGCAATTCCCTGAATTGTTCACTGGAGCCTCCAAACGCGGTCCACACTGCTCGCTGCCATCTTGGATCTCTCCCCCCCCCCCATTTAAGTTAAGTAATTTTTGCATCCTGTTTAAGATTCCAATTCAAATGTGGGGTGAGGAGAATAGCTCACTCCGCCATGTGCTTGCCTTATAAACCAGGGGTACCTGAGCTCAACCCCACTCTCCATATAAAAAGTCTGATACAACAGCATGTGTTCATGATTCCAGCACTGGAAAGGTGTTGACAAGCTGATCCCTGGAGACCACTTGCCACCTGGCCTAGTCTAACCTAATCAGTGAGCCCCAGCCCCCAGTGAGAGACCCTGTCTTAAGACATCAAAGGAGGTGGCTCCTGAGTAGTGATACCTGAGGTTGACCTCTGACCTCTACATGCATGTGCATACCTGCACAGATGCACACCCCCAAACCAGAACATCCACACAAACAAATGAATATAAAGAAGAAAAAACAGCAGAGTGATGGGGGATATTCTCATTTGCTGAGAAACAGGCGTCTATCCCTGGACCTTGTAGTCTATTGTCGGTTTCTTCATTGCCGTGTCTAGGCTGTTCTTATATAAGCACTACACTACCTGTGTCCCCATACGTGTGTGTCAGGTCGGGACATTCAGAGATGGAGGTCTTCCAACCTTGTCCCTTTCTACAAAACAATGCCCACGGTGAAGTGTGAAATACCCTTCCCAGGCTCCTGTAATGAGCCCCACTGGTGGGGGCTGCTATTCGGGGAGTTGGTGAAATCTTTACTAACTGGGCCTCTCGGGAGGAAGTGAGTCACTGGGGCGTGTCCCTGAGGTGACATGCCCACATGTGGCCCCCACATGCCCTCTTTTCTGTGATGTTGTTCTTCACCACGGGCTAGAAACTACAAAGCCAGCAGCAAGCGTGGCCTGAAACGTCTGAAACCAGGAGCCAAAGAAAACCCTTCTCCCTTTAACTCATTTACATCTGGTATTTTGTTACAGCAACTAAGCCTGACCTATACACTCAGTGTTGTTTTCTTTGGACTTTGGAGTTCTGTAAGCCTTTTTATAATTTGCTTATTTGTTTCTAAAGTAAGAATAAGCTGATTCTCCTGAATTTACAGTAAACTTACACATTCCTGTTGGACAAAATGGACATGCTTATAAGATTCCCATCTCGCAGTTGATGAATATGGTATTCCTTGCCTACCTTGGTTCATTTAATTTCCTGTCATTTTGTTTCAATGCGCAGAGCATCCTGTGTACCATGAGGCTACTGAAGTTAGTTGTTTCAAAGGCAATGGAAGGATCAGCTAAGCAAAGGACATATGCCCTTGAGTGAAGTTGAGCTGTTTTATTAACTAGTAATGTCCAAGCGAGTGGAGAAGTAGAATAACTGAAGGACTCTGGAGCAGTGGTTCCCTCAACCTTCCTCATGTCGCGACCTCTTAATACAGCTCCTCGGGTTGCTGTGAGCACCAACCAAAGTTGTTTGCTGCGACTTCATAATTGTAATTTTGCTACTATTATGAATTGCAACATGAATGTCTGTTTTCCCATGGTCTTAGGGGACCCCGGTGAAAGGGTCATTTAACCCTCAAAGGGGTTGCGACCCAGAGCTTGAGAACCACTGCTCTTGAGGGAACTCTGATATTTACCCCCAAAGAGAAAATTATGTTTCCTGAAAGTGAGTCTGAATCTCATTTACCCCAGGGTGTAATAGAGAGGAAACACTGGAGGAGAGTAGACTCTTCCTTCAACATTCCTCGTACATGAAGAAAAGGTGCAGGGCTTCCCATAGAAAGACTGGCCAGTGACAGGGCGGCTACGCATTGGTGTTGTATTGCTGTAGGCCAGGGAGCACACAAGTTTCTTGGCCACCTCAGGATTCAGG
The DNA here is from genome assembly GCF_903995435.1 of Acomys russatus. Lineage (NCBI taxonomy): Eukaryota > Metazoa > Chordata > Mammalia > Rodentia > Muridae > Acomys > Acomys russatus. Next base: position 51,727,151 of record NC_067145.1, read on the forward strand.
CGAGAGTTGTGGAATGGGTCCTATTCCATCAGAGGCTGTCGTGGGGGCCCAACCCTTCAACTTCAGGCAACTTCAGCTGTCATAAGGTGTGTGTTGGATTACACAGTCCCAAGGACAAGACACAGGTACGAGGACTTCCTTCATGGCACTCAGCTCTTGAGGTTCACCCCGTCTCTTCTTTTTCTCCTGCTCTGTGCTGCTGCCGATGCCTCACGAGCAGAGCCCGGGGCCACACGGCTCAGGCAAATGTCCTCAAAGGGAAAAAAATGTCTCAAATTCTTTGTTTCTAATTTGCTTGGAGAACAAGGCTGTTACATTTCCTGAATATATGAGCATGGTTTTTTTTTTTATTAAGAAAATGTGGTTAAATATTTTTTAAAAATGTGCAAAAGTCTTTTCTGGCTCTGCCTTAATCTGGCCACTTCTTTACCTTTCTCTGCCAAACATTTTGCCTGTGGTGAGGGAATGTGAGGATTTCCCTCTTGCTTAGTCACACATCTTAAAGATATTCTCTCTCTCTCTCTCTCTCTCTCTCTCTCTCTCTCTCTCATGTGCGTCCACGCGCGTGCACATGCATGTGTGGTGAGAAAATAGAGTCAAATGAGCATGAGTTGATTAGTGTGTTAATTAGGATTCAGTTACAGAAGAAAGCAACCATCCCTACTAGCTGGAGCAGAAAGGGATTTGATGCAAAACGTAGGTGTCTGACAGAAAAAAAAAAAAAAAAACTGGGCAGGACTTGAGCGGTACTAGGGAATCCATGGGAGTCACACTGCCTCTGCAGAGTGTGGGTAGGTGGCTGCCTCTGCTGCAGAGATATTGGAGGCAGGAAGCCCATGTGTAGAGTCATCCTGTCTGTGTCATGGTTTGTGCCAGCAAAGTGGAAGCTGGCCGCCCTCCCATCTCTCTTCCTAATTATTCTATGTTCATATCTGGCAAGAATTGCTTGACCCTAAATCATGCCCAGGACCTCAGATGCAGGAAAGCCTCAGCTATAATGTCGCCTTTGACATTTGAGCCTCTGCAACACAGAAAGGCAGGCGAAAAGGCTGGAATGGATGCAGTGAACCAGACTGTAGTATCTGCCAGAGACAGGAGGACAGTTCTTTGTTGCCATAGTCTTTTTTTTCCAGGAGTGTGAGTTCAGGAAGCTATCCCCAATTTGTATAAGTTTTCTTTGGGCATATGTTAGCATTCTGCCTGCCTCGCCCCTCCTGTCTGGCAGCTCTGGGTTCTGAGATTTAACTCTTTGAGATGCCTTTCTCTGTGATGGTTATGTTAGCACTCAGGACTTGAACACTCCAGAAAATTAGAGTAGGCACTTCCCAGTCCATGGGTGGAACTGCCTGACTGCCTGACTGGAGTGATGTGTTTGAGGTGAGACACAACCCTCTAACCCCCCAAGCACTGTCTCTTTTTGTTCTTGCAGCTCTGTTCCTGGGATGGCTGGCATCCCTGTCTAACAATAGCACTGCATGGCACTCTGCCTCTAAATTACCTCCGATCAGCTCTCCATCCTTCTCTCCCATGATGCATCTGACTGTCGGGTACTTTTGAAATAGGATCAACAACACATGCTACTAATTGGCACTAGCACATAATCACACATATGTAATGTGTGTGGTCTAGCCACCCTCTTCCACTGTGTCTCAAACTCAATCCTCGCAAGACAGCCCTGGAACATCCTCTGGGATGAAGATACGCTCTGGCAATGGCCCCACTTGCTTAGACAGGAAAGAGGATGATACTGAGATGGTGCCCATACCTGGAAGCCATCTTCCACCTTCTAGTCAAGTGTAACAATGACAGGGAGACAATCTAACCTGCATTTGTGTGGCTCTGGTGTTAGGGAAGGATCTGGGGGTTTCATGAACCCCTGTGACACTAGCTACAGGCTTTGGTAGAGAGGAAACTGTTCCCCGCCCTCCTGGGCTTGATGCGGTGCTCAGGTTCTTTGTGACAGTAGCTCAGATCACACTGAATCTTAGGAAAAGGAACAATGGGCCCAGGCCTTAAGCAGTAGGTTGTGGCATGTGACAGGTCAAATAGATCTGTCTGTATTTCTTGAGGCCTCAACCTGAATTTGATTTTACAGAGTGTGTCTATCAGCAGCATGGCAAGAAACAGGTGGGTAGTGAAACAGTTACTAAAGAAACCTTATTTATTTTTAAGATGGCAAGAAAGGCTTTATTCTGTCAAAGTGTGCGTGTATGTGTGTGTGTGCGTGTGTGTGTGTGTGTATGTGTGTGTGTGTGTGTGTGTTTTACAATGGTGTTTTGTAGGAGGAAAGAAAAGCCTGATTAAATTCTCAAGCACAAGGACAAAGGAGGTTGGAAGCTAAAAGGCAAGGTGGGACTGTTGGTGAAAAATTTTTGAGAAGAAAGAAACAGCAAACTTAGGGGGGGTCTGCTTTTCTTTTTAAAATAGACCTACCCTCATCAGAGAAGCTTCTTCTTGTAGTATGAACAGATACCCACAGCTGGGCAATATGCAGAGAGTGGGAGACTCTGGAACACTCAGTCCTAAATGGGATGTCTGCTAATTACTAGCTGCTGTAGTCTGCTTTCTATTACTGCAGTAAAAGCCATGACTAAAATTAAGTCGGGGAGGAAAGGTTTTATTTTGTTTTACAGCTTACAGTCCAGCATGAAGGAAAGTCAGGGCAGGAATTGAAGGCAGGCCCCTGGAGGCAGGAACTGAAGTAGAGGCTGTGGAGGACCACTGCTCACTGGCTGGCTCCTCCTGGCTTGCTCAGCTTGCTCTCTCATACACCCCAGGGCCTCCTGCCTAGGGATGGCAGCACAGACAGGGGGATGGGGCCTTTTATATCAACCATCAGTCAAGAAATTGTCTCAATTGAGGTCCCTTCTTCTCAAATGACTCTTGACAACAAACAAAGAAACCCCTAAAACTAACAACACACCATCCTAGCTCCAGGTTCAGTAAGAGACTCTGTCCCAAGGGAGCAAATAATAGGGTCATCAGACAGCACACACACACACACACACACACACACACACACACACACACACACACACCAGCGAGTGTCAGTATTTTTCTTTTCTTTTTCTCCCCATTAAAAAAATAATAACTTACTTATTTACTTTACATCTTGATTGCCGCTTCCCCTCCCTGCTTTTCTCTGTTCCTCCCTCTCCCCTGCCCTCCTCTCCACCCTCCAGTCTTCTCTTTCTTCTCAGAAAAGGGAGGCCTCCCATGAATATCAACCCACCTTGGCATATCAAATTGCAGTAGGACTAGGCGTATCTTCTCCTAGTTTAGCTAGATAAGGCAGCCCAGTTAGAGGAAAGGGATCTAAAGGCAGGCAACAGAGCCAGAGACAGGCCCTGATCCTGCTGTTAGGAATCCCACATGAAGACGCAGGTGCACAACTGTTTCATATGTGCAGGGGGCCTAGATCTGTCCCATGCAACCTCTCTGTTTGGCAGTTCAATCTCTGTGGGACTCTATTGGCCTAGGTTAGTTGACTCTGTAGATATTTTTTTTACGGTATCCTTAACCTATCTGGCTCCTTCAATCCTTCCTCTCCCTCTTCCACAGATTCCCCAAGCTCTACCCAATGTTTGGCTATGTGTCTCTGCATCTATTTTCATCAGTTGCTGGATAAAGCTTCTCAGATGACAGCTTTGCTAGGCATTTTGTCTACAAATATAGCAGAATATTATTAATTGTGTCACGGATAGGCTCTCTCTCATGGCATGGGCCTCAAGCTGGGCCAGTCATTAGTTGGCTGTTCCCTCAACCACTGTTCTATCTTACCCCTGCAGCTCTTGTAGAAAAGAAAAATTGTGGATCAAAGTTTCCTGAAACCATACAAAGATTCAACCAAGAAAGAGAATTTCAGACCAATTTCTCTTATGAACATTGATGAAAAAAAAAAAAGACTTAATAAAATACTAGTGAACCAAATCCAAGAATACATAGAAAACATCATCTATCATGATCAAGTAGGTTTTATCCCAAAGATGCAGGGATGGTTCTACATATGAAAATCTACCAATTTAACCCACTATATAAACAAACTGAAAGAAATAAAAATATGACCATCAAAAAGTCTTTGACAAAATCCAACACCCATTCATGAATAAAAGTCTTGGAGAGATCAGGGATACAAGGCACATACCTAAACACAATAAAGGAAATATACAGCAAGCCAATAGCCAACATCAAATTAAATGGAGAAAGATTTAAAGAAATTCCACTAAAATCAGGGACAAGACAAGGTCGTCCACTTTCTCCATATAGTACTTGAAGTCCTAGCTAGAGAAATAAGACAACTAAAGGAGATCAAGGAGGATATGAATTGGAAAGGAAGAAATCAAAGCATCACTATTTATAGATGATATGATAGTATACATAAGTGACCCCAAAAATTCTACAATAAAACTCTTACAGCTGATAAACACCTTCAGCAAGGTGGCTGGATAAAAATTTAGCTAAAAAACATCAGTAGCCTTCCTTTGTACAAGCAATAAATGGGCTGAGAAAGAAATTAGGGAAGCAACACCCTTCACAATAGCCACAAATAATATAAAATATCTTGGTGTAAGTCTAACCAAGCAACTGAAAGACCTATATGATAAAAACTTCAGGTGTCTGAAGAAAGAAATTGAAAAAGATATCAGAAGATGGAAAGATCTCTCATGCTCATGGATCAAGAGAATTAACATAATAAAAATGACCATCTTGCCAAAAGCAATCTACAGATTCAATGCAATCCTTATCAAAATACCTACACAATTCTTTACAGACCTTGAAAGATCAATTCTCAACTTCCTATGAAAAAACAAAAACCCCAGAATAGCTAAAACAATCTTGTACAATAAAAGAACTTCTGGGAGTATCACCATCCCTGATTTCAAGCTGTATTGCAGAGTATCAATAACAAAAACTGCATGATTTTGGCATAAACGACAGGTGGATCAATGGAATCAAATCAAAGACCCAGAAGTAAACACATTCACCTATGGACACTTGATTTTTTGACAAAGAAGTAAAAACTAAACAATGGAAAAAATTGAAGGCATTTTCAACAAAAGGTGCTGGTCTAATTGGATGTCTGCATGTAGAAGAATGCAAATAGATCCATATCTATCACCCTGCTCAAAATTGAAGTCCAAGTAGTTCCAAGACCCACAACATAAAACTAGACACACTAAATTTGATAGAAGAGAAATTGGGGAATATCCTTGAACGCATTGGCATAGGAGACAACTTCTTGAATGGAACATCAACAGCTCAGGTAGTAAAGACCAACAATTAATAAAGGAGACCTCAACATCATTGCTCACCAGAAAATGCAAATCAAAACAACTCTGATTCCATCTTAGACCTGTCAGAATGGCTAAGATTAAAACTTCGAGTGACAGCATATGCTGGCAAGGATGTGGAGCAAGGAGAACACTCCTCCATTGCTGGTGGGAGTGCAAACTTGTACAACCACTTTGGAAATCAATCTGGAAGTTTCTCAGAGAATATTCTACCTCAGCACCCAGCTATACCACTCCTGGGCATATATTCAAAAGATGCTCCAGCATACCACAAGGACACTTGATCAACTATGTTCATAGCAGCTTTATTCCTAATATCCAGGAGCTGGAAACAACCTAGATGTCCCTTATTTGAATGATTTGAAGAATGGGTAAAAAAAAAAAAAATGTGTTGCATTTACTCAATGGAATATTACTCAGCTATTAAAAACAATGACATCATGAAATTTTCAGACAAATGGATGGAAGTAGAAAAGATTATGCCCTCACACACACAGATACACACACACACCTAGTTTCAATATATAAGAAAGAATATGCAGTAATTTCCCTCATTATCCTCTCTTATTCCGCCTTTTATACCCCCACATAGTCCCTCTTTCTCCCCCACATTCTCCTACACAATATGGATTATTTTGTTTAATATGATGGTCTCCAGTCTCACCCATTTTTTTCCCTATAGGGCATAATTTTGTTCACTTTGCAGCTGAATGAGCCTCTTGAGTATCTGCCACATCTTCTCTGACTAGTCAGCTGTTGATGGCAGCTGGCTTCTGTAGCCTCGCCATTGTCAACTGTGCTTCCATAAACATTATTTTGGTGTTCTCACTTAGTTTCATTTGGGCAAATACCTAGCAGTGGTACAGCTGGATTACATGATAGGTCTCCTTTTAGCTGTTTGAGGAAGCTCTTTACAGATCTGGTAATGGCTGCACCAGTTTACATTCCTATCAGCAGTGTCTAAGTGTCCCTATTTCATGGGGGTTCATGCTAGGCCAAGTCAGCAGGGCTTTTGCTGAGAGTAGGCCAGGGTTATAAAATAGTAGGGGTGAAAAAATGAAGGCTATGACCAAAATCAACAGTGAGGGATGTGGGGGGCTGAGGAGAGTTACCTACCCCTGGAAAGGACCTGGCTTCATTGCCCAACACACACAGGACAGCTTACAACTGTCTGTATCAGCTACAGGGGATCTGGCACCCCCTTTTCCGGCTTCCACAGGAACCAGGCACACATGTGGTGTGTATACATATAAGCAAGGAAAACACTCTACAGAGAAAATACAAGTAAATACATACATTAAAACTTTAAACGGAGCAAGGAACTTTTGCTAAGCTGTCACAGCAGGATTTTTGCTGAAACTGGGTGGAAAATGCCAAGGACAGGGCCCAAGTTTAGGGACCTTGGGAGCTTAAAGGAGATTGGTCAAGGAGAGTGTTTTTCGGTCCCTGCTCTGCTCAGTGGAAGCATAACTCTTCCGTTCAAAAGTTTTAAGTTTATTCTCTCATGGGGTCAGTTTGTTCTCACTGGGGGTCTCAGGATCCTCAGGGGTGCTGTCCTGTGTGTGGTTGAGGAGGGGAATCCCATACTTCAGTTTAACGTCATCAGATTCAGATTCCCGGTTTCCATCCATTAATTAGCACAAGATCTTCATAGTTACAACTTGTGCTTCTGTAGACATGAGGTCAAAGCAATCTCATCCAGGTGTGATGGATACCCTTGTTTAAAAACACATATCATTGGGCTGGAGAGATGGCTCAGTGGTTAAGAACTCTGACTGCTCTTCCAGAGGTCCTGAGTTCAGTTCCCAGCAACCACATGGTGGCTCACAACCATCTATAGTGTAATCTGATGCCCTCTTCTGGCCTGCAGGTATACATGCAGACAGAGCACTGTATGCATAATAATAAATAAATAAACTTAAAAAAAAACCACATACATATGGGGTTGGAGAGATAGCTCAGTGGTTAAGAGCACTGACTGATCTTCCAAAGGACCTGGGTTCAAGTCCTAGCACCCACATGGCAGTTCACAGTTGTCTGTAATTCTAGTTCCAGAGCATTTGACACACTTGCGCAGACATACGTGGAGGCAGAACACTAATGTAAATAAAATAAAATAATAAAATAAATGTATCACATCAACTCCTAAATGGTGACTTTTCTGAGAGAGAGAGAGAGAGAGAGAGAGAGAGAGAGAGAGAGAGAGAGAGAGAGAGAGAGAGAGAGAGAGAGAGAGTTACCCACTGGGGCCAGTGAAGCAGTTCCCAGTGTCTGAAGCTGTTAACTTGCATTTGAGGGTGAGCAGGCTTACACTTGTCATCTACAGTTAGCCCCCTTGGATGTCACCAAAGAGCAGAAAGCAGCAGTGGCCTGTGTGTTTCTGGAGATTCTCTTGTCTTCCCTCTCAGCTTGCCATAGGAGCATGAGGGTTACATCCAGGAGCTATAGCACCCAGTTTTTATGAGAGTTCTGGGGGTTAAAACTCAGGCCATCCTGCTTGTACGGGAAGTACTTGACCCACTGAGCCACTTCCTCAGCTCCCAACACTCTTGTCTACATCAGGCAGTCCCTTCTCTTTCAGCTAGGGAGTGCTCCTCTTTCCAGACCAATTGTCTCTCTTCCTTGGTAGCCTATATATTAGGAAACAAAAATCTGTCATTTCCTCTAAACAACGGAAGTCCTGATGCAAAGGATTTAAGGAGCGTATGTTGTCTTTTTCAGTGAGAAGTGCTGGGAAATTATGCCATTCAATTGTTAGGGACTTTAATAGAAGAAAAAGAGCAAACCAAACCCAAATATAGCTAATTTCTTAAGTTGCATTTAACATGATTTTCTGTCTTTTGACTGAAAAATCAATACGGAAGCACACAAGAATTCCCTTTCCCCCTCCTTTTCTCTCTTCCCTCTCTTCGTATCTTATTTGTGATGTTTATGTATCCATAACCATATCATGACTATAATTTACTGGGCTATGAGAGGTTTCTATATGTGTGAATAAGTTCTATTTGCCCTTAATTGAATATATGGCATTTGTGTAAAGCAGTGTTTCTCTTGGAAGTGCTGACAAAATGAATGAAATCATTATCTGCAATAAAAAAATCCCTGGTAACTCACTGACATTGATCTTTATTGGCTTAATCAACATAATTGAGTCAAAATAACTGGGCCTGTTGTGCCTGGCTGTCATAACTGGCTCACCTGGCTATAGACCTCATCTCTGTCCCTCTTCCACTATCATCACGAACTCTCTTTGCCTGTGTAGCCTCCATCTGCTCAATCTTGCACCCTGCAATTCTTTCATGTCTCTGAGCTCCTAAGACATTTTCTGTGGTTGGATAGAATTTTGACTTTATAGAAATGTACACCCAAAATTCCAAGACACAATCTTCTACTCACATGTATAGTTCTCTCTGTATGTATGTATACATGAATGTATGTATCTATCTATGTATGACCTATTTGTATATCATATAATTTTTCATTTCTGTGCTTATAGAATTTGTTCATGTTCTAAAACCTAATTTTGATAAGGATACTTCTGTATTTAAGCATATGAGCCTATTCAATGAGAGAAATCTTAGTTATTGATTTTCATATATCAAGTTACATTCATAAGTGACTAATTTCCTCAAATATCTTGTTGGGAGCAAGGGCAGGAAGCCATTTGTGACAATGTGGAGTAGCCGGCTAGGACTCATGTGTTGACACAGGAATCCCAAGGGTGTGGAAGGACAGAATGTCAAACCCAAAGTGACCTAGGACAGATGAAGTGCCTGAAAAGGCTAACAGTAATTGCAGCATCATGGGCACTTGGGGAGTCCCTTAGATTGCTGAAAATTCTAGTCAGTGTTATGAGAAACAAATGGAATGTATTGTTTATTTATGGTCCCTGATCATACAATGTCAATTTCATTATGAAAGGAGGAAAGTCATGTGTTTATGTTTTGTGTCCCATGAAACCCATAGTGATTTCAGTTTCTCTGTAATCTATATCACTCAATTTCTTTCCAAAAATAAGCTTTATGAATTGACAGAAGCTAACAGAACACACAAGAAAAAACTTGTGTAGAGGAATACAATGTCCTTCTTTACTGTATCAGGTACCATGTAAACTGCAACCTTATTTGATATGTTTCATGTTTACTAATGAGCATTAACATATTCAGGATACTTCAGAAGAATATGAAAATGTAATACTTGATTCTGTTGAGGAGATACAGCTGCTTGGGCTGGGCAGACTGGTGAACAAGAAACTATGTGTGCAATCTATCAGGCATGCTCTCTAGGGACCCTAAACCCAGCCCTGGAGGTGGGACCTTGGGGAAGAGTGACTCACTTCCATGGGAAGAGCACCTTCAGTGGTCCTGATGCTGACCATCAGCACTGGGAGCTAGTGAGCATGCACTGTTCTGGGTGGAGCTCTTAAGATCTCCTTTATGTATTAGTGACAGTTCTCCAGACAAATGGGACTAATGGATGGGTGGGCAGACAGATAAACAGATGTAGAGTAAATACAAACGGCCCTGAAAGAGCACAGGTTTGGACTACACAGGTTTACTTACAGAAGGATTTGTCTTGTTAGTTTTGAGACAACTTGAAAAACTTATCAGATGAATCGTATAGCCTGGAAGATGGACCACTCAAATACAGAAATAAATCTTTTTTTTTTTAAATCCCAGATGATATTAACCATCTTTTTGTGTTCAGATTATCTTTCCAGTAATACACTCTCATAGGAAATGGTGATGTCACTCTCCCCTTCCTGAGTCTAGTGTGTTTTCACCATATCCAATGCACATAGCATAATAGTTATGCGTTTATTGGCTGGTAATATTATTGGAAGGTGATTGCTTGGCAGCAGGCCATTCGCAGTTAGGTTTTTAGGTGAGTTGAAAGTTGTATGTGGAATGTTCGGTGCACATATCTCTCATTCCATGTGTCTGTTTATGTCGGGTGCTTCTCCATGTTATTAATTAATTTTGGAGATTTTTGTTTTAGACAGAGTCTTATATAGCCTTGGTGGGCCTTGAATTTGCTATGTGAATCAGGCTGGCCTTGAACTCACAGCGATTCACCAGCCTCTGCCTGAGTGCTGCATACAAAGATATGCACCACTGGGCCTGGCCTTCCACATAATTTTTTGTATCGAGTATTCTCAGTTGGCTAGACTGGCTGGCCTGCAAGCCTCAGGGATCCTGCTGTCCTTGGGTTCTGGAGCTTGAGTTCAGATCTACATGCTTGCTTGGATAGCACTTCCCGGGCTGAGCTAGCTCCCTAGCCCGTACATGTGAATATTTGACTGTACAGGTGTCACATCCCTAAACTACTGCTCTGAAAACTTATTTATGAACTGGTTGCATAAAGATACAGATACGTGCCACTTAAAGCTGGGAAGATGTCTTTAAAAATACATTATTAAACAAATTCGTAGTTCTGGGCGTATCATAAAGTATACTTACACAAACTTACACTATTTGGTGCATATGTGTGGTATAATCTATTTATGCCACAGCCATGAAGAACCAAATGGGGTAAGCTAAATCAAATGCTGGAGAGAATGCTGCAACCAGGAGGGCCCAGTAAATATGAGCTGCATGAAACTGCTGCTGGCACAACAGCATGCCCCAGTGAATGCTCCACTATAGAAAAAAGAGATCATAGAACATGTCCTAAATTAAAAATAAGACCCACACATGTTAAAAATACCAGAAACATACCCATGTTTTACCACTGTCAATTGCTATGTATATGTTCTACTTCTGCATGAGTGACAGCGAAGTAGGTTTGTCTATGCTGCATTCACTTAAACTATAGGTCGAGACTCCACACACAATAGCAGAACTCAAGGTGGGGGTTGTGAACGTTTTGGCAGTAGTAAATGGTTTCTGAATATACAGCAGCCAAAACTTAATTCAGACGTGAGTTTGTGACAACTCTGAGGTGTTCCTGGAAGAAGTCACGTTGTGTTACGCGACTCCACTGCAGCCTTGGTTCTGAATACACAACGTGTGTGCTTTGTGAGGGCCACGCCGCCACACCACACACTCCCTGACATGACATGCCTCAGGTTAGAGAACACAAGAGTTTCTGCTCTTCTAGAAAGGTAATGTGTATCATCCTTTAGTATGGATCAAATTCATGCCTTTGTATTGTATTGTATCGGAATGTTTGATTCAAACATCTCTGTGTGAGTTGTGCACTTAATTTTCATAAAAATGATAAAATTTGGCTTGGGATTAAAACAGGATTTCTACACATTTCTGAAATGTCCCTAAATTTCTGCCATTTTTGCACTGTGTGTTTATATGAAGTGATGTTCTCAGCACTGACATGTAAAATCAAAATATCAGTTAGCTCTGAAAAACACCCAAGATGTTCTTTGTCCAGCAATATGAAATATGCAGTTCAGTATTTAATTCTTCATATTTCAACAAAAAAGAAAATTTTCTTATAGCTCTGCATATTTGCTTTTGTTGTTAATAAGTGATAATACTGTATATATAAAAACTTTTAAAATAATATTGTTATGATATATTATCAGTAAATATTCGATTTGTACTTCTATTTTTATTTAGCTATTTTCCTAGGGTTGTGTAAAAATTTCTTGATCAAAAGGGGGTCATGACTGGGAAAGTCTTAAGGCGCTGCAACTTACACCAGTGTCACTCCAAACACATGGGATGTGATATCTTGATGGCTGTGAAGTCACTAGATAACAGGAATTTCTCAGTTCCACATTACCCAGTTAAACACCAGGCACCATCACAGGATGTGAGGTCCCTCACTGACCAAACTGTTATGCAGGATGTGACTGTGCATGTGAGGGGGCAGTAGGAAGGGGGCGAGGGAGGAAAAGAGGAGAAAAGAGAGAGGAGAGATTTGTTATGATAATTGTCTCACTCTATTACAGAGGTCACGAAACCCCACATTTGCTGCCGTCAGGGGAACCAGAAAAGCCAGTCCAAGCCCTGAGGCCTGGGTACTAGGAGCACAGATTTTTCCAAGAGGAGATGGTTGGTCCAGGTACAATTGAGGGAGCATTGCCCACCCACACTGATGAGTGATTTCTTTGCTCTGTCCACTTATTCAAATAATCTTTCTAGAAACACCATCCCACATATACTCAGAAACAAAATCAACATGCTACCTGAGCATTAACTTGACCAATCAAGTCATCACGTGAAACAAATCGCACAGCGTACTTCTGTTTGGAAAATTACAGGGGGAGCATACACTCATTGTGAAGATGTGCTTTGACATTTTACAGCTGGCTTCTTTTGACTCAGAGTCCAGAAGTGGGGGTGTTAGCAGATAACTCAGAGCTCAGAAGTAGGGGTGTTAGCAGGTAGCTCAGAGCCCAGAAGTAGGGGTGTTAGCAGGTAGCTTGGAGCCCAGAAGTAGGGGTGTTAGCAGGTAGCTCAGAGCCCAGAAGTAGGGGTGTTAGCAGGTAGCTCGGAGCCCAGAAGTAGGGGTGTTAGCAGGTAGCTCAGAGCCCAGAAGTAGGGGTGTTAGCAGGTAGCTTGGAGCCCAGAAGTAGGGGTGTTAGCAGGTAGCTTGGAGCCCAGAAGTAGGGGTGTTAGCAGGTAGCTCAGAGCCCAGAAGTAGGGGTGTTAGCAGGTAGCTCGGAGCCCAGAAGTAGGGGTGTTAGCAGGTAGCCCAACTTGGTGGCAGATTGTTATGGTACTGCTTCTTAAGAACATGTTTGTTTGTGAAAACTTCTCTGATAGTGATGAAACCCAAGGCCCTGGTGCCTGAGTGCCCTACCACCGAGCTGCATCCCCATTGAGGACCTTTCCAAATTCATCTCCTTTTCATCTCTGCCTCCTCTGCAAACTATCCTGTCCATTCTGGAAAGTCATGGTCCAGACAGCGAACCAAAGCCCTGTACAGGGGCTAAGCTGCCTTTCAGACAACAGCCTCCAGTTTATCCCGTGGGTCCCACTCTCAGGCTTTCCTGGTTATTCTACCGTCTGCCTCTGTGCAGTTCTTATGCTTCCCCTCCAGGTATCCAGACTCAGAGTGGTAGAAAACAGAGTGTAATGGTCAGTATGGGGGGGTCAACCTGACGGGACCCAGAATCATCTAGAAGACAAATGCCTGGGCATGCCTGTGAGGAAGTTTCCAGATTGGGTTGACAGAGGTAGGAAAACCCACCATTCCCCTGACTGGGGTCTCAGTTTGAATGTTTTATTTTAAAAAGTGACGTGGGCACCCTTGTGCATTTCTCTCTCCTTCATGACTGCAGATGTACTACCGTGAACAGCCATCTTTCATGCCTCCCTCAGTGATGCTCACGTCAGAGGACAGAACCTTCCAATTGTGGGCTAAAAGAATCCTTTTCTCTTCAATCCTCTTCTTAGAGCTTTGGTCAGAGCAAGCCAAAAATAATACCAGGTGCAGGCTCAAAGAAACCGTTACGTTGCTAATTTTAAAAAAACCTACTGTGTGTGTCGGCAAAGACATTGGCGGTTTTTAGATTTCAAGCCTTTAGTTCAGGGAAACTTTTAATATTTAGTCAAAAAGTTAGGTTTGACATCTGGGACGAGTCAGAGGGCAGGAACTTAGCATGTTGCTGCTGCAGAGAGAAAAATGCTGTGCTTCCCCACAGCTGTTAAGGGCTGATGACTCAGCGCTCCCCCCTCTCACTTCCCCCTCTCACTTCTCCCACTACCACCCCCTTCTCAACAGGTACAGTTAGTTGGCCTTCTGTCTCTTTGAGGTTTAGAGACAGGAAGCTCTGTGGACTCCCCATTGGCAGCCCTGACCCTTCAAGACTGTGGGGAAAGCTTTGTCCTGGGCAGTGAGCAGCGCCCTCTGACTGGGCAGTGAGCAGCGCCCTCTGACTGGGCAGTGAGCAGCGCCCTCTGACTGGGCAGTGAGCAGCGCCCTCTGACTGGCAGGTGCAAGCAACTCTTACTCATCAAGCCACCTCGTGACCCAATATTTAGTAATTTCTGAGAAACACCGATACTGGCATCCTTTTATACTCGTAAATATTATAAATGTTAAAACTGTTTTGGCGCTAGGAAGCAAACGAGGCTAAGTATATTGCCCTCGTTCTGAGCTGCACCCCAGGTGCCCAGAACACTTTATGTAAGTGAATTTGCTTGTGGTTATAGAAATGAAACGGTTGGCAATAACTTCTGAGCCTGACTTCTAGCCCCTCTGTATATTCATATTAGTCGCTCTTCTTACTGATGTGATGAACATACCTGACAGAGTTGCTGGGGGTGGGGGTGGGGAGAACGATTTATTTGGGCTCATGGTTTCAGAGTCAAACCGCCATACCACTTAAAATGTATTAAGCTGGTTACTTAAGGTCATTTTTATACAGTGTCACCCCACATCCCATCCTACCCTGCTCTTTCTCCCCATTGCCATCAGTTCCCTTTCTTCCCCCCAGTTCCCTTTTACTTTTCTGTCATATATAGCTATGTTATTTTATGCATCTGTATAGAAATCTAAGACCCACAAGTAGGAGAAAATATGCAATATTTGTCTCTCGGAGAGCGGCCTAATTTGTTTCATATGATTATCTTCAGTTGTATCCATTTCCTTGCAAATGAACTAACTTCATTATTTATGACTGAAAAAATCTATTGTGTCTAGTACTACATTTTCTTCAACTATTCTCTTATTCCTTCATATACATTTCGAGGCAGTGGCTGATAGGGTACACCATGGAAGACACAGATACAGAGAGCCACAGTTAAGATTAGCCATAATCCCAAATGCTGTGTGCCCCTGGCTTTTTCTTAACCTTTCTGTCTTGAAACTATCACGGGGTGCTGAGCAAATATAAATGCTGGTTTTGCATTTGGCCTTCTTTGCATCCAGTCTGTTTCTCTAACAAGGTCCAACCCCGTTAGCTCCTGTGGAAGGTGATAGAATTCTCATCAGTTTTCAATTCAGGAAGTCTTCCTTCTGGCCAATGCTTGTATCCTTATTGTGGCCCCAGAGCTATTCCTATATATAACACCTGCCTGGGACTTTCTTTTCTTTTTCTTTTTTGTGGGGGCGGGGTTAAGGTGTCTTTGGTTTGATACCTACAAATAGATTGCATATATTCCTTTTTATAGAGATATACCTTGCTTTAAGTAAACAAAATGCATTAAAAAAATCAAGATTTATAAAGAGGAAAGACTACGCCATATGCTTTGCAAATGTAAATTTTCAAATGGGCTTTATCCCAGCCCTTCATTTTCAGTAGGATCCACCCACACTGTGCTCTGTTTACAGTTCCATATATCACTTCATTTTCAGTAGGATCCACCCACACTGCGCTCTGTTTACAGTTCCGTATAGCAGCGAAAGCCAATGTTGTTCTCTTACCTGTTTGAAGTCACTGCCTTATTTGCTGAGACGTGTATATAGCTGGATTACTCCTATAACAGTAAGCAGTGTAGACTATCAAGACCATCATGAGGATCTTAATCTAAAGTTTAATTTGATATCTTCATACAATCAAGGTAAAAATATACCTAGAACCATACCGTCTTTTATTTATAAAATACCCAATTCAGATGATCAGACATTTAGGATCTCCTCAGCATCAGTTACAAAACCAAATCCTAACAATTAAAATTTTGACCAAGATCCAGCCCTGTCAACAATTCCAATTTTAAATAAATCTCATAGCTTATAGTAGTATTAGATTTGGGGGAAACAGGGAACCTTGTACAAAGAGCTTGTGTTGACACTGTACACTAGCCCTAGCAACTAGCATCCTGCATCTAGCAGAAGAATTGTCCCTGGCAGCAAGCTGATGTGAATGCACGGATACTGATGTGAAATTATTACCTGAAGTCCACACTTTATTCAGACATCCTATTATCTCCTCACTCCCTTCCCTCTTTCCTGAGTCTATTCCAGGCTATTGTATTACATTTAACTGTTGTGTCTCCCTAGGGTACTCTTGGTTCTGGCAGTTTCTCAGACTTTCCTTGGACTTACTAGCCTTGACATCTTTACATGGATTCTGCTCCAACATTTTGTAGACCACTCCTCAGTTGGAATTTGTCTTCCTCTTGTCTTGTGCTTAGAGTTCTGGGTTTTAGAGAGGTAGGGTATAGAAGGGAAGGGGTGCTGTCATCACAGTGTGACCACCTACAAACTATGCCTCAGCTGACTAGGACCAGGATCACCTGCCTGAGGCCATGGCTCATCAGGCATAGCATTTTTAGTGTAACATATTTCCATCCCATAACTAAGCGGTGACAAGTTCATCCGTGTGGTGTTGTCAGAAGAGTAGAATTTGGTTGCAGACTCGGGAATATTTGGTCAGAGAAGCTCCCCTTTGTACTAGGTCACAGTTAATGCAGAGACTCCATCACTGGTCAAACTATAGAGTAACTCTAAGTGTTCAGCTGTGGCTGGGCCATCTCTATCAACCTCCCACAACGACCCAAGGCTGAGGCAATGCTAAGAATAAGTGGGCAGAAAGAATGTGAGAGTGGGTGGATGGGGAGGAGGACTGTGAAATGCTGACTTCTGCACACGACTTGGCTGTTGCACACATCAGATCACAGAGACTGTGATTACCCACACGACATCAAGCCAGTCCAAATTCCAGCATGAATGGAGAAGGCGTCCCCTTGGTAGAGGAGTTACTAGCAGTGATGACTGCCAAGGACAGGAAACTCACCCTTCTGGTGGATGGAGCCCTCATAGCGTGCTCACACCCCGGTGGACAGCCACACGCCCATGTGTATATGGGCAACACTACTTGGATTCGGGCCAGGGGATGGGGGCTAATAACAAAAATATAAAGATAAACAGAGGACGTAGAGCTAGGAGGGAGATGGGATGGGAGCACTAGGGAGAGTTGCAGGGGAGTAGGAGTGGATGGATAGGATCACTAGGTCCTATATAAATGTATGGGACTTTCAAGGAACAAAAAAATATATTTTAAAAGAAACAGACTTTACTTGAAATAATTATGGCCTTAGTATTAATTTTAGGTGACAAAAATGGCATTAATATAAAACGTTCTAGAGCTAGCTAAAATTTCCTCAGCATTTCAATTTTTGACTATTTTAAAATTTTAATTTTAAAAATTATTAAATATTAAAAACTGCACCAAAGTTGTCCCTAAGTATTAGTAATCTTATACTCCAATGAACCTCAGGCTCTCACTACTGACAGACAAAGACTAATGTATTCACCAAAATATCTGAACACTTTTCCTTGTTGGACCCCTAGATAAACATGTTATCATAGAAACCTACATGAGGGCTCTACTTTTATTTCTCTTGCCAGAGTCCCTATTATTTGCAGGAAATAATAGGGAATGGGAAAACTGCCAAATGTTGGTAAAACAGGTGATCAAGCAGATTAAAGAAATTCAAACTTAGGGGCTGTGTAATAGTGCTGCAAAAAAAAATTTTTTTTTTCCAGGAAAGTAGCTATTGATAGCCAGGGCTTCCATCAACAAATCCAGATGTTAAACAATGACATCATACAGATGATTGAGTATATTCACAGGGGTCAATTTGAAATATGGTAATAAATCCTTTTCCTCTCAGCATGCTTATTTTTCATGCAAGCTAAATCACTGAATCATCTTCCTCATTCTCTAATGCTCCAGCGATTTGTTTATACCCACGAGAAGTCAATGCGCACAAAGGAACAATCTATCTACTAATATTTAAAGGGAACATGCCTGGTGATTAACATTGTTTAATCTGCCCAGGGAGAGATTATACAGGGAAATATGTCAACCCTCCAAAAGATGATATAATGCCTGACATTACATCTGCTTGATGAAATAAGTGGTTAATAAAATTCAGCACTTAACAAAATCTGGGAGAATTAGGAATAAAAATATTCCTCCTCAATAAGAAAAAAAAAAAAAAACCCACTACATGGGATAGAAAAACCTCATCAGTTTAAATATTTAAGAATGATTTTCTTTCAGTGTGATACAAAACATAGGTGTGAGTTCTCATTCAATACAATTATTTACTGAGTAGCAATGCACAATTGTCTAATATAAATATAGTAGTGGGAAAAGCAGAAAGAAATTCTTCTCTGCAGCTTATGTTTTAGTTTCTGAAAACATTGTGAGTGTGAGCATGAGTGTGTGTGCATGTGTGTGCTCATGTATGTGTGAAGATAGAGAGATGAGAAATAAATGCAGAGGCCAGATGGCAGGTGGTGCATTGTTTAGTAAAATAGGATGGAAGATTAGGAAGCACAGAGAAGGAAGGTGGGAGTCTAAATGGAGGAGCGCAGGAAGGTATCCCCAAGGACCCGCCTCTTGAGCAGCATGAGAAAAAGTGATGAAGGAATGAGTCATGGGGAGACCTGAGAAAAGGTTTTCCCAAGAATGAAAACAGCACAAAGAGCATACTTTATGATTAGGGTATACCAAGGGGTCTCCTGCAGCTAGACAGAAGTGAATGGGGAAGGAGAGGAGAGGAGTAAATTCCCTGGTGGATTTTCTGGGGGTTTTAAGCATAGGTATGAGATTTGACCTAAGTTCTGAAAGGTCATCCTAGTAACCTAGGTAGAGGTTAGGAGGCCATCACAGCATCCCTGTGAGAGTGGATGGGAGCAGAGAGCAGATGGTAGGAATCTGGAGGCACTACGAAGGGTGGAACTGTGGAGGAATTGTGTTGCCATCAAAGGTAGGATATGAGTTTGTTTTTGGTACCAGAAACAAGAATTGTTTATTGACTTTAAATACCTGAGAAAGGAACTTTAAAGGAAGAAGGATTCGTTATAGCCTGTATATGGATAGATGTCAGCCTGCAGTGAGCTGGCTCAAGCACTTTGTGCCCGAGCTAATGCAGAACTTCACAGCAGGAAAGCTGTTTACCTCATAGTGTCCAGGGAGAAGAGAGGAAGGAGAGAGAGAGAGGAAAAAAAGATGAGAGAGAAATAGGAGGGAGTGGAGCAAGATATAATCTTCACAGGCACACTTCCAGGGCCCTCCTCCTGTAGTGAGATCCCACCTCCTAAACTTCTATCACCTCCCAACAGCCTATCAGGTTATGGACTCATGGACTAGCCTGTCCACAAGTCAGACCCAGCCACTTCCTCAAAGCTCAATCTCTGAGCACAGATGCATTGTGGACCAGAGTTTTGGGGCTACATTTCAGAGCCAAGCCATAATGGGGCGGGGAGGGCTTTCACGTGACTCTCCTATAGACATTTCTATTGTTGTACAGAAAATAAAGGAGCCTTTATAAGGAATGCTGTTAGGAAACTATGATTATATACTACAGGAGTTAATGCACTGAGCCCAAAGCTACCAAAGATAATAAAACAAGGAAGAGAAACTGCTGGTCAAGAGATACAGCACAAACATCCGTCTGATACTTGGCTACATTTACTAGGCAGCTAATAATGTAGTAAAACACTTCCATTTTACAACAGCCATGAAATTGAATTACATGTTAATTAAACTCGTGTGAAGGCATAGAATACATATCCAAAACGTCCATATTTTTATGTGGGAAAAACTCTTGGGTATATAAGTACGTCTTGCTCCAAGATAGGAGCATAAAGTGAGAAAGGCCATTGGTTGTGGTTTAATATGTAGTTTTAATATAACTTCAATTAAGATACCTATGGCAGTGTTGGCATTTATAAAATCTAGAATATTTAATCCTATAATATGCTTATGAAAATAGACAAGAATATTGGAAGGCTAGTGAAAATAATGACAATTACCCCACAAAATAGAGTGTATTTATAACAACAATAATTGAATCAGTGTAACATTGCGTTAGGAGAAAAATTGGTCATTGAAATAAATGGGCCATGAATTACTTATTTTAAATATATATACACATATATATGTACACACACATGCACGCATATCAAATTAAAACAATACAATTAAAAAGAACATAATTATTTTTGCATGCTGCTGGTAATAACTTTATTTTGTTATTATAAAAGGAAAATTTACCTGAGTGAGCTATAATAAAAATTAAATTGAATATTAAATCATAAGCACAGAGGTGGCATGGCTCTTTAACTGGATAAGGAGCTGGCTGAGATTGTTCAAGTTAGAAAGGTGGACTGACATGCTGACTTGGATGATCTTGACTGTCCACCTGACAGGACTTAGAATCACCTAGGAGACACACCTCTGGCCGTGCCTATGAGAGAGTTTCCAGAGAGGTTTAACTGAAGAAGGAAAACCTGTTCTACACGTGGATGTCATCTCACAGGCTGGGGTCCTGGGCTGAATAAAAGGGAGAAAGTGAGCCCAGTGCCAGCGTTCCTCTCTCTGTTTCCTGACTGTGGATACAACTTGGCTGGCTTTCTCGCATCCCTGGTCCCCAATAGGGCGTGTCACGTACCGTCACATCATTTCTGTGATGTATTATAAAGTATGCCATGGGCTCGCCTGTGTCTAACAGCCGTTTCCAGAATAAACCTTTACCTAAGTTGCTTTTGTCCCAGCAATGAGTAAGGGAACTAAGGCAGATTCTAAAATACTTTTGAAATGACTGTGCAATTAGTAGGAAGATAATATAGTAGCAAATAAATAATGTTTTAAGTAATTGCAGGAAGTCCAAGCATCGTACTGACAGCCTTACTAAGGATGGCTTGAGGTCTCTGTTGGATTTCAAATCTGTTAATATGGTGGGAGGAGATTTATTGTAAGATTGGCATTGAGAGCTCATAAAGTTTCTAAAATTACAAAGTTACCAACAGACAAATACGCATGCACACATGTCAGTCACACAAAACAAGAAATACTCGGCATCATTTACAAAGAAATGTATGGAAATTAAATTGATTTCTGCAGCAAATAGCATACCTGTGAAGAAGCCCTAACCCATGAGAAGCCCTAACCCTTTCCAAAAAAGGTCGAGAGTTTGTGAGGTTGTGATTTTGCGATGGTGTAGTTGTCAATTTCCTGTGTAGTTTTGGTTGTAACTCATCCCTGTGCAGAACATTCTCCACAGTTGAGTGGAGAGTGGGGACTGACTTTCACACAAACTCTGGTGCCCCATAATTGGCCATGTCTCCTTGATGGGGAGGCCCGATGGCACTCGGAGGAAGGATAGCAGACTACCAAGAAGAGACCTGATACCCTAGCATCATATTCGGGGGGAGGAGGTCCCCCCTCAGTCACAGTCATAGGGAAGGGGAATGGGGTGAAAGCGGGAGGGAGGGAGGAATGGGAGGATGCACGGGATGGGATGGCAAATGAGATGTAATATGAATTATTTCATTTTTCAATAAAAAAAAGTGGGAGTGTCATATCATGAAGAAGAAATGACACTCTGAGTGAATTTAATCCTTCAGTAGGAAAATATTTAAGGTACCATTACAATGTTTTAGATTCATTTGGGGAAACTGGATGGGAAAGGAAGGGGAGAGAAGGCAGGACAAGAGGCAGCCCTCACAGGCACACTTCCAGGGCCCTTCTCCTGTAGTGAGGACCCACCTCACAGTTTCCATCACCTCCGAACAGCCCATCAGGTCATGAACTCATGGGCTAGCCCATTGGTATAGTCAGACCCGGTCACTTACCCGAAGCCCAAACTCTGAACACTGATTAAAATTCACATTTTAATGCAAAAATATATTAGAAGAAGTAATGCAGCCTATAAAAACAATATACTATTTACAAGTACCTGAAATAGAAAACAATGACTAAAAGCTACATAAATGTTCAGCCACAGGAGAATTCTCAATTCGTATGTAGTTTAACAAAATAGGATGCGTGAGTGAGCTCCATGTTTGTTTTCTATAAATCCAAAGTAGAAAACCATAATGTTTATTATATAAGGTCTATGAGGAAAGATGGCAGAACATAAAATTTTCACCATGATGCAGAGAGAGAAAAAAATACTTAGCTAGGGATAGAGACGGAAGATGTCATTAAGAAAAGCAATTGAGTCTAAGTGGAGGAATCAGAATGTAATTGGTATAAAATTTCTATAAAGGCAACATTAAAAAAATTAATGTAGAACCTGGGAAGATGGCTCAGTTGATAAAACGCTTGCCAGGCAAGCACAAGGCTCTCTCTAGAAGGAGCTTGGGGTGTGAGTAAGCCAGGATCAGGCTCTAAGGCAGGACCTATGAGTAGTAGAGTGCGCAGGGAGGTCTGTTCAAACACAGGCTTGTACAGGACAGCTGGGTCTTCCGTGGTCAGCGTCTCTTGGGCCTCCATGACTCCAAGCTACATCATCTCATTGGCTGCTTTTGCATCCACACGGGAGCTCTTAGCTCCTGCCAGGCAGCAACTCTCAGGTGTCTCACACAGCAAAGTTGGCAGCGGGCATTGGGCCGTCATTCTGGGGCTGTGGTTTCCATCCTGAAACGTCCGCCATAGCCCCATCTTTGATGGGGAGGGCTCTACCAAGATGCGGTCTTTGAAGGAAGCTCCCTCCATGCCCCTCCTCACCAGATGAAAACACCTTGACTGATACGCCTCCACATTTGTGCCTCCTTACTCATGATGGGGATAGACACTCCTGTTCCTAGGAAAAAAAAATGATACTTCTGTTTGGAATTTCTTTGTCTTGCCTTCCTTTAGGATTTACAGACCTAAAAAGAAAAGTCACTTTGCCAGCTTCTGGTGACTCACCTTAAATCTTGCCTAGAACACATCTACCTCCAACAGCCAGGGCAGTGATGGTATCTCCTCTTGTCTCTACAGCTCCCTAAGCAAAGATTTCTTTCATATTCACATATTCAGCTACTTCTAAAAATAAAACCTCAAAACGTAATATTTTCTACTGATTATGCATTTTCCAAGTTTGAAAAAAATTATTGTTTTTTGCATATGTATATATGTGGTCTGTATTCATTTTCATATGAGCATATGAGTGTGTGTGTGTGTGTGTGTGTGAGAGAGAGAGAGAGAGAGAGAGAGACAGAGAGACACAGAGAGAGACAGAGACAGAGAGACAGAGACAGAGACAGAGACAGAGAGCATGCATGGAGGCCAGAGGGCTAACAGCACATGTCTTTGGTTTCTCTCCACTATATTCACTGAGACAGAGCCTTTATAATAAACCCAGAGTTTGACAATTTGCTTAGTGTAGATAGCCAGCTTGCCCCAAGGATGCCCCGTCTCCATCTTCTGAACACTAGAACGTTTGGGGGCTGCCAAATCCATCTGAAATTTACATTGGCACTGGGGATCCAAACTCTAGTCCACAGTTAGAGAGCAAATGCTTTCTTGGCAGAGCCATCTCCTCAGCTCCCACCCCCGCCCCCCACTTTGTGTTCTCATCCATAAGCTCTACTATGTTTAATGACTACGACTGTAATGCACATTGAGCTAAATGTGTATGTTCCATCATATAGCTAGAAGTCCAGGTCTCTGTTTATGAATATTCTACTTTTCCAGAACCAGTTATTAGATTAGCCTTTCTCCAGGGCATTGTGTTGGAATCTTTGTTAAAATAACCTGTTACATTTGTGTGGGACTCTGCCTGAACCCAATCCAGGTTTGTTAAGCTATCTAAGTCTGTAATCGATCTTGAAATTAAATATTATTCTCCAATCTTTCTTTTTCAGTTGTTTTGACTATTCTAAGTCCCTTTCAGTTCCCCATGAACTTAGAACCCATCTGTCAGTGTTTTCAAGCAGCCAGGGTAGAGGTTGATGAAGCTCCGTCAATTCCAGAAACCAATTTGGTGACTGCTGTCTTGTGATTCATGCTGAGTTTTAGTATAAAGCGTCCATTCAAGTCTTTATTTGCATTGGTAAGGTGTTTTTATCAGAGCTCAGAATCCTTTTCTTCAATGATCTCTAGGAATAAAATGGGTCCTATTTCCTCCTAAGTAGAACTTACCACTGACACCATGGAGATTGAGGATTTTTTTTTTTCTAATTTCCTTTGCCCTTGGCTAGCTTCATTTGTCTGTATTTTGTTTTCATGCTTGAAATACATTTTGTAGGGCATAGGATTCCACTTTGATAGCTTTTATTTATTTGTTCTTGTAAAAAATATTCCTCAGTGTTCTTATTCACCTTGTTTTCAACAAGAAGTCTACAGAAGTCCGCTGGTATCTTCACCCATGTTCCTCCATACGTGACATGTTTGTGCCTGTGTGGCAGCAGTAACTGATGTCGGTGACTTTTACTACAATGTACTTTAGCGTTATTCACTTCCTGCTTTTTATGCTTAAGGTTTTGTTTAGCATGCGTGTAATTTGGATACATTTTAGGCCTTGTTTCATCTCTATTTTCTGTATCTTTCTTCAGGTATACAAAACTACATATTGATTAGAGTTTTAAGTTGTCTCACAAATCACTGATTCTAATTTTGTTTAGTCTTTACATTTTATTTTATTTTTTCCTGAGAGATAGGGCTGAAGAGATTTCTCAATGGTTAAAAACACTGTCTTTTTCTTTTTTTCCCCAGAGGACTTGGCTTCATTTCTCAGCACTCACACCTGGCAGCTCACACTTGTCTGTAACTCCAGCTCTGGGGATCTGCTGTCCACTTCTGCGCCATGGGCACCTGCACACATGTGGCATGCATTCATATAAATATGCACATACACATAAACAGAAATAATAAATATTTTTAAAAATGTGTGCATTGCTGGGTGGTGGTAACATAGGTCTTTAATCCTAGCACCCAGGAGGCAGATCTCTGAGTTCAAGGCCAACATGGTCTAGCATTTCAGGGCAGCCAGGACTACATAGAGAAACCATGTGCCAAAAACCAAAAAAAAAAAGAATATATCTTTCGTATGAGAGCTTAAATGTTATTTTCTGTTCGTTTCTGTGCTGTCAGTGGGTGACTTTGGCTATTGTCTATTTAGGGGATCAAACGTTTCTACTTCTTTTCATGAACAGTGCTTTTTAACAAATGCGAGACATAAATTTTACCCTTTTAGCTTCTGTACATTTTTTTGTGTTTTTATGGGCATTCTTTTAGGATTGTTTTAGTATGTCACTTGGTTGTATGGGGACGGTTTACTCCTTTGAGGTCTTCTCAGCAGTGTGAGGTAGATTCAGGTTAGCGGTCAGTCTATAGCTAATTTCTCCCCGCTGTTGCAGGAAACGTGTTTTGGGGACTCTGCTAATGTTTTATGATTTATGAGGTTCTCCAGGCTGGCTTCTGTGAACATACACTGTTCAGGACCCGATGCAAGCACAAGCCACGGTTCCGTCTGATACATTCACACAGCTGTTCACATAGATGGTCAGCTTTCCATTTCTAGAATAAAACACCTGCCGCAGATTACCTGCAAAGTAAAAAGAGTTCGCCTTTGCTCCGAGTTTTGGCTATCTCCTGCTCAAGATTAGCATGGTATGGTGGCAATGGGCACGTCATGGTGCATGCAGCGCAGTATGGACAAATGGCCTCCTCCTGAGCTGCAGCAGAGAAAGAGCAGAGTTCCATGGCCCCCCCTTATGTCCTCATTTCTCATTGCCTATGGACCTCCATGTAGTCCCCACCTTAAAAAGTCTTTAAAATTATTTTATGTGTGGTGTGTGTATTCTGTGAGCATGTGTGGAAGTCAGAAGACAGCCTGTGGGAGTTAGTTCTCCCCTTCCATCACGCCGCTCCTGAGGCTTGGCTTCTGGTCCTCAGGTTTGACAGTAGATGCCTTTAATCTGCTAAGCCATCTCCCAGACCCCAGGCCTTGCTCTACAGCTCCTGTTAGTCCTGCTACCCTGGGACATACAGATCCCAGGGGTGGGGATGGGATGGACTAGGGGGTGGGTGGGGGGGCTACTTACCATCCAGGCACAGAAATACAGTGAATAATGGTGTCTTCACATGTATGTGGGGTCAGCTGATGAATGATGCTCTGAAGGTCTCCAAAAGGGCATCTCTGCACCTTCTTCCTCTTCGGTGCCCTGTCTTCTGAATTCTGTCCATCTTGGCTACTCCCTCTTCTGTTGCCTTGAAACAGTTCTAATTCAATTCTGTGACAATTATGAATTTGCTTCCCATTTCCTATGGGTTACTCCATTTTGTCTTGTATCTATTGTTTTGGGAAACACAGCTTCATGTATTTTGTACAGTTTTTGTCTGTTTCATATGGGAGGATAAGTGTGCCCTGGTCCATTTGTCTCAACCAGATGCAGACGTGCCTTCCTATCTTAACATAATAGAGATATGTCCAATGAAATTAGATGCATCATTTGATAATCAAATAAATATTGTTTTAGACATTTCCCTTATTTCTAAGCAGCCTTATAATTGCTATTAACTGTTATTAGCTGAAAATAATTGTACGGTGTGCCAAACTTATAACTTCAGATTGTAAATCAAGTATAATGTATTGTGGCCTGTCTTTCCCCCAAAATAATTTCAAATGGCTTCTTGACACTAATGCCTATTAAGTAAGAGTAAAATAGAGTATGGATTAAAGGGGAAATTAAGGAAGTAATAGTGGTATCTGTTATAGTATTTCCTGTCATTAAAAGTAAAATTAGGCTTGGGCATTCTGGCCATGCAGTTTGTTCTTTATTTCATTATCAAAATGAATAGGAAATTGGTAGGAAAACAATAGCTCTAGAACGTCCACTATGTGTAGCCCAGCAAGATGGTTCAGTGAGTAAAGGACTCACTGAGAAATCCTGCCAATCACTGTAATTCCTGGAACCCGCACAAAGGTCGAAAGAGGACTGAGTCCACACAGTTGTCCTCTGATCGCCACATGCATATCAGGGCGCGTGCACACACACACACACACACACACACACACACACACACACACACACAAACACACACACTGTTTTTAAGTAGAAGAAATAATGTTTGAGTCTTACATTCCATTTGTGAGCAGAAGACAGACTTCTGTCCTGTGGGTGTTTTTGGACTTGAACTCATTTTGTCAGGCTTGGCAGCAAGTGCCTTTACCTGATGAGCCTTCTCCTTGGCCCAATGCCCAATTTTTGTAATGACTTTTAAATGAATGTGACCTTTTATTTGCAGGTTTTTAATTCATTGTATGTGTGTATTTGCCCTTGTTTGTTTGTGTACATGTGTCTGACTTATGTATATGTGTGTGTTTGTGCATCTGCTTGTGTGTGTAAGGATGGGTGTGCATATGTGTGGGAGTCAGAGGACAACTTCTCAGTCAATTCTTGCCTTCAACCTTGTCTCTCTTGCTCTCTGTTGTTACTCTGCCTAGTTCAGGTTAACTGGCCCAGGAGCCCCAGGGCCATTCTCCCGTCTCAGCCACTGTAAGAATTCGGGGATTGCAGCTGCACACCAGCACAGCTGGCTGCCTCCATGGGTCCCAGGGATCAAATATGCTTGGCTAGATTGTGTGGGTAGTGCTCTTACGTGCCGAGCCATCTCCCCAGCCCTACACACATGTATATAATGCACTTCCCTTATACTTCCCACCTGTCCTCTTTTCCCTTCTCAAATAATCTCCCTTCTAATTTCAAGTTCATTTAAAAAAAAAAAAAATCTAGGTTCTGCATATGAGGAAAGCCACTGTCCTTGTCTTTAGAGCCTGCTCTCTTTCCCTTAACACAACCATCCCTGTGGCATTAACTAAAAACAACAGAATTTCATTCTTCCTTAATGCTAAAAACTACTCCCATGTGTATGACACCACAGGTTCTTCTTCCACCCATCTGTTGGTCACTACTTTTTTGATAAATGTAGATTTAATGTGAATTAACTCTTCATTCCCACAGCTGCTCCACGGCTGCTTAGATTTTCTATGTCCCTATCTCCAGGGTGCTCCTCCCCATCCTCTGGTGGCTCCTCCACTCTCTGTCTATTACTATTTCACCCACTTCCCACATCCCACCCTCTTCTAGAGTGATGTCCTCACTCCCGGCTCTTTATACTTAATATTTGGCACCTGTCTCACTTCTCAACTTATCATTGGTCATATCTACTGCTATTCGTGCTTGATCTTTAGAACTGTGAGAATAAACAAAAGTAAAGGGTGCCTGGTTCTGACACTGGATTATTCCTCTCCAGTTAGGAGATAATAGTGAGTGACTATGTTCATCGTGCATATATATGTATATATACGCACATATATTAACATATATGTTAAAGATTAAATTTTAAAAAATAAGAAGTATTAATAACTTTAAGCACCATGAGTGCCCAAGCAGAAAAGTCAGGAACTATTTCACTACCATTGAAAGCAATGCAATACATACATGTTTAGCAAATTTACTTTGCATCCTTCCTAGACTTTCTTTGGCCATTGCTTTCCATAAAATCCAACCACTTTCTAACTGCGGGGCCCCAGCTGCTGTCACAGTCATTTCAACTCCTAGTGCTATTTGCCATCCCTCCATGGTGTGTCCAGACTTTGGCATTGGTTGATCATGTACACTGGGCTGGGGTAGAGGGGAATCTACCTTGTGACTTCTTCCATTCCATTCCTGCCTCACCCTCCCTGCTCCATCACCCTCCCAGCCCCTGAGATTATTTCTTCCTTTCATTTGTTGAAGGGAATCTGGGCTTCAGGAGGACATGGGGTAGGGGTTTCTAAACAAAAAGAGACCTTAAACAAAGGCAAATATGTCAAGGGCCACAACCACGATGGATACTCAGTCTCTCGGGCCTATCTCCACATCCTTTAGTTCAACATGGATGTCTTTAGACTTGAAGCCACCTCTGCCTGCCTCTGTAGAATAAGCCACCCTCTGTCCACATGCACCACTTGAAGTAGCTTCAACTGTTTTTCTATATTTCACAAGTACCTGGTCCACATAGAACTAAACAGAACAGATATATTTAAAAAGATGCCTTGTTATTCCTTGGGACTCATCTCAGAAACTAGCCAGAGGGAGTCTCTCTTTTTTTTTTTTTAATTTTTAAATTTTGTATAATTTTTTTTATAATTTTATTTTTTTTATTAATTTATTCTTGTTACATCTCAATGGTTATCCCATCCCTTGTATCTTCCCATTCCTCCCCCCCCCCCCATTTTCCCATTATTCCCCTCCCCTATGACTGTTCCTGAGGGGGATTACCTCCCCCTGTATATTCTCATAGGGTATCAAGTCTCTTCTTGGCTACCAGCTGTCCTTCCTCTGAGTGCCACCAGGTCCCCCCCTCCAGGGGACATGGTCAAATGTGAGGCACCAGAGTACGTGAGAAAGTCATATCACACTCTCCACTCAACTGTGGAGAATGTTCTGACCATTGGCTAGATCTGGGAAGGGGTTTAAAGTTTACCTCCTGTATTGTCCTTGGCTGGTGCCTTAGTTTGAGCGGGACCCCTGGGCCCAAATCTGTCTATCATATTGTTCTACTTGTAGATAACTGGGACAGAGGGGAGGGCATCCTATTGGGACTCTAAATGAGAGCCTCATGGGAGAATAGCAAAATAAAAGGATACACAGAGGGAGTCTCTTGTTTTGTTGCTACTGAAAGGACTTGTTTTTCAAGCCACCTGATAGCATTTCCCATATTTTACATTTGTAAGTAATTCCTGTGCACATCTCACCTCCTCTGAGATGGAAAGTTCTCTGAAAGCAGAAGGATGAGGCAGGACTATACAAGAATGAGATGAACATTCAGAAGGCTATGGGCACTGAGCATGCGCTAGGGTGAGGGTTCCCAAGTCACTAACAAGATGTGTTTCTTTTTTCTTTCTTTTCTTTTCTTTCTTTCTTTCTTTCTTTCTTTCTTTCATTTATTTATTTATTTATTTTCTTTTTGAGACAGGGTTTCTCTGTGTTTCCTTGGCTTGGCTGTCCTGGACTCACTTTGTAGACAAGGCTGGCCTCAAACTCACAGCAATCAACCTGTCTCAGCCCCACAATTACTGGAATTAAAGGCGTGGGCCACCATGCCTGGCTTAAGATGTGTTTCTTACGTTGTTATGTCTCGATTACCAATATTACCAATATCTCTAGTATGTCCAGAATGCCCTCACCCGTTCTGTGCACCTTTGCTTTGAATCTTTAGGTCCTTGGTGGCAGGAAATGATTCTCCCAGGGACTCCTGAGGTCAATGATATTTAAAATCCAATCAAGTACACTGGAATAAAGGTTGAAGGTCATTAGGGCGCCATAGGAGAAATTAGAGGAGCATCGTTAGCAACAGCCCTGTGCTTAGTTCTACGCTTCTCAGCCTCCCTAATGCCGCGACCCTTTAATACAGTGCCTCATGCTGTGGTGATGTGACCACCATAAAAATTTTTTATGCTACTTCATAACTATAATTTTGCTACTGTTGTGAATCATAGTGCAAATACCTGTTGTGTGACCTCCCCTCTCCCATGGGGATCACTACCCACAGGTTGAGAACCACTGCCTTAGAGAGTGTGAAAAGCTAGGAGATGATTCTGTTGCTGAGACACTTGTCTTGCAAGCACGAGGACCTGAGTTAGGTCCCCAGGTCCTGCCTGTACAAGTCTGGGCACAGTGGTCCACACTTAGGATTCCCATGCTAGGGAGGCAGACTAGCCAGGACTTGGGGCTCCCTGCTATCTAGTGTAGCTTACTCAGAGAAAAACCAAAACCTGTGAAACAAGACCAAGGTGGACGGAGCCGAAGCAACGACAGCTGAGGTTATCTTCTGGCTTCCACATGCATGTGAACACATACACACACACGCACACACACACACATATGCATGCACACATGCGTGCACGCATGCACGTATAAAGTATATAGGGACAAAAGCAGCACTTATTCATAGGAACAAGTAAAATCTATTTCTTGCTTTCTCGCCCCAGGTTTTCATATACACTATCAGTTCTGGTTCCTGCATTTCGCACCATCCAGTTAATTTCCAGGCATTTTAGAGGTTGTTACAATAGGTGAGTAAAAGCAGTGATCAGAAAAAGACATTAAAAATTGCTGCCAGAAGTGTCAGCAATTGACACTTTTAATTGAACACGAATCCGTAAGAGGCTATAAATTTCACTGTGCTCCTGTAAAGATGCCTTGATTTGTCTAATTTGGAGGAACTTTAGAGAATATGTGGTATATATGGTACCTAACAAACCTGGGTGGGCAGCCTCCTGTTTTTCTTTTTCCATTGGCATCTTCAATGGAAAGTACCCCAACGATATGATTTTTTTAAAAGACCAGTTTGCCTTTTTGTCTTAAGCAGGTGTCCTTTCTTACAAATTAGCCTCCACTGCCCTCCCTCTCCTGCACTAGGGAGGATCCTTCAAAATTCCTAACAGGCAGCCCTGTGGAGAGATGGGAGGGGAGGGAAGGGAGGGAGGGAGAGAGAGAGAGAGAGAGAGAGAGAGAGAGAGAGAGAGAGAGAGAGAGAGAGAGAGAGAGAGAAGGAGGAGGAGGAGGAGGAGGAGGAGGTAGAGGGTGTCTTGCTGCGTCCATGTGCTACAGGCAGGGCAATCAGAACGCTCCCAGAACAGGCAGCGCAGTTCCATGTTCTTCCTAAGTATCAACCCTGCAGGGAGCTGCGCCTGCAGTCTAGTTAGAGAAAAAAAAGTAGATTTGGGGGATGACACAGAGGCTAATTCCTAAGTGAGTTGGTCCTCGCTTACCATGAGGGCATCTGCTGATCTCCAGTGACTGCCTGGTGCCTGCTGGTCAGCCTCTCTCTCTCCCAGATACTTGCTTGAGCAGAGGAGACACACCTTTCTGCAGCAGGGAAAAGCCACTGACCAGATTGCAAGCCGGTAGGTTGTGACATTCAGGGTGTTTATGCAGCAGAATTTGCTGAGAGATGCAAGGGGGGGGGGGGGGAGGCGCAGGGTGTTGGTCGGGCTGGCTGATTTATCTGCAACGGGGAATGAATGTTTTATTTTAATTGTCAGTTCAAAGCAGAATTGTTGCCTATGCTAAGGTGGCAGCTAGAATTGCTGCGTTCCAGCATTGCATTTGTGTTTGATGCCGGTTCTGCATGCAGCTTAGAGAAGCTAGGCAGAGCTCACCTTTAAATAACCTGCAGCTTGCTAATGCGTCTTCTGCTCCTTATGGTTTTTTTTCTTTCTCTTCCTAAGCACAGTTCCCACCCCATCTTCCCAACGTCCCCCTGCCCTCCTCCCCACCCTGTGGGAAATGTGGCCTAGCTGCACCTTGAGCCCTTGGCTCCCTAAGTCTATGTGTCCTGCTGCTTTGCCCTAGGTGCCGGTAGATGCTCTACAGCTGCCCTGGGCCCAAGCAGACTGATTCAGCAGACACGGCTGTGCATGGGAGTCTCAAGCAGCGACCATGGCAGTGCAGCTGGTGCCGGACTCTGCTCTCAGCCTGCTGATGGTGAGTGTGCTGCTAGGGAGGAGGTGGGGCCCCAACAGGCAGTGCCAACTCCTGCCTTCTCCTGCCTCAGGGGCTGCTGCTTAACTGCTGGGGCTGCTGCCATGGCTGCAGACATGTAAAGCACGGCTCTGCTCCCTCCTTCACAGGCTCCTGTGAAAGGATTTCTTGGGTCAGAGGATTAGCGTGACTAAGCACTCTCAGGGAAAAGAAGCTGCAGATTTGCCATTTTCGAAACTTGTTGCTGAATGCTATTTCCAGAGATGCGCTTACAAACAGGTGCTAAGGGTGCCTCCGGATAGATCTCAAGGCGCCTCCCCTTCGTGCTCAGCATCCTTCACTCTGGGTCTTTTGAATCTAAATTCAGACATTTGTGTTTGTTTGATTTCTTTCCATGCCAGCTGTGGGATTTATAAGAAGATTATTTTAATTTTTTGTTTCCAGACCAAATGAATAAGGTTATGTTCCTAGGTTCCTATAGAGAACCCAGGGTGGTTCAGGGTGGCCCTTGCGAAGGTTCAGCTGCCAAGTTAATGGGCACTTCTCTCCCATCTCCAGTTGGCAGGGAGACACTGGCATTTATATGTATATGAACTGCTGGCCTACTTTAGACTCCTATGGTTTTTATGATGCTAAGAAAACTGTTGCTCACAGAGCTTTGAAGGTCAGTAGCAGCACCTTGCAACCCGGTTGGCTTTCGACTTGACCCTAGGTTCAGTTTGCTTTGCTGTCTTGGCGGCCCCTCCCTCCTCCTCCTCTGCTGCCCAGTAGTTCACAGGCCTTGGCAATGCTACCTCCGGAAGAAGAAGGCTGCGTCAGCTTGGCGTGGGAACGTACCTAGCATTTCCTCAGGAGACTCTATGAGCAGAGCCTAAGTGCTTCAGTTGTGTGTATTGATTTGTGTTTTCTGACTGAGATGGGAAAGTGCAGCTTGGCGATGGTTGATGAGTTTATTAAGGCGACTTGGAGAAGTGGCTAGAGAGAGCTTGCCTCCTGGGTGGAGAGCCGCATCAAATTGAGAGGGACATGCCTCCTTATGCTCTGTTAAAATAAAAATAAAAATAAAAATGGCATTTGGTCCAGAGTCAGCTGAATTGCCAGAAACTGCATGGGTCTCTCTGTCTTATAGTCTAGCAGAAGGAGGAATTAGGAAGAGCGGGAAGGCAGCGTTGTAACTAGTATTCATTAAATGGCTTCACTGCTTACTGATACTAATGTGCAATATTGCTACCTATTTTATTGTCTACTGTAGGTCAAATAAGTGCATGGCCAAAGTTGTTAAGTTTCTATTATGGTTGCTAGCACTATACTTCAATGTCTGTGAAGAGTAGGATGCCCCGAAAAATGCTGAAATCACAGAACAAACGCAATATATATATTATAGATATCCACACATACCTCTCCGTAGCGCATATGCATGCATGTTGCTTAATATTACTTAGTAGATATAAACCCTGAAGTATGTTCATAGAGAGGAAAAAAAGGTTGGTTCGGCCTGCCTCTCTGCCTCTGCACTGAATGCTGCTTGATACTTAGATATATGTCTGTTTTTACTACGAGACCCTGAGGATAGGTCCTTAGTACTCAAGCGAAACAAAGCTTTGCATGTGTCCCACCCTATGGGGCTGCCCCTGCCATGAACAGCCTCTCGGGCTCCTGATATTACTATTCTCTTGGCTGTCCTTTCAGTTCAGAGTTCATCCTCTACTTGCCAGTGCCCCTCACCTAAGATCTCTGCCTAACATTCACCTCCTGCCTGGGTTAAAGGACTGTGATCTTTTCCCTCTGGGAAGCTAGGAAAATGGCCCAGGAGGCAGCGATGGACCTGGACCGTTAGATCAGAGCCCCCAGGAACACTGCTTGTAATCCGAGGCACTGTGCATTTTTCCAGTTCATGTTAGGTTCAGGGAAGATTTCCCCTATGGACTTTGGTGCTTTTCACCTTTTTATAGGGTAAATTCCAAAGTGATTACTTCCTTGATATGTTTTGGCGACAATTCTCAAAAATGTATAAGCAAGGGTTTAAGAAAAGAAACGGGAAGAGGACATTTAGTGGAGCCGCCTTAGGTGGCAGCTCAGGAAGGAAGCTATGCCATTATTATGTATTCGCTCATGGCTCATGAATCAGCCAATCAGCTCTCAGTAATTCTCAAGCATCTGCTCACTGGGGAGAGTAGCACAAGCCGTGGTTCATGAGGGCAGTTTCAGGGGAGGTCAATACCGAGTGGGCGGAGTATAGTTGTGGTTTACTGCTGTGGAGTCTTTGGGCTGCAGGAATTACAGTCGACTGAAATGTTTATTTGGTTCTGGAAGCAGCAGGGTCTGGACCATTAAAGAGCCCTGCATTCTGTCTCCAGCTTTGCCACTTACTGGTAATGTTGAGTATGTCACTTCCTCTCTGTGTCCTGGTTATGTCATCCGCTGACTGAGAGGCTCTAATCTCTCAGAGGCCCTTTCTCTCTGTTGGGAAAAATTTAAGGTCTGCAAACATGCTGTCTAGGATGGTGCTCCTAAAGAGCCAGCTTGAATATTTTATTCAGTGTTGCCATTTTTTTCTCAACCAAGCACACAAACAGCACTGCTTTATTTTTTTTAAAGGTGGGATTTGTTCCCACCCATATGGCTTTTCTGCCAGAGCAAGTGTGTTTCAGATCATTAGCTGGTTGTTCACACTCTCCTGTCAAGAGCTCAAGCCGCCCACAGAAGCCTGCTTTATACACCTGGACCAAAAACCCACTGACCTCAGGGCGGTGCCTAAGGTACCATTCCCAGTTGGATGTGGGTCATTTGGGAAAGGTTCAGTGTTGTGTGCTTACCCTATGGAAGGACTGTGCAGGTCTTTCAATAAGGGGTGGGAAGTGACAGATGTCTGTGAAAGTTGGAGCAACTCACATAATAGCAGAACAGTGGAGTCATAGAGCAGGTAGGCCCAGGGAGAGGATGTCCTCATGGCACCAGAGGCTCACCTAC
The DNA here is from genome assembly GCF_903995435.1 of Acomys russatus. Classification (NCBI taxonomy): domain Eukaryota; kingdom Metazoa; phylum Chordata; class Mammalia; order Rodentia; family Muridae; genus Acomys; species Acomys russatus. The sequence goes on from NC_067145.1 coordinate 51,762,517, forward strand.
CTATCAGTGTAGAAGCCCTGGGAATCCAAAGAAGGCACTGCTTTGTCCCCCATGTTGCTGCATAAAACTCATTGTGGAGCTATTTGCTGTTTGTCTTTTTTTTTTTTTTTTTTTTTTTTTTTTTTTTTTTGAGGTGGCACGAGTTCAGGAAAGCTAAAGGCTGGAACATGCTGGCATCCGGGGATTTGTGATTGAGGGATTGATGTTAATATAGGGTGCTACCGTGTAACCCAAGCTGTCCTGAAACACTTGCTCCTCTTGCCTCTTTCTACTTCTTGAGGGCCAGGCTTACGAGCATGTGACGCCGCACCTGCCTTGGTGATCACTCATTTTGTTCAATCAGAATATGGATGTGTGACTGAGAGGGTACCAAGGTAGTCATGTGCCACTCTGTTCCTCAGATTATAAAGGCACGTACCTTTGGGATAGGAAGATTAAAGCATTTTTAAAACTTTTTTTTTCTTACATTTGTGTATGTGTGTGTGTGTCTGTGTGTATGTATGTATATATACATGCATGTATGTCTACATGAATGTGGAAGTCAGAGGACAAATCTTAAGAGTCAGTTCTGTCTTTCTACCATGTGTGTCTTGGGGAGCAAACTTAGGTCATGAGGCTTGGAGGCAAGTGCGTTTACACTCTGAACCATCCTGACAACCCTGCACGAGTTTTTAGATTAAGTCAAGTGGCTAAGCATAATGACAACTATGCTTTTCTATAAACAAACTGTGTTTGCATATGTTACCGAATTTCTTCCAATACTTTTTTTTAAAGACAAAAACACGTGGTAATTAAACGTGGAGAACCTGTCAATGTTCATACACCTGAAGTTGACGGCCCAGAGTCTCAAAATCGAGGCTCTCTGCTTTATTTTTTTTCTCTCTTTTTTTTTCTTTTTTTTTCTTCTGCTTTAATATTTAAGCAAAGAATTTAATGCCCAGAGCTTTCTAACACTTTAGATGAGCACCTATTTGCCCTGGTCTCAATCATTCTCTACTCCCGGTGTTTCCTGCCACAGAGTCCTGCCATCCTGTTTAATGTCTGTCATTACCTGCGTACAAGATTAAAAAGATGGTACAAGTTGCTGAGAGATTCCCATGTTGACACTAACAGGAAGAACAATATTACAGCTGTAAGAGAGTCCCTGTGTGTGAAGACGCTAAGATCTGGAGAAGATAAACTGCTTGCCCAATAGTTTGTGATGATGCTGAGCTAGTGCCCTGACACTTAATGATAGTTGTCATAAATTTGAAGAAGCAATATTGATAACCTGTATAGAAAGTTAAAGAATAACAAGGCATATACTTCTAAAAGTCTTTTCAAGTCTGGTTATCCAACCATAGCTGTGAGTGTTTTGGTATGAGGTAGAGATGGTCATTAATGCCATTTATTTCCTGTTTTACTTAAAAATAGAAGAGCTGTTTGAAAATATCTATGGGAAGTTAGTCATTTGGTGCTACATCTAAGTAGGTGGCTTATATCCTTCTTAAATTCAGTTATCTATCTCCTACCGTTTGGTTTCTTGATTTACATCTTGATATTAGTGAATTTTAGCTAGTACTTAATATATAAATGTACCACTTTCAAAAGATGAGATTTGATGTCAATGACAATAAAACTCATCAATTTTTGCTAGGTTTGTAAAAGTTCATTTTCTATCCTATCTGTCTTATTATATTTAAATAACAGAGGCTTGCTCAAACATAGCCTTGCTCTGTAAAAACAGAAAAAAGGAATTCACTGAAGTACATAACTGAGGGGTCCTTCTCCCAGAAGCGTCTCCAGGGTTACCAGTCCTGAGTGTTAATGAGCGCAAGTGAGTAAGCAAATTTCTCCTCAGCTGGTGAAGGCTTCCATATTCTCTCTGGCCTTCTGGGTAATGGGCTGGCCCTGGGCCAATCACAGGCTCCAACAATGGAGGTTTCTTGCTATGCAAGTTGGATTCTGGCTCTTAGACCTCTGAGGAAGCAAGAGGTATATCAACTGGATGGTAATTCCACCCAATCAAATGGAGTAGAAAGGGCAGCTACCAAACAGAGAAGGGTAGTATCCAGAAGAGACAAAGATGCTCACTTGCAATGCTCTTTGTACCTTAGATACCATAACAGTGCTCCAATAAGATCAGCAAGAGAGATTAAAAAAAAAAAAAAATCAGTGAATTCCCATACCACAGGTCAGCTTTCCTTCAAGACAAATTTGTTTGGAGAAACCCAATTGTTTGATTATTTTCTAGATTGAACAAGTCTCAGCATCTGTAAAATGAGAGAGTAATTACCATATACTCTCTTGAGATCACTCACTGAACTATTCATGCCAAGTATTTAGCACTGTTCTTGGCCCAAAGAAAATACAGGTTCAGTATTAGTAAGTGTTTGCTTTATCTTAAAGTAACATAAAATGACTATCTGCCTATCTATCTGAATGTAACGCCTCATATTTCTGCATAAGCCAAACTCAATTAAAAAAAAAATAGTAGTTTCACAATTCTTCCTCAGCACCCAAGTCTCTAGGCAACAAATGACCACTTTTGGGTGAGTGGCCAAAGCATTTGGGAAAAAGATGTTCCCAGGGTCATGCAAACCAATCCAGTAGCACACAGATTGGAATTTACATTCCTGTCTTAAATAACCAGCAAAACTTTCTTACCCTCTAAAGATAAATGACTAAAGTATGGGCAGCAATATGTTCTCTCTGGCAAATGTCAGATGCATGCCTTTCAGAGCTGCTATACGTGATTGGGGTGGCTGCAAGCCCTTCTCTGCTGAAAATTAATTGCATGGCTGCTTTGCAAAGCTTAATAGCAGTTTTGGAGGACATATGTTGTGAATATAGGTAGCAGTTTCTCATCAAATTCTGCGCCAGGATGTGCTGTCTAATGTAACATACGGTGTTTAGCCTGGTCATAATCAAAGGTCCTGGAAGCCGGCTTAACTAAAACCATGTGGTAAATATCAAGCGAGGAGAACCGCATTCCAATGTCAAGGTAACAGTGACTGGCGACTCACGCCATATTACAACGAGTGCTCTTTACAGCCCTGGATATTGAAATCTCAGTCTCACAGTCTAGACCTGGAGGAGCAATTTCCTGAGTGGTAGATCCAACTCATCTCCCCAGGCAACGTCATATATACCCACAGTAGTAGCTGTCATCTGCGTTTTAATGGTTTCCAAATCATATCTTTGGCACAGGCCTGGCCCCCAGGCTCTGATTACTACAAATCCAAGCTTATCAGACATATCCCCTTCTTCATCCCTCAGGTGCCTCAAACTCAGCCCCTTCCCCCGCCCCCCGACTCCCTGAAAAGATGATTTCTGGTCTTCTCCCTGGTCCATATACTCTTAGTTTGTTGGTAGTGATGCCATTTTGCCTGCCGTTGTGTGGGACTCATTTTTGCCTCCTTGCTGTCTCTCATCCACTCTCATCTTAAGCTAAGCAGCTTCAGCTTTCTCAGGCTCTGTCTAATTCAGTTCCTTCTGCTCCTTACCCTTCTTCTCCTTAATGTAAGCCTACTTCCTTCCTGGGTTACCTGTCCTGCCTCTCACCTGCCACCTGCTTCTAGTCTCTTTGTACTGTTGTCTGTCCTTGAGACTTTTGCCAAAAGGATATTTTAAAAAAATCAAGGCTGCCATTTTCCATTGAAACTTTCCACTGGTACCTGACTGTACCTGAGTCCCAAGCTTCTAATATTCCACATTAGTCATAGAAAGATCAGGCCACTGCCAAACCATGTCCCCTTTCCACTGCTCTGACCTTAGCTGCCCACCTGCCTCATTGCTTTACGAAGATAAAACTCTGATATATAAGCTTCAAGGTGGCTGTCATTTTGGAGCAAGTATATGGAATGTGCAATCAAGAGATAAGCACACATTACTGCATTATAGCCATTTATTTTCAAAGACGTGAGAAACACTGTACATATTGTAAGTATAACAGAGCACATGCACAACCCAGTAACATGGTGGCTTCTGTCATTGTCAAGGAGAACGCATTGTACCCAATTGTATGTGTTATACTTTTATCCAACTGCTGGCACAGAAAGCTCATTCATACCAGAGTCATCACAAATCCAGGATGCATTACACTTCCACCCTAGGGTGGCTACGTGTCACTCATGATAGGAATTTACAGCTCCGCTATAACCTTCAGGGCCACTGTCCTTTGAGCAGTCAGTCCTTTGTTGACCAAGTTATTACATGGTACACAACCGTGCTTCTGTCCACCAATGGCACACTTACTCAAGACTGATAACTCCCAAACAGATGCTTTTTGTGACTTCTTTTATTGCTATGTGGTATTTAGCATGTGTATCTGTTTTCCTTCATAGACTGTGTCTCACACACAGAGTACATGTCATCTACTCACCTAGTGCATTCCTATGGAGCAGGAATCCTGTTCCTGTTCCTCTCTGGTACCTGGGATTGAACCTGGGTCCTGGTACATGCTAGCCAAGTGCTCTGCCATTGATCTATGTGTGTCTTTGGCCCCTGACACCCTTCAATGCAAGGGATAAAGCACAAAGCAAGACAAACAAGGCTTCTGTGATCACCAAGCTTAGAGTCTCTTGGGGGAAAGCAATGAGACAGGTTAAGTATAAACAGATAAGCCATCAGGAAAGAAATGCCTTATGTCTAATTAAAATAGTGATTTTTTTTTCAGACAATGTCCTGTTGACAGCTTTTAATGGGTGGTGACAGAAACCTTGTGGAGGTGCCAGATAGCTGAAGAGGGAGTGGCAAAAGGAAGACATAGTAACATGTCTTGACTGGAACTTTTCAACCAAGGCAGAAGGTCTGGGGCCAGGGGGTATTTAGCAGGCTCTAGAACCTTATAGTATATGAATTATATTTCATAGATTAAGGAATCAATTGATCATTTTCTGGAAGATTAGCCCTGGACCAAACTTTAGGGGACATTTCACATCCCTGTGGAACACAGTCCTTTCCCCAAAGCCTATGTCTCACAGACAAATTAGGATTACAGAAAATGTTTAGAAAACACCATACAGTAGGAAGGACCCCCCCCCCATATCATAAACAAGGGCGCTAGTAGTGGGTACAAAAGAGTCCAGAAAGGTATGTTCTAGAAATCTCATCAAAATAGAGTTTGTGGAAGAGAGAAAAAATTTTTTTCCAGGAGAAGACCACAAGTTGGGTGACAGGAGACTTGGTGTGAGGAGATTGGCAGGAGAGGATCCGGCCTGAGTGAAGCTGAGGATTTGTACCATGAGGAGGAAGGAAACTGACTAAGTGAGTTGGGACCAAGTGACAGAGCACATGCTCCATCCTCTGAGCAGGACCTGTGTTGGAGCTATCTGCACTTGGGAGACAGATTCTGAGTTTCCGCACAAGAACAGCTGAAGGGCTGCTGTGTAGCTTTTGAGGTTAGTTTGCTAGACAAAAGTAGAGTGCAGCAGGAGACCGGGGAGAGAAGGCCAGTGTAGAGTCAATTGCTGGGATTTGGGGTAGTAGTGGGATGAGATGAATGGGGGTGAATCACAGGGATACTCCAGGGGAACTGTTCCATGAGGGAGTCCAGCTTAACCTTCAGAACGCCAGCGGTGAGACAACAGGGAGCGTGACACCTATGTAGCACACTGGGTTGGGGAATAGGGTTTGAAAAATTATAGAGTATAATTCACTTGGCCCCACTGGATTGAAGGGGCTGTTCACAATAAAATTTTCTGGCAGGGAGGCCTGATGGGCAGATGGCAGGTGGCAGTACAGGCTACAGCAGGCCAGTAATTACATTTGGGCTGGGAGCAGGTCTTTGGTGACACAGAAATCTCAAAGAGAAGAAAGAGCAAGCCAAGTCTGAGAGGGAGCATCGGCAGACCTGGGATTAAAATGAGTTTATATTGGCACATGATGAAAGGCAGCATTTGAGGAAGATCAATAGTACCTTGACTTTTTTTTTCTTTTTTATTAATTAATTATACATCCCAATTGCAGTTTACCCTCCCTCCTCTCCTTCCACTCCCTCCCTCTCCCCTCCTCTTCCTCATCCTCCAGTCCTCATTTTCTCCTCAGAAAAGGTCCAGAAAAAGGGAAGCCTCCCATGAACCTCAACCCTCTTTGGCATATCAAGTTGTAGTAGGACTAGGAACATCCCTTCCCATCATGGCTAGGTGAGGCAGCCCAGTTAGGGGAAAGGGATCCCAAGGTGGGCAACAGAGTCAGATATAGCTCCTGCAGTTGGGAGTCCTGTGTGAGGACCAGGCCACACCACTGTTACATATGTGCAGCATGTCTAGGTCTGCCCCAAGTATGCTCTCTGTTTGGTGATTCAGTCTCTGCAGACTCCTTTGGGCCCAGGTTAGTTGGTTCTATATGTTTTCTTGTGGTGACCTTGCCTTCTCTGACTCCTTCAATACTTTGTTCTCTTCCATAATATCCCCCAACCTACTCTGCCTAATGTTTGGCTGTGTGTCTCTGCATCTGTTTCTATCAGTTGCTGGGTGAAGCCTCTCAGATGACAATTTTGCTAGGGAGTATAGCAAAATAAGGTTCATAGTGTCAGGGGTGGATATTCTCTCTCTCTCTCTCTCTCTCTCTCTCTCTCTCTCTCTCTCTCTCTCTCTCTCTTCCCCCGCATAGGTCTCGAGCTGGGCCAGTTATTGGTTGCCCTTTCCCTCAACTTCTGCTCCATCTTTACCCCTGCCTATCTTGTTGGCAGGAGAAACTGTGGGTCTAAGGTTTTGTGACTGAGCTGGTGTCCCAGTCACTCTTTTCTGGTTACAGAAGATGGCCGATTCAGGCTCAATATCTCCCATTGCTAGCAGTCTTAGCTAGATTCCTGTGAGTTTCCATTGTCCTAGGTTTCTAGCTCCTCCCAGAGATATGCGCTCTCATTCCATTTCTCTCTCCCCATACTCTGTCCCTCAGTCCTCCCTCCACTCGATCCTTCCTGCTCCCCTCCTGTCTCCTCCCCCACCTGGTTCCCTGTACGCCATCTACCCATGATGTCTATTCTATTTTCCCTTCTCAGTTAAATTCAAGCATCCCCCCACCCCTACCCCAGGCCCTCCTTGTAACTTAGTTTCTTTGGGTTTGTGTGCACGAATGTTGGAAATCAGCCTCGGTTTGGGTTCACCAGAAGCCATCAGCTACCTTTTTGCCTCTGCTTCCCACCCCCCCCCCCCCCCCCCCCCCACACCCCGCCACCCACACCCAGCTTCTTGTGTGAATGATGGCATCAAATCAAGTCCTCTGGCTGAACAGCAAGCACTTTCCTCATTTAGCTATCTTCCCAGGCCCCAAAGAAGTCAGTTTTATTTGTCCTAGGGCAAAGACTCTGCCCTTCAAATTTTCAGATTTCCCTTCAAACTATCCACCAGGGAGTCATGCGTTTAGCTTTGTCCTGTGTCACTGAGACCACCCCGGGTGTATGTAAATCACTAGAGAAAGTCTGCTTTGCTTGCTCTGTGACCTCTAAGGTCACAGAGTTTAGTTCTTATTGATTGCAGAAGCTGATAAAGCAATAGCCCTGCTTCTTTTACATGCTTGGTATTTAGACTAATAACTTGCTTTGTGCCTTTATTGCCCATGTGTCAAGGTAAAAGAGGGTACATAGTTAGGCACTAAGCCTCAAATGTTCTTTTTCCTTGTGAGGTGCTTGAGTGTAATTGAGCTGTAATGAACATGGCTGAGGTCATTTCCCAAGAATTAATGAACAGGAGTTTGTGTTGTTGGCCAGAGGCTGGTTCTTCGGTCATTAACCCAGTTGGTCATTAATATTGTCCAGGAATGCTTTACACCAGGCCATTACAGCCCACGCCATATGCTGCTACCACAGGGAAACAAGAGCATTACCTGTGTCAATAACTATTTGTTTTCTTTCTGTCCTCATGACTGCTGGTGGGGGCAGTTCTTTTAATACTTCTTTCCAAAGGCCTGAAGCAGCAAGGTCATGAGGCAGAGAAAGGGAAGGGAAGGGAGGGATGGGAGAGAGGAGGGAAGGGAAGAAAGTCAAGGAAGAGAAAGGTAGCACCTAGGTAGCAGAGTTGAAGCGGAGGGCTTAAGGAGTTCATGTTCCTTTCCATGTCTGTATCTTATAATTTCCATATATATATATATATATATATATATATATATATATATTTTTTTTTTTTTTTTTTTTTAAACTCGGGCTATTACCTGGACAGGAATGTGGGCTTTGGAGAGTGAAATCTCTGATTGTTTTGTAGACTACGAGATTGTGTTCTTTCTCCCCAAGGAGCAGGCACCTGATCATTTCTCTTCCCTTTCCTGACTTGCTTTCCCATTTCTCTCCCCTCTTTTCCCCCATCCTCAGTTTCCTTTTCTGAAACAATTTATGGAGAATGTTAGTCAGAGACATCACAGTCAGTGCTGAGGGATATGTGTATAAACATCACTTGGTCCCGGCTGTCAAGAAACTTAGAGTTTAGTTAGAAAAGCCAATGAACAAATAACTTCGACGCAGTCAGGTAAATGTTATTATGCTATAGAGCAAAGGAATTTACCACAGGAAGTCCAAAGTGGTTCCAGAGGTGCTGGTAGGGTTTTCTTCTGTGGCATGGTCTTATAACCCACGCTTGCCTGGAATTCACTGAGATTGCTTCAGATTGACATTATCTCCCCACCTCCACCAGGAGAATGCTGGAATCATGGCATACACTACCACATGCAGCCTCTGGTGAGATTTGAAGGAGTTTGGTGAGTTTGTGGAAGCCATGGGTGATAGTGGGACATAGATCTGAGTATATGGAAAGCAATCACTAGTGCAAGTAAAGGAGTCCCAAGTCCCAGCAAGTATGTCACATTCTTGTACAGAGCACACAAGAGGTAATAAGGAGGGAAAAGCCAAAATTGGCTTGAGGGAAGACACTAAATACCTCCTGAATATGTGGCAAGGAATTTGAACATTGTCTGGAATTCCATGGGCAATCATCACAATTTTAAACATGGGATGACTTGATAAGAGCTAAGCTATAGAAATGTTACTATAGACATTGTGTTTGTATCCTTGGTCCCCAGCTCAGAGAGGACCTTGAGATGGGACCTCTCTGGAGACAGTGGGGGATGTGGAGATTTCTTAGCATGGTCCTACTTGTTGTCTTCTTTGTGTTTCCCGATTGTGAGATGCAGTGTGACCAGTACTCCTCCTCACTCCTGCTTCCCCCTGCCTCCACTATCATAGGCTGTGTCCCTTAAAACTGTAAACCACAAGAAAACCTCTCCCTCCTTAAGTTGCATCTTGTAAGATGTTTGCTCACAGCAACAACAACAAAAAATTAATGCAGGAGGAATTGCGTTGAAAGAAGCAGTGGACCCAAGGGTGAGGAACCTGAATTTAAAAGGCACAAACTTAAGAAGTAAGGTGGGCATGCCTGAATTGAGGAGCCAATGCATTTTCCTGAGCTATATGTGGGAGGAGGCACAGTGGGAGACAGGGAGAGATGGTTCATAGTTGCTCCCATTAAGAAGCAAAATAAAATAAAGACTTGTTCAAAGGGGCTTTAAAATAAAGTTCTTAAAATTGTTGTGTGTGTGTGTGTGTGTGTGTGTGTGTGTGTGTGTGTGTGTGCATGCATACACACACTCACACGTGCACCTGCCATGGTGACCATGTAAATGTGATAAGACAACTTTTGGGACTCAGCTCTTCCCTTCTGCCTTGTTGAGGCAGCATCTCTCTCCTTGTTTCTGCCATTGCACAGTGTACTACAGGCCAGCTGGCCTGAGAGCTGAGAGCTGATAATTTTGTAACTGCCTACCATCTCCCCCTAGGAGGGCTAGGATTATAGATTGTGCATCACTGAAGCTGGCTTTCTATGTGGCCTCTAGAGATTCAGAGTCACCAAACTTTCACAGTAAGCATTTTTATTCACTGAACTATGTCTATGGCCCTAAAATAGGATGCCTATTGGTTTGCACATTAGGTCATAAGGCAAAGCTATGGCCAGGCTCCATCCTTATTCTCATCCCTGTAAGAAGTTGGGTTCTACTCTTGCCTATAAGCCTGTCTCCCTGCTGACTTCCCTCACAGGATCCCACCACTTATGACACCTCTTCTGTATGCTTCCTCATTCAAGCATGAGGAGAAAGAAAATGGGAGCAATAAATTCCGTTTCTTCAGTTCAAGAGATGGAGAGTCCTGGCAGGGGACTTCTTGCAGTTCCATCACATGGTAGAAGCAAAAGGACAAGAGAGCAAAAGGTGCTAAATGTACCCTTTTATAGACACCAATCTCCCTCATGAGGGCAGAATCTTGATGGCCCAGGTCACCTCAAAAGGTCTATTAATATAGTTACAATAGTGATTAGATTTCAATATGAGTTTTGGAGGAGACAAGCTTTCAGACAAACAGTAGTCTTCATTTTAGCCCTTAGATGAAAGGCGTGGAATGACCATGGCTTAGCTGTGCCAGTGTCTGCTGCTCTGGCTGGGAATGGGCTCATTCCCCCAACCTTTCATTAAAGAGGTATGGGCAGCCTGGAGTGTTTGTGGTTGAAAGAAGAACAACTCATGTAGAAGAACTTGGGGGGAAAGGAAGTTTAGTATAGGCCTAATGAATTTATTAAGGACAATGACTATGACTCCTTCACCATTGATTTTTTTTTTCAGCTCTTACTTCAGTGCCTGGCACATAGCAAGTGCTCAGAAACATTTTTCATGTGAATAAAGATGTCCAGGAGGACATTCTATTCTATTAGAACTTCATGGTACAGACCAGGCAATGGGACAATGAGTTTCAGCTGAAGTAAACATACACAGGCATGTACACACACTCACACATATACATATTATTATTCTAAATTTGAAATTTTGCTGCAATGTATCATTACAGTATATATATATTGTATATGACATATACAATATATATTATATAACATATATGTGTATAAATGTGTATCACGATACATTGCAGCAAGGTTTAGAGCTTCTGGAGAAAAATTCCAAAGTAGAGTGAGGCAAGGAAGAAGGTTACAAAGATGAGGAAGATTAATAGTGTGCTGAGCCTGTAAATGGGACAGAAGTTGGAAAAAAAGAATGAAATAGTCATATTACATTTTGCCTAGGTCAGTTGTCCAATGATATGTAGAAAACTACTGAAGGAATAAAGATGGGAAATGGACAGCCAAATCAGAAGTGCTTTGTGTTTGGTTTTATATATGATGTAGGAGAATGCTCAGACACGACTTATATATCATATGTACAAATATGCAAATTTATATATCATATATAAAAATTGGTATATTTGATATATACTTATATACCAAGTATACAAAAGTAATATATTTATATACATATACATATATGTTAATTTTGTTTATTTGTGTTGGGTAAGGAGGTGGATATGAATAACTGGTTTTAAAGGTCTAATGCTACCTGTGTTTGGCATATGTTCATTTCAGAAACTTGAGTCCAGTTGAGATGGTCATTTGTAGATGGACGTACATGTGGGAAACTGGAGAAGACTTCCGGGCTGGGTGTGCATGTTCAGAATCTCAGTACTCAGGTGATGGCTAAGTGAACATGAAAGGATGAAAAGGTGTAGGCTGGAGCATCTGGGAGGCATGGGTGAGGCACAGAAGGGAAGGGCACCAGGAGGGGCTGTCTGAGAAGAGAAAAAGAAAAACAAGAGAAAGATGTCCCAGAGAGTACACTGTGTTAAATGAAAGGAGAATAGGGATTTTTTTAATAAAAGAACAAAGACAGACTTAAGTGCAGCAGAGAGATTATGGAAATTAAAAACCAAAAACCACCTAGAAGATTTATCAATGTGGATGGCAGTAAGGATCTTATGATGAGAAGCTCTGGGAGTGAAGTTGACTTGAGAGCCATGTTTACAAATTAATATTACAGAGGGGATACGAGGTGAGCAAGGAAATACACAGGGAAGGCCTTTCTAAGAGATGGAGGGGGAAGATGTTGAAAGAAACAAGGTAAAGTTTTCAGAGTTGGAGAAATAGGTTAGAATTACTGACCCAAGAAGGGAGGCCACAGAGATTAAAGATAAAAATATAAATGGGAGAAAGTTGGCAATGCATAACTCTAAGAAGACAGAAGTGAAGTGGTTCCAAGGGTCATATCTATCATATCTACATTCAAAAGCAGAAAGAATAACACCAAAGAGAACTTTCTCCAAATCTTTCCTTTTATCAAAAAGCAAAGTCTCTACCTAAATCTTCTCAGACTACTTCTCTCTCTCTCTCTCTCTCTCTCTCTCTCTCTCTCTCTCTCTCTCTCTCTCTCTCTCTGCCAGATCAGAACATTGTATGTGATATATTGTAGGTTTCTCACTCAGTTCTGTGCCATGATTCTCTCTCCAAAATTATTTGTTAAGTTATTGAGGCCAGAGAGCTAAGAATGTATTTCCTAGGTAGCTAGGGTTCAGTATATGATCTGGTTTCTACTAGCTCACTGGTTTAAGACTTAGAGGAGTAAAGTGGGGCAACCTAAAGCAACAGTTACAGGCTCAGTTTTCTTAGAAACAAATTGGAAAAAGTATTTTATTTAATAGATAAGCTCTTATAGAAGTGCCAATGACTGGCCTTTAGTGACAGAGGTAATGCCTATCAAGGGTGGTATATGAACTTTGAGAGTCATGAGGTATGGTTGAACATTCATGACAGTTATCTGATTCCCCAATATTGTAGTTTATTTTCCTTTGTGATAAAATACCTCGACCAGATCAGCTTAAGAGATAAAGTATTTGTTTTGGTTCACACCTTGGAATTAGTGGAAGGGAAGGGAAGGTGTCGGGAGCTTAAACAACTGTTCACAATGAGCTCAAAGTCAAGGAGAAGTGAGAACTGTATGCATACATGCTCAGTTTCTTCTCTACTTAGGCAATGCAGACTTTCCTGCCCAGGGAATGGGCCCACCCATAATGATGATAGGTCTGCCCACACTGATGAATATAATCAGGATCATGCCCATAAACACATTCAGAGGTCTATCCCCCAGGCGATTCCAGATTCTGTTAAGTTGACAATTAAGACTCACCATCACGCCTACATGTTCTCTTTCTGCCACCCAGTATGTGTGCATGTGTGCATGTGTATGCATGTGTGTGGTATGTTTGTGTGCACATGTTCCTACCAATGGTGACACATGTAGAGAGCAGAGGTCACTTTTAGTTTCTTCCTCAATCTCTTCTCCACTTTAGATTTTGAGATGGGGTGTCTCTCACTAAACCTGGAGCTTGCTTATTTAGCCTAGACTGGATGGCCAGCCATCCCTGGAATCTACCTGTCTCAAATTCCAGTACTAGGGTTACAGGCCTGTATGAGTTATGGCCAGCCTTTCATTTAGGCACTGAGGATCCAACCTCATGTTCTTGTGCTTATATGATAAGCACTTTACCCATGGAGCCAACTCCCCAGCCGTATATTCATATATTCTTCCCTCACTGGTACCTGGACATAAATGCCTTTCTGCTTAAACTAATTAGTCTGGGCTTCATTGTCTATAGCTAGAAACTCTAAGCAAAGGCTTCTGTGACTTTCCTGGAGGTGAGGGAAGAAGTAGCTGACGATTTTAGTCTCTTCTCATTGCAAAAGGGAAACATGCTAATGGCTACTACATAGGTAACGAAACCCACTACCATATGGGTAAACATAGCCATAGTAGGAATGCAAGTAAATAGATAGGTTATACAAATGTTCTCTTTCACTTAGGTCTTGAGTTTTCCAGAGAAAGCCCAGAACACTCAAAATATAGTCATTATTCTGTGAAAATGGTTCATTTAAAGAGTATGAAACCTAGCCTACTTTAATCTCTTGCCACTGTAGGCTTCACCGCAGTCATGTCCCCTGTCCAGATCTAAGCATAATGGTAAAAAAAATTAGTTAGAATCTCATGAAGAAAGAAAGAGCAAGCCACTTTTTAAAAGTGAGTACTATTCAATTATGATCATATAGACAAAACTTAGTATCATAAAGATGCCATATGCGTCTTCATTCTAAGTCCTGTGAAGTGTGAATATCGTTATTTGAAATTTCCTTTTTTGGTTTCAGAAATAAAAACACTTTCATAATTAAAATACAAAAAACTACATAATAAAAATGAACTTCCCTCCCACCCCAGGTTCTGAGTTCCTTGTGTGTCTTTACAGAAACCCCCTGCACATGTGCGGCCTCTTTCCTTGTCAGTCCCTACAGCCCAGTCACGTTCTTTATAAAGGCTGAACCATTTTTGTTACATGGATGACTCATAATATATTTAATAGTCCCTCACTGGTGGGCATTTAGGCTATTTTAATATATTGTAATTGCAAACTACCCTACAGTGAATGTTCATGTGCAGTCATCTTTGTGCACATGCCTGGATCAGGGCATGGGACAGCGTTTTGGGTGTGGAAGGATAGATCATGACTATAACTCCTTAATTTTTTATAAATATTATCCAATTACTATCTTCAAACAATGCGCCATGCCAATTTTTAAAAATTTCTACTTTAGAAGCTGTAGATCAGTAAGAAGTAGGTTGTACGAGCTGGCCAGGAGGGTGTAGATTGTGAGAGAAGTGAGTTGGTCTCTAAAGGGTATTTATAATCTTACTGTATAAACAATTACAGCATTAAATGTCTGCAAAATTCAAGTGGCAAATGAGCTGAGAATATCAATTGCACATCTGCCACATCTCAAAGGCAGATGGCCTTTTAATTTTATATCCCAAGAATTAGACCCAAATTTCATTCCTTTCCTCAGATCGCTCCCTCACTTTTTTCACTTTCACTGAGAAAATGGATTGTCACACTTCTCAAATATCAAGTGATGATTTTTAACATAAATTGCCAGGAAAACTATCTTGCGTCTCCTATAAGCAAATATCAAGGGTTGATTGACATTTAGCCCATGAACCCATAAAAGAAACACTGCAAGACACTACCGCATTGTCAGGGACCTTAGAATCTGGGTTGAGAAATCACCATTTAAAACCAAGTGGTGACATGCCAGATGAAGAGGAGTAAGTGCTCTGCTGTATAATTTAACTAACCACACTTGGAAAGACAAAGAAGGAAGAGATTGTTTTTCATAGAAACGGCTGTCAGAGACTCTTAGGAGACAGATGGGTGTTAGCTTGGGCTGGGGCACAAGAAAAAGACAGAAAGGCAGGAAGAAGGAAAGTAGGGGCCAAATGGGACTGAGTCGTGTATAGGCTGGAGGGGGAGTGTATAAGATTATGTAAATATGAGAGGGCAGAGAGGGGCTATGTAACAAAACAGCCTGCTTGGAATGAGTGAAAGGAGCAACATGGGGCCAATACAGCCAACTGACAGGGGCATTTGATGAGGTGCACACTGTGTGCGGAATACTCCTGCAGAATCGAACTGCCCCATGCATGGTTTCTTGCACACAGCAATGGGAGTTACAATTGACATCTTAGTGTCACACACAGGTAATATGACTCTTGTGTTCAAAGCTTGGGGAATTCACCTAAATGTATTGCGTTCACAGAGGTTGACAAAGCTGTTTTCTGGTTATCTTCCCAACAAGGATTATTTCAAAGAAGACTTGGGTGGTGGTGGGAGTTATCCAACAATGAATGGGAAGGCCAATGCAAGGTCCCAAGTATGTGACCACAGTGGGCTCTGTTTGTAGTGACTGGTAGAGAGTGACACTGCTGATCAAATTCAGGCTTGGAGATAAGGGATGGCAGGGGGAGGGGGGAGGAAGGAAAATCTTTAAAGGAACCTAGTAGATGTTACTCATAGCACCCAGCCTCCATGCTAAGTACCAGAGGGAAGCACAGCACTGTCCAAGACAGTGCTCCATTTAGGTTTTTTCAATGTGGGCAGGCTGAGAGCACGAAGAGAGGAATAGCAAGGCCAAATAATGGGAGCGACAAAGAGAGATAGGCAGAGAGGGTGTGGAGAGTTAAAGAAGAGGTCTCAGATGACTAGGGAGTCAGCGTAACTAACACACAAAGTGTTGGACCCTGAGGAGGTATTACAGCCCAATTTCTAGTGGCGAACAAAAGTGGCTGGGAGAGTGTGATGCCACAGTATAGAAATGAACAAGGACAGAAGAAAGCACAAGTGTGTTGCACAACAGCCAGTTTGATGGGCATTTAGATGAAATACAGGGACACTAGAAGGAAGGTATATGCAATCAGACCAGAAGGGATTTTCCTTTAGTCTCTGTATTTTCTTTTGTTCTACTATAAGGCAGGTGTCAGAGCTCACCCCTCTTCTTGGTTGGACACATGTGAACATGTGGTAGGGGGGGCATAAATGTGAAGGCCCAAGTTTACCGTCACTATCTTCTTCGATCATTCTTTACTTTAGTGTTTGATGTGGTCTCTCCCGGGACCTGAAGCTTACTGATTCAAATAGGCTGAATAGCTAGCAAGCCACAGGGCTCTTCCTGTCTCTGCTTCCACAGAGCTGAGATTATGGCCATAGACTTGACACCCACACTATGGGTTCTGGGTGAGCGGGGGTCATGTCAGACTCAGATTCTCATGTGTATGCAGCCAAGTGGTTTGCTGACTGAGCCATCTCTGACGCTCCAGAACACACTCTTAGTAAACCGTGGCAATGCCATGGACACACTTCCAGTCAATGCCTCCCGTTCTTTGAAGAAGGCACTGGCTATTAAACCTGAGACTTAAAAGCAGTGCGGTAACTACTCTGAGATGAAAGACATGTGCAGAGGGAGAAGCATCTTTGAATTTAAAAAAAGAATCCACTATTTCATATGAAGGCAGAGCTGTCTTTCCCACCCCCCTCAATCTGCTTCTGCATAATTTTAGTCTATTTTTCTAATTATGGCAACTGAGCAAGAAAAGTCCCAACTGCTCTTCGCATTCTTACAACTTCTTCTCAAGGAAAAAAAAAAAAATAATAACTTGGAAGTCCATATCTATGCCAGAGAAAATGAAACAAAGACAGGGTGTTAATTTTCTTTGTGTAAGTTGCCTTTGGCACATTTCTTTCTTTTCCCTGCCCAAGGAATTTAAAAAGAGTATCATTCAAGACCAATTAAAGGGATTTGGACTTGGTTCTGAGTTTGCAGTTGGTATCAATCAATTGTGCAATTTGGCCATCAATAACCCTTCCAAAATGGCTGCATTTAACTGTAGCCGAAGGATTAGAAATGAAACTTCAGTGAGTGAACCCTCCTTTGTCTGAAAGACAGAGCTTCAAAGTGCTGAAAATTTGCGGGGGCTAGGGGGCAGGGTTTCTTCGTTGTTTGTGTTTGGCAAGGAGAAAAATGTGGCTTGATGTGCCTTGGATACTTGGCCAGTGAATTTTGGGCACCACATCTCAATGACAGAATCACAATGAATTGAGTGGAGAGGAAGAAAAGACAGCAAGCAGGGCAGGAAGTAGGAAACTGAAGGTAGGACTCTGTAAGGGAGCACTGTGCACCAGGACCATTTTAAGGAGGCACAAGCATGGGTTTCCTTCAGTGTGCCCTAACACCAGCTCTGCTGAGACCAATTTCCTGGCATTCTCTAGGGCTTCTGAGAAAGGATGCCGGGAGAACAAATGAATGCCATTGATGGAGGCTTCCCAATTACCACTCCTTATTTCTGAAAGTCCCCCACCTGAGCTGACTGCCTGTCCTACAAGTTATCACCTTGGAAAAGGACTGCTCCTGAGTCTTCCCTCTAGTTTTCTTTTGTGGTTAACAAATGGCAGAGGTCTTCCAGTGGGAGAGAGGGGGTTCTTCCTTGGGATCGACATAAAGCATCTTTCCTGGGGTGTCTGAGAGACAAGACTTAGAGTGTGCTTATGTTCATTGTTTTTCTAGCTCATTTTTTTGGAATCTGGTCCTCCATTGGAGATGTTCATCTTGATTGGCTGACTGGTCTCCCTGCAAGGCTCTGCCCCTTCATGACATGCTGATTTCCTCCATGTATGATTTATTCTTGGGCTCAAATTAGAACCTTTCTAATGTTTATTATGTTCCTGGTGATAGTGGACTGTCAAAAAAAAAAAAAAAACACCCCCAAAAACATAGCAAAGAGACATATGAGAAGTCAGACACCAAGAATAAAAGAAAAGATTGCCATTCAAGACCAGTTTAAAAGGGGGTTCTGAGTCTACAGTTTGTATGGATCAATAGCACAATTTCACCATCAATAGCCTTTGAAAGGCTCTTCCAAAATGGCTACATTTAACTGTAGCTGAAGGGTTAGAAATGGACCTCCAATGGAGACTCCTCTTTTGTTTAAAAGACTGAGCTACAGTTTCCTGGAAATTGGTTTTTCCCTTCATTGTTCAAAAGACCACTTGTCAATCGACAGTGCACAGTAGTAACAGGGAAGAGTATGAATATGTGCCTTTGAGAAATACAGCTTTGCTTCAAGTATGGCAGATGAGGGGAAGCAGGATCTTCCTGAACCTCCAAAAAATATCTTTATGCATTATGAATTTCCTAAATTCTCTCCTCAACTCTTTTTCCAGGTTCTCTTTTCCTTCATAACCTAGTCCCTGCCTCACCATACACACATTTCTATAGGTTGAGAGTTTCAGATATATAAGATAAACTAGAGAGTTTCATACATATAAGAAAAACTATATAATTTGGTCAATGGATAAATCACATCACATTTTCACAAGCTTGAGAAATGGAAGGCGAGGACCGTAAACACTATGCTCAAGCTGAGCCTCATTGGGTGTTTGCTGAGTCAAAACCTCTTCTCTCCATCTTTTCTTGTAGCAAGTAGTCTTCTTGTAGCACTATTGGTTTGAATTGTGGGCTTAAATGCCAGACCAGACTTCCTTAACTCCTCCCCAAATAGAAAATGCACAGTGTTTGTACAGACAATCCAACCACAGTTCCTATAATTCATGGCTGCTTAGGCATCACTGCTGCCTGTTATTAGAACGTCTGTAGACCCCACATTAGACACATCAGCCCAGTGTCCTCTCTGCCTGGTCAGCTGTTTGTAATATTATGAGATTTACCTGGTTAATGTGTATGGCTCCTGTGTGTATCAGCTTCTCCTCAGTAAATTCAATTTCTCACAATGATAGAGCTGGAGGCCTGTGTATGTTAGAGAAAGACGTTTTTCACTTCCTCTTCTTCTCTTCCATTTGATCTTGATTGACTTGTATTTTCCTTTTAAGACTTGTGGTAATTCTTTTCCCCAAGGAAGAACTTTACTTTTCCTGCTGCAACTTTAATGTTCCTGTGTGTGTGTGTGTGTGTGTGTGTGTGTGTGTGTGTGTGTGTGTGTGTTTACAAATGCATGACTATCCTTACAACATGAAACTTCACTGCAGCCAGCACAGTTGCAAACCTTTGTAAGGACGCCTGGGGTTGTAAGGAACGGAGAGACTGAAATCCAGAAATGAGACAGTGTCAAGTCATGAACACAGTATTGTGGTGGATGCGGAGCAAAGTGATGCTACCATGGAATACAAGGGGACCATCCCAGAGTTATTCAATTCCAGGGAAATGGGCTCAAGTGTTGATGTACCAGCATCCCTTTGCCCCTGGGTGAGAGCTGCCCTAGGAGAATTGGTTCTCAAGAGCATATATTTTTCCACTTATGTGCTTGTGGGGAGAAAAATGGTTCTTCTGCTGGGTGACAGAGTTTTCAGGCAAAGAAGGTCTCAGTTGGGGGCACAGTTGGGAGGCAACCCAGCAGGATGTGGATGGTCCTTATCCCTGTCCCAGTGAACGGATCATTCATCCTAAGCTTAGTCACAGGAGAGGAATGGAATCATTCCTTCAGTGAACACCCAGAGTGGCGCACAGCTAACAACATGAGAGGATGGAAAATGTAGGTGTACACTGAGAGATAAAGAGATGCCACCTGTACATGCCAAGAATGACAGTACACATTTTACTTTCCCCAAGGTCATAATTAGGGAAACGCTAACCAATCAGAGGCAAACGATACACTGACCCTCCAATGACAGAAATGTTCATGGAACAGAAGCCTACAGAGAACAGCAAGGGGGTGGAGCCTATGTGGGAAACCCGAGGATGCTGTGCCTTGGTGGGGAGAAGGTAAACCGGTGCAACTATGAAGGAAGAAAGCATGTCAAGTCCTTTAAAAACCTTTAAAAATAGAATTACTGTAGGAGCCAACAATTCTTCTGGGATTGAAAGTGGATCTTATGAGCTTCTTGTACATCTTTCTAACAGCATTTTAAGCATTGTAACAATAGTCAAGAGGTGGAAGAAGTCGCCCAAGCTTCCAGCAGTGGCAAGCAGGTAAACCAGTGGCATGCACATGCGATGGAATATTGTTCAGCCTTAAAAAGGAGAGAAATTTGACATAAACCACAATATGGACGGACCTTGAGAGCATTGCGCTTTGTGAAATGAGCTAATCACATACTGTAAATATCATATGATTCTACTTACAGAAAGTAAACCTGATAATAAAATCCAGAGAAAGAAAGTAGAGTGGTAGCTGCAGGGGCTAGAAGTTAATTGGGATCAGGGAAGGAAAAAGCTATTGGAAACCAGATCCCTCCACTTCTTATTTGTAAATCTTAAATTCCCTTATCTCAGCCACAGTATATGCCTGTGTCATCTTCGGTGTCTGCTGATGCATCCCATCTGTGCCACCTCCAATGTAGTCTAGGGTCCCAAGCATTCTAAAGAGGACACTTTCATAGGTTAGATTGAAAGTGTCCACTCCAGAAGCTTCTGTGTGAAAGGTTTGGTCCCCAGCTATTGGTGCTATTTTATTGACTGGCGATTGGGTCAAGAAGTATAGTAATCAGTTAAGAGTTGGACAGATGGTTAGCAAGTGAGGCTTAGCTGTATGAGGGCATGCCTTTGAATAATATGCTTTTGTCTCCCTCCTCTGCCTCGCTTTCTTTTTCTGGCTACCATGAAGTGAGCAGCAGCACTCTGTCTCCACCATGGCACTCAGCCTCAGCAGAGGTTCAGAAGCAATAGAGCCAGCCAACTGCCACCTGACACCTCTGAAACCATGAGCTTAAATAAATGTGTCAATTTCAGTTGTTTTTTTGGGCATCTTTTCACAGTGTTGGAACCCAACACCAAGACCCTATAGGTTTTTCTGGGCCACCTTTCTTTTCAAACAGGAGTTCAGATTGAAGAACATTCCCAAGGCAAGGCCATAGCCAGCTGCCATTACTGAGTACTCCAAACACTGCCCATGCTTGCTAGACTCAGTCTACCACAGGGTGACCAGTGCGGTAGCATCCACTAAGCATCACCTTGACCAAGTGAAGCAAAATCTGTGTTGGAGTAAGAATGTGCTCGTTCTGGGGCATTCAACTTATGTGAAGCAGAAGGGTACACTCTAGAGAAGTGCTTTCAATCCCAATACTGTTAAACAGAAGACATAAGGAGCCTTTGGAGGAACCTTTTGAAAATGTCACCAATACAGCTTTTGTAAGTGGATGGCCCTGTGGTTGCGCACAGGCATTGCTGTTTCACAAGGGCTCTTTGGAGGATTCTGCAGTGATTCATTGCTGTAGGGAAATTTGGATACTTTGGATATTGGCTCTGTAGGAAGAATAGGATTCCCACTCGAGATACCTTTATTTATATCATCTAGTTCCCCTGTTCCTCCAAGATCAAAGCCATTTTTTTCCTCACGGATCTTGTCAAGTGTTGCTCTTGAGATTCAATATATTTAGGTTTGAAGCTTAGGTATAAAGCTTACTGCAGGCCCTGTTCTGTTCCATGAAGGTACTTAAAAGGGATTGTCTTGGGGCATTCTACCTATCTATCTATCAATCTATCTATCTATCTATCGATAGATAGATAGATAATAGATAGGTAGATAGATAGATAATAGATAGATAGATAGATAGATAGATAGATAGATAGATAGATAGATAGAGAGAAATCCTGTTTAGGTGGCCACCTGAGCATCAGTCAGGATTTGTGTATTTAAGCAACTTAGCATCTGAACTATTCTGTCTCCTTGCATTGAGCTGTCCTCTTGTTTTATAGCATGACAGCACTACATTCCTTTCCTTTCCTTCGTAGGCATTCACAATATTTTACACTGATGGCCTTTGTGAATGCCACGTGGATGCTGCTCTCCATCACTGTATTACACAGTGTCGAGGTCTAAGCCTGTCACCACAGTAGGCTGGCACTTAGCCCAGTGCCCTGCCTGTATAGAATTATCATAGGAAATGAATAAGGATAGAGTAGGTCCCGGAATTGAAAAGAGAACAAGACCTCACAGAGTACCTAGTTATGTGCATGACATGGGGCAAGCAAATGTGGGACAGAGTGTTTGTGTGATATGAAGGACAGAGCCCAGAAAAGTCCTGCTCATGTTAGCCCATCACAGCTCTAAGCTGGCTCTCTCGTGTGGTCGAGAACCGACAGGCTCAATAAAGTGATGTGTTTTCACAAGGGAGTAACCTGGACAACCTGCCTGGTGAAGAGACCTAGCAAGGATTTTTGAAGTCAATATTTTCCACTAAGAAAATTCAGTCTGCTTGGGAAGGGGAAAATAGACCTGCTGGTATTTTATCTGTTCACTTAGGGTGCATAGATGGCATTCTTCAGTGAATTCTGGGCAAAGTGTGTTCCTTGGGAAATTATCTCTCAGGTTTGCCTTTCTTGTATTCTTTTCATTTTTGTCCTCCCATCTTTGCCTCTTTGTGCTGCATGTAGCTAGCAGAAAGCCTACCTACCCTGTGATAACATTGTTCCCTTGCTCCTCAACAAACCCCCCTTTCCCCCCTTGTCTTAGCTTAGGCAAAGTACACTTTATTGAATTCTTCTAATCTTTCCTGACAGATCAATTCTTCTGGGCTCTTAATTATTCATGTGGTTCTCCCTTGAATTTCCTTCAGGCTACTGGCTCTTTTGAGGCAGTAGGCTAGCTCTTCTTAGGCAGCTCATTTATTTCCCAGGAGGTGGGCCTCTGTACTCAGGGCCAGAACTCTAAAGAGGACAGATGGTGGGGGGGGGGGATGGCTGAGGAGGCAGGGGAGGTAAGGTGTCCTACAGAGAGAGGAGTTAGAAAGTCTTGTTTTTAAATCTGGCCCTTCCACTTAGGAGCTAATAATGTTATTCAACTTCTTCAGTGATCTCAGTTATAAAGAAGGTACCAAAAAAAGTTCATTATTAATTGTCATGGTCATCACAAGTATTAGGTAGTAGGGTGTCACAAGTGGTCCCTCCTTGGGAACCATTAGTAGCCTTATAAGCAGCAAGCTTTTCTTCCTCTAGCACAATGGTGCTTGACCTGTGGGTCGTGACCCTCATTGGGTCGCATATCCCATACCCTGCCTGTCAGAAGTTGCATAACAATTTCTAGCAATAGTAAAATTACAGTTATGAAGTACCAACAAAATAATTTTGTGGTTAGGGGTCACTACAACATGAGGAAATGGATTAAGGGTCACAGCATTAGGAAGGTTGAGAACCACTGCTGTCGTAAGGCCTTCCACACAGAAGCTTCTCTGTGGCTGCCCATATGGTGCATTCATGCCACTGAGTTTTACAGCTAAAATACACTCAGGACCAAGGAAAGTTTCCATGAGAAGTCAGGAAGAAGCCAAAGCTTGGGACAGAATAGGATAAAGACCATTTAGCACAAAATGTTGTTTTGTATTTAGATTATAGAATTAGCCCCCCGGCAATTCTCATGTCTATAGGAATTATAAAATATTCACTCCCCAAGACTGACCCAGCCAGAGCACTATATATCTTGTGACCAAGAAAAGAATTCAATCCTGAGCAACATGGGACCTTTGGTTACCCTGCAATGAGCTACCTTTTCCCTAGAACAGTAAGTCACTCCACCATAAAGTTAAATCACAAACACCATTTTGTTCTGGAACAGATTCCAGGTTAAATAAAGAGTCCCCCCCCGCAAACAAGAGCTGTTCATGTTCTTATTCATGTTCACCCCAGGTTTTATAAGCCCGTCTTCCCTCTGTTCCCAGGAGCATGCCCCTAAACCTTTCCCCTGGCACTCAGTCATAAGTAGACTTGTATATCTCACCTCCGCTGCCAGATGAAAAGCCCTTGCCTTGTGTGCTTGTTACCCCACAACACCAGAAAAAGTATTTCACCCAAAGTAGGCACTTAGGAGCCTATGCAAGTATTTAGAAATAGATGGTTCCAGTGGGAACTATGAGATGCTTGGAACAGGTACTTTCTAGTGGGTCTGGGAGAGGGAAGGCATCGAAGCCAGCCTTGGCTTACCTGCCATCTTAACTCTCCTGGGATGCCTCTAGGAATATGTTAACCCTAACTCCTGGCATTGATATATCTTTCATCTCTATGACTTTGGTTATTATGTCCTGACTTCACTACTGGGCCAGACTCCTACAGCTTTTGTCCCTGGCCCTGCCACATACAGAGATGGCATTTAAGTGCCAGGGTTAAACAGATTGCAGAGTATAGAAGATGCTTGCTCCCTCTTTCATTTTAATAGTCATGTGTCACAGAATCACTGTATCTATCACTTCTGATCCAAATACTATTTCCTAACTTGGAATACAGAGTTATATACACGTCCTTCTTTTATATATTGATGTTTTTAAGGAAAAAAAAAGGTTAATCCACCTAAAAAGAACCCATGGAGAGCTGGTGTTTTCCGTTTACAGCAGGAATGTAATTGGTGGGAGATTGGAGAAGAGGTTTCACCACGTGGTCTAGCAGCAGTCAGTTGTTTCTGGATGGCGGCAGCTCTGTGATAAGAGGTGCTGTAAACTATGTACAGGCTCAGTGAGCTCAGGGATTGGTAAGCAATGTCTTTCCTGGTGCAAAAGGAAATAGAGGGGCTCACAGGCTACGTCCTTCCTGTTATCAATTTAGAAAGAGGAAGGGGTTGTGGGAGAGAGTGGGGAATGATGAGCGAGTTGTATTAGTTCTATCTCCCTTTACTGCCCTTCCTCAGCCCAGTGGTGATGAGAAGGATGTAAGGATGGAGGAGGCGATGGTGCAGACGGCACCAGTGGACTGGGGATGGGATGGAGCTGTGCATGCTTAAGATGTGAATGAGGAGGTAGACAGAAGCTCAGGAATGAATCAGCAATCTGGCAACGGTCCTCCCTACACTCCTCCAACTGCTAATAATGGGGTAACGGCACACACAGCTGTGCCTGCTGCTGCTGCAGCAGCGTGAGGTCGCAGAAGATCTGAACTCACGTCCTCACGATTGCCCAGAAAACACCCTCTGACCCATCTCGCCAAACTCCTTTTTTTTAAAAATTTTTTATTATTAAATTATTCTTGTTACATCTGAATGGTTATCCCATCCCTTGTGTCCTCCCATTCTTCCCTTCCTCCCCTTTTCCCCTTATTCCCCTCCCCTATGACTATTCCTGAGGGGGATTACCTCCCCCTGTATATGCTCATAGGGTATCAAGTCTCTTCTTGGTAACCTGCTGTCCTTCCTCTGAGCGCCACCAGGTCTCCCCCTCCAGGGGACATGGTCAAATGTGAGGCACCAGAGTACGTGAGAAAGTCATATCCCACTCTCCACTCAACTGTGGAGAATGTTCTGACCATTGGCTAGATCTGGGTAGGGGTTTAAAGTTTACCGCCTATATTGTCCTTGGCTGGTGCCTTAGTTTGAGCGGGACCCCTGGGCCCAAATCTGCCTATCATAATGTTCTACTTGTAGGTTTCTAGGACCCTCTGGATCCTTCTACTTTGCTATTCTCCCATGCTTCTCTCATCTAGAGTCCCAATAGGATGTCCTCCCCTCTGTCGCAGTTTCCTGGTAAGTGAAGGCTTTTGTGGGACATGCCCCTTGGGCTAGTATGCAAATATAAGTGAGTATATACCTTTTAAGTCTTTCTGCTTCTGGGTTAACTCATTCATTATGATAATTTCTAGCTCAATCCATTTATCCACAAATTTCAGGAATTCCTTGTTTTTAATACCTGAGTAGTATTCCATAGTGTATATGTACCACAGTTTCTTTATCCATTCTTCTACTGAGGGACACTTAGGCTGTTTCCATGTTCTGGCTATTATGAATAAGGCTACTATGAACATGGTTGAGCAAATTTTCTTGTTGTGTGCTGGAGCATCTTCTGGGTATATTCCAAGGAGTGGAATAGCTGGGTCTTGAGGAAGCCCTATTCCCAGTTTTCTGAGATAGCACCAGATAGATTTCCAAAGTGGCTGTACTGGTTTGCATTCCCACCAGCAAGGAAGGAGTGTTCCTCTCTCCCCACATCCTCGCCAGCATGTGGTGTCACTTGAGTTTTTGATCTTAGCCATTCTGATGGGTGTAAGATGGAATCTCAGAGTTGTTTTGATTTGCATTTCCCTGATGACTAAGGAGGTTGAGCATTTCTTTAAGTGTTTCTCAGCCATTTGATATTCCTCTGTTGAGAATTCTCTGTTTAGTTCCAAGCCCCATTTCTCAGCCAAACTCCTTTTTAAAATGTCTGTGTAACGGAGGTGGGGAGGTAGGTAGCTGCATGATGGAATCTCTGCCTAGGATATGCAAGGATCTGTGTTTTACTCTGCACACCAGCCCCTGTCCCCCACAAAGGGGCCTGAAGCTGCAGTGTCTGTATTGTTAGCTACCTCTCTCACTCGCGTTCTTCCCAGAAGGGCGCTTGCCATTCACAGTTCCTGCCGGGACCAGATGTTATAGATTGTGTGCATTCCCATCTCCTGGTACCTGATGCCGCTGGATAAAGGCTAGCTCAGCACTCAGTAGAGCCTGAAGCCACTGCATCAGGAGGTTAGTGGAGTGAGGTGAATTCCTTAGTCTATGGGGGACTGAAGCATTGAGATGGAGGTGGCAGATTGCTGAAATGGAAAGTCCAGGAACCAAAAGAACAGAACAAAACAAAACAAAACAAAACAAAACAAAACCCTGTGTTTTTTTCTCTTTATTTGCAGTTCCTTAATCACTTTTTATTAAATTGGAGTACATGAGATCTTTGTGTAAATTGAATATTTTAAGTTTTAGGAGGGAAATGCTCCCTATAAACCAGGATACCACAGCGACATGATGGGAGAATCATGGGAAATTTCCCCACCTTCCTACACGCCATGGAATGGTTACAAAATTCCAGCGCCATGCCGGTGTTGGGCTCTCCTCATTCCTTTTGTAAAACCGTTTGAAGACTTGACTCTGTATAGCCCGATCCTCCTTAGCATCAGTATTTTAGGAAGGGAGGGATGCCGTTACTAAAAGTGCTCTATCCACCTCAGGCCTCAGTTTCTGAGGTTGCTAAAAAGACAGGCACTCTCAAGGAAGCTGCCAGCCGAAAGTGCCCATCAACAGGAAACCCTCTGAGTGCTGAAGAGGGCAGAGCCTATGCAAATGCTACCGGAAAATCCCATCGTAGCCACACTCAGCCCACCTGAGCCCACCGCAAGCCTCTCATGGCCTTCCTGGGAATCGGGTGAGAGCTGATATTTAACAAAGCATGTGGTTTTGAGAAGAGCGCAGCAGTGAGTCTTTCTGAGTGGGCTTGGGTTGCTGTGACCTTTCTATGCCGTTAGAATAGTACAGGCCTCCGATTTCACTTGTTT
Organism: Acomys russatus; assembly: GCF_903995435.1. Classification (NCBI taxonomy): domain Eukaryota; kingdom Metazoa; phylum Chordata; class Mammalia; order Rodentia; family Muridae; genus Acomys; species Acomys russatus. The sequence continues at coordinate 51,789,909 of NC_067145.1, forward strand.
CACTTGTTCAGTCCTTGGAGGCTGGTTGAATTGGGGTCCCCTTCTGTTGTGATCATGCCGCCACTATGAAGGGTCAGTGAACTATGGGCTGTGCAATATTGTGCAGAAATGTTGCACTCCGCGTAAGTCCATAGGCCCGGCCTTATTATCTCATCTGCCTCCAGCCATGAGGACATGGAGGACACTTAATGTTTGTTAGCTTGTCTATTTTATTAGTGCGCACGAGGCCACGTGGACCTCTGGCCTGCAGAGCTCTGCCTTCTAGCATCACTAGTGGCTTAAAGCAAAGACACAACTATTTCTTTTATTAAAAAGTACAGAATGTACACTGGCCACAAAAGAATATATCAAATATATGTGCAGCTTAAGAAAAAAAATACAGTAAACACCAGTGCACCTGCCAGTCTGCCAAGAACCAATATTAGTAGCCACACAATGTTTATCTCTGCCTTCCACCCACTACCTCCTTAGTCCTGCCTGAAGCTAAAATAGCCTCCTAAAGGAGTGTGATGTTTGCTTGTGTTCTCTCTTAATTGCACTTTTACCTTTCTTTCTCGTATTTTATAAATGTTATCATAAGAAAACATCACGCAGCAAAATAACTGGACTGAAAATCCATACATTCCAATGAACGCCCGTACAGTCAGACTAGCCATTTTGAAAGAGTAGAGCTTTGCAATGGAGTTTGTGCTTTCATTATCAAATATATTTTCATATACTCATCCACCCCCCAAAATTAAAAGCTTGATCACAGCCTGAGACCAGGAAAGCAGTTAGCTTTATAACCTTTCATAACCCACTCAGTTCCATTGTCTGCGTTCAGCCCCTGCCCATCCCTTAATAATCTTCCTTGTTGTCCTTTCTACATACTATACTGAACCACCTTTTGGGGTAGTTGTACTGTGCCACCTCGAAATAATGTACTTGACATTGTCTGGTTGCAAAATTGCGCATGCGTCCTTCCTTTTCTCCTCCATCTCTGCGTATGACGTGTGTGTGCTTCATGTGGAGGACAGCGAACAACCGTGGTGTCATTTCTCAGGCACTGTCTCCCTGGCTTTTAATTTCCTGGAGGCAGGTTCTCTCACTGACCTGGAACTTGCCATGTAGGCTAGATTGGCTGGGCAGCGAGCTCCAGGGATCCATCTCTTCCTGCCTCTCTGGCCTGGGATTGCAAGTGTGCACCACCATCTTTGTCTCTCTAATGTGGGCTTTGGGGATCAAACTCAGGTCCCCAGATTTGCAAAGCAAGCACTTTATTGACTGAAAAAAAATCTCCTTTCTTCTTTGTGCTAAGGTTAACTTTGAGCTTCCTTCATACCGACGTAGCAGTGTTCAATTGTGAATGCGCCTTCGTTCACCCATACACTGTAATGTAGATGCACATCTAGGCTGCTCCCAGAATTTTACTCGCAGGACCATGCTGTTTGAGCGTTCTTAAATGTTTCCTGGTAGCTAAGAGCATACGGGTCTGTAGGAGTCACACCAAAGACTAGGCTTACCGGATTTTAGCCACCTAGGCATGCTGCTATGTTGACAGATAATCTAGTTCAGCCAGCAGGCACTGCTTGTTTTTGTTTATATTTTAGTTTCTTATATCTTTCTCCAAACTTTGAGTTGCCACCTGACAGTGTGAAAAGGTTATATAACTGTAAGGGTGAGACGATTTTCACCACTTACCTAATTATCATTAAGTAGTGTGTTTTGTTCATAAGACTTTTTCACATAATCCAGTTCTTTTTGTTTGTTTGTTTTTTTGTTTTTTGTTTTGCACATTTTCCTACCTCTTGTCTTTTTCTTATTGATTTCATTAATTCATTACATACTTCTGATTCCTGTACTCTGTTAAGCTGTAAATAGAGCATTTAGTAGCATGCATTTTCACTCTTTTGAATACAAAATCTTGATCCAGCTATAGTCAAACACACAAGTCCTATCTCCCGGGATTATACTGTCATGGTTGTTTCATATATTCAACATAATGATAGGTTTCTATTCCTGCTAAAGTTTCCTCATTTTCTCTGTTAAGTTTAATGAAATTCACCTGACTTAGTTTCGTGTAGCCGCTGAGGAAAGGAAGCAACCTAATTTCTTTCATGTGGACTCACATGAATGAAATGTCTGTCTCTTCCCACTCCCTCTGTTCTCGTGATCAGTCAAAGCTCTGAATATCTTGCAAGCATTTAGGCGACCTCTGCTCCATCAGGCCATGTCTTACAGCTGCACCAATATAGCAGAACTCCATAAAATATGAGACCTGCAGGACGTGGCTCCTTTCATGTTGCTCTGGAGGAATATCTTAATTGTCGCTGTACCTTTATGTTTCCAAATTCTCTTTGGGATATTAAATTTAAACATATATCGGGTTTGGGGAAATGAAAATTTTCACTGTTGGACTCATAGCTATGAACTATTTAGCTCACTGAAGTCTTTTGTTAATATCTTACTTTCTTCATTAAGCCCCTACATTTATTTTCATTTGTTCCTGAGAAGTATGTGTTCATCACTGTCTCCCAGGTGAGTAGTAGTAAAAGTCATTTTGATACACACCCTTCAAAGTTGATTGACTTTTATAAGTTATTTAAATTAATCCATTAAATTGTCTATTAAGAGTACCTGAATTCTTTTGAGTTCTGTATCAATGGTTAGTGATCACTACTTTTTGTCACTTGATTTTTTTGTTTCAATTGTCATGTATATATACACACATAGATGATAGTTTTTATATCACATATGAAGTCTTAGCTAGAGCAATAAAGCAACTAAAGGAGATCAATGGGATACAAATTGGAAAGGAAGAAATCAAAGTACCACTATTCACAGATGATTTATACCATATATGTATGTGTGTGGTCTTACTTTGCTCACTGTTACCTCCAGAAAGGAGAAACAATGGTAGCAATGCTTGGCTTGTTCCCACTTTTAAATGGAATTCTCACAGTCTTCTTTTAAATGTGTTATTTTCTAAATACGTTTATGTACTAATATTTGGTACATTTAATAGGATAATGAAATCTCCTTCTATTCCTAACTTGCTAGGGTATTATGTCACGAATGGATATTTTATTTTATTGAATTATTATTATTAGTTTACAGGTCCAAAGAAAAGCAGATGCTTATACTTTAAGCTACTAATGATGTAAATTTTCCTATTAAGCCAACTTGAGAATGGTGGGGAGCCTTAAAAGCTTTGTGTGTGCGTGTGTGCGTGTGCTGTGTGTGTTTTGGTTTGGGGTTTTGTTTTGTTTTGTTTTTTTTTTTTTTTGTTTTTTGACTTTTTACATTTATTTACTTGTTCATGCACTAACATGGGATGCCTTTTTTTCCAGTTTTTTCATCATAAATTTAGCCTTCATTGTATATTCTTTCACATTGTTGGTTCTTAAACATTTGATTCATTTTGGTATTACTAGAAATAAGATAATTTTATTAATTTTCTTTTGAGATAGTTCATTGTTAATGTGCATAAAGATTAATGACCCTTGAACACCGATTCTGTATCTTTTTGTTTGTTTGTTTTGAGACTAGGTTTCTCTGTGTATCCCTGGCTGTCCCGGACTCACTTTGTAGACCAGGCTGGTCTTGAATTCACAGAGATCTGCCTGCCTCTGCCTCCCAAGTTCTGGGATTAAAGGCATGTACCATCATGCTCTGCTCCATTCTGTATCTTTAATATGTTCTTTAATTAATTCTACTAGTTTTTATTGGTGGAATATTTAAGACCATATACATATATACATATATTTGCACATATATGATCATGTTATCTACAAAAAAGGATAATTTCATATTTCTTTCTTTCTTTCTTATCTGAGTGCCATATTTTGACTTGCCTAATGTCTCTGGCTCACAGAGTCATGTTATAAGAACAAGAAATGTTATTGTTCTTACAAAACTGTTTAGTGTTTTGACATGAATAGGATATTAACTGCCACTTTTCCTTATATAAACTTTATTATACTCAGATAAGTTCTTTATATACCTAGGTTGTAGTCATAGGCAGCCTCAGAATTAGAAAAGAAATTGAAAACTATATCGATGATGAGTGATTGTTATCTAACGTATGTTACAGACTCCAAATCAAGTAACAATCATAAAACTAGCAGTAGTCTGTTTGAGGATGGACATAGGACGTGGAAAGGTACTTTTCCAGGGATAACGTAGCTATGACCAGCAGGTATTCAAAAGATGCTCAGCATCACTGACCACTGGAGATGTAAGTCAAATCTGCAGCCAAATATCGCTTCATAACTATTAGTGTGGTATTTTTAAAAAGCAGAAACAATACAGATGTGGGGCTGAAGTGATGGCTCTGTGAGTAAAGTGCTTGCTGCTCAAACAAGAAGTTGTGAGTTCAGATCTCCAGCACCCACATAAATAGCTGTGCACAGTGGCCTGTGCCCGTAACCCCAACTGTGTGTAGGGTAGCAGAAACAGGCAGTTGCTAGGAGCTTGTAGGCCAACAGTTAAGTCCAGTATCAGTGAGAGAACCTGGTTTTTTTTTTTTTTTAATGTAGAGTGATAGAAAATAATGCCCAAAGGTGATCTCTGGCTTCCATAGGTACATGCACATGTAAGCAAACCCACACGGGTGTATACATAAACACACACACACGCACGCGCGCCCGCACACACACACACACACACACACACACACACACACACACACACACACACACACACACACACACACCCTCCGCAAAAGTAAATAACACACAAGAAAAATAAAATGTAAAATATCATGTACCAAGCATAATAATATATACCTGTATTCTCAGTTCACAGAAGCCTGAGGCAAAAGAAGTGTGAATTCAATGCTAGCCTGGGTATAAAGCGTGAATCTGTCTAAGCAAAACAAATGTGCACTTCAAATGTTGTTAATAGCATCAATTTCATGTTGTTTCTTACTTAAAAATAAATAAATCTGTAATGTTAAAAAAAAAAAAGGAGGTGGAATAATGTAAACTCCTATAGCAAGTAGCCAGGTACGGCCGTGATGTTTCCACAGCACAGCACTACTCCATCATAGGTTAATACTTGGGGATGGTTTGCTTGGACGGTGGGAACTCTAACCACCCCATGCAGAATATGACATATTTCCTGATGTTGGATAAGTTATGACTAGATTGGAACAGATCTGTTTCCTTCTCCCTTTGCCCCAGTTTCATAAAATCCACATCAGTACACTCTAGGAGGACTGGAGACTCACATTAAAGTAAGATTTGTAATCTCTATTTGGAAGCAACCCTAGGAACATATGGCTTCCTTGTGGTGACGTTGGACTGCAAGCTGCCTTATGTCCCAATTCTCAACTAACCGTTTAAACAGTCCAGGTCACTCTCACATTTTTCAGGAAAAATAAAGGTAATAAAGGGGCTGGTGAGAGGGGACCTGTCTCTCTTCTCGGGCCCATATCTTTCCATCTCCCTGTCTTCAGTGTAGAAAATCATTTCATTTAGAGAATCAGTTTCTCTTGAAAATTGATTTGGAAATGGAGGATACACACTTCAGTTCTCCACAGGAGTCTAGGGAGAGGTCAGTGCAGGAGACACTTTGAGTGTCTTGGATAGGGACTACTTTGTCATTTTTGACATTATGGTATTATTGTCTCAATACCCGATATCTCTCCAACCTAGAATTTACCATTCTGCCTATTTCTTAGGCCTTTGCTGAAATGAGCCCAGGCCAACCTTAGTATGGTAAGGGCTCAGTAGCAAGACAGGGACACAGGGCAAGGCAGGAGAAGGACCTTGCTGGCTATTTTTAGAAAACTCTTCTCTGATGTATTACATCCTGACCTCTGTTTTCCCTCCCTCCTCTCCTCTCAGCCCATCCCCCTCTCCTCTCCCCCAGATTCACTTCTCCTCTGCTTCCCTTCAGAAAGGGGCAGGCCTCTCAGGGACAGCACCAAACATGGCATATGAAGTTGCAGTAAGACCAGGCTTATCCCCTCACATCAAGCCTGGAGGAGGCAGCCCAGTAGGAGGTAAAGGAGTCAGGCAAGAGCAGGCAAAAGAGTCAGAGACACCCCCTGCTCCCACTGTTAGGAGCCCCACAAGAACACCAAATTACACAACCATAACATATATGCAGGAGACCTAGGTGAGACCCACGCAGGCTCCCTGACTGTCAGTTCAGTCTCTGTGAGCCCTGGTTAATTGAATTCTGTGATTTTCTTGTGGTGAAGGACAAGAATCTTGACAAAAAGAATGGTAGTATAAGATTGGTGATGACTTCCACTGATCCTGGTTCTAAGAGGGCACCAGATAGTGTCACTGCTTAAATCCTAAAGGATTATGGTTGTTCATCATCTCTTAAGATATTGATAAGTCTTGGGGCTGGAGAGATGACTCAGCAGTGACTGTTCTTCCAGAGGTCCTGAGTTCTATTCCCAGCAACTGCATGGTGGCTCACAACCATCTATAATGCGATCTGATACCCTCCTCTGGCCTGCAGTTGTACATGCAGGCAGAGCTCTGTATACATAATAATAAATAATAAATCTTTAAAAAAAAGATATTGATAAGTCTCCAGAGAAAATATGCCAAAGACATTGTCAACTAATAATTTATTCAGACAATGTATTTGGTGACTTGTATGTGCCAAACCAGGGCTAAGGTCCAGGGCATAACCAGGAAGGAAACAGAGCCTTTCTCTCATAGTATGTGTCCATCAATGACCTTTGAAAACATGAATGGGTCATGGGGAGGTGTACAGGGAACTTGAATGAAGAACTTTCACTCTTTGGGAATGCTTTTAAGGACCCACCTAACAGTACAGAACCTTAGAGCATCTTGAGATGCTTTCTAAGAAACATGCTCTTTGTGGTGTACCACCAGCCATGTGGTTAAGGTCTCCAGGTCTTTGGAGACTTCCTCAGTATGAATGTTTTGATGCCTGCCCTTCCATAGACCTTCCTCACAAAGAAGCTTTCTGGTGTGGCCCAGGTCTCCTTCTACCACTTCTTATGGTTTCATCTCTGCCTCCAAACCAAACACAAAAGTTTACAGGTTATAAAATGGTTCTAATGGATACCCCCCCACCACATACATACACTACCCAGGACAAGATGGAATGTAGCTAGGGCTATCCCCAGGACAGTACTGAGACTGCAGTTGCTACCAAAATATACATCTTACCCCCGCTAAAAACTGCTGTGTCATCCCCAACCCACAGAAGTATAAAGATAATAAATATTTACACTTTCCTCTCCTTCATAGAACCTTGGGTGCAGAGGCACCCTCCCTTGGACACAGACTGGGCATAGAGGTGTGTGTTTGGGAAAGGCAGCTACAGCCTGGGGTCAGCCCTTCACCTGGCCTGAGCCAGAGGTGAGCAAAAAGCAAAATTTTAGTGCCAGATTTGAAGGCAGGAACCTCTTGAAGGTTTCAGAGCTCTTTCTCTAGGCAGGTCAGGTAGAAGCAGGTCATTGTGGGTCCCACCTGCAAGATGGCCATCAGGAAGGAGGGGGAAAGTACAAGGAACAACGAAGCTTTGAGTATACACATGCCAAGATCATATCACTGCTATAGAAGTTACTTAAGGCTCTATATCTATCTATGTACAAGTGGAAAAAATTAAGATATTTGGTCAAGTGAAAATATTGCTGGGTACAGATGCCAGTGTTTGTACAGAATACAAAGGCCCTAGGAGCTCAGCAGTTAAGGATGGCCTGGGCTCTCTGGACTGGCCAGAGACATGGGAGAATCACCTCACTTGGTTATAAGGATGGGGACGGTGACCCCAGCTCCTGTGGAGCCTGAGCAAACACCCTGGCTCAGCTGCAGGTTGAGAGACAGACCTGGGAATCCTGAGTTGATGGGTGTGCCCTGCAACGCAGGCTGGTTTTGCAAGGCAGGAGAAGGCAGCTGTGCTCTGTGGTACCACTGTGGCCTCACACCTAAGCCCCTCAAGGAAAGGTGCTGAGCCTGACTAGGCCCCTGTGGCCCACGGTGGCAAGATGGTCTAGATTTAATTAAGGAAAAAAGGGCAAACTGCTCTCTCTTGAAAAATAAAATAAAATCTCCAGTCTATAAGGGCACTTCAGATGGTTTTTAAAGTGCCTTTTCTAGAATGGTGAGAGCTATCACAGGTCCTCAGACACCTAGGATGTGGGCTCAAGGAAGGATGTGCAGGAGTGGTGCTTCTTGCCTGAGTCACTGTGTGTCCATCAGTGCCTGCACCTCCCCAGAGCCCACCTAAATCAGGGCCATCTCGCAGTCCTTCTGTGGGAAGCCTTTGGCCGTGTCGCTAGCGTTAGAGATGAGACTTTTGAGGCCTCCTCAGACACCAAGGGTCGGATGTTGGAGAGGGTACAGGATAGCTGAGGGTGGGAGAATGTTCTGATAGTCCTTGGGGGTCCCGCTCCTTGAAGTAGTACATCAGGTAGCTGCCACAGTCTCCGGTTGGGCCCTTGTCTTTCTGCCCTTCACAAGGCAGCTGTGCACTCTGGTCCTTTGACAATGTGATGATGCACACTGACTTCCCGGGGAGCTTGTGCCTGCTCAAGTGGCTCATGGCCAGCTGGGCCTGGCTGCCACCTGCCACCTGCCACCCGTGTGTCCTCCTTGTTCAACAGCATCTTCCCCCACTTCCTGTCCTATAGATATAGAAGAGAATGAAAAGGCTCTTTCGGCTAACCAGAAGGATAGAATTCCCAGCACCTGCCAGGACTACGATGGCAGTGTGGACCACATGGCCTCAGCTGCTGCACATAAGATAGCTAGAGGGGTCAGCGCTCTGTGGGTACTAGAACAGACAGGCAGAGAAGGCTGCAGCCATGGGTATGTCTGGCAACCCTGGCTGTCTCCAGAGGGCAGGGCAGGGTGAGTGTCGTGTCTGCTCTTGTCATTGTAATTGACGTTGAGGCTTGTGAGCTTGGGAAAGTCTGTGTGCTGCATGCAGCAAGCTTTGTTCTGGTCACCCAGTGACAGCTCGGTGTGCTGCGAGCTCTCAGGTCAGCATGCTGCAGCAGCATCTGGAACTGGTTGCTCTTTGTAAGTGTGATAATCTTGAGGATGTTGTCCAGATTGGAGGAAATCTGGTAGAGCACACCCAGGTATACTGGGTGGAACAGGTTTTCCATGGTGACCTTGAGCAGGAGGATTGTCTTAGGGTTTCTATTGCTGCGATGAAACAACAAAGGGAGTCAGGACAGGAACCCAAACAGGGCAGGAACCTGGAGACAGGAACTGATGCAGAGGCCATGGAGCGGTGCTGCTTACTGGCTTGCTTCCTGTGACTTGTTCAGCTTGCTTTCTTATAGAACCCAGTACCACCCATCATGGGCTAGGCCCTCCCTCATTGCACTGATTGAGAAAATGCCTTACAGCTGCATCTCACTGAGTCTCCTCTGATGATGATTCTAACTTGTGTTGAGTTGACACACAAAACCAGCCACTGCAGGGACTCAGGCCTGCTATGGCCGTTTTTACATCCTCAGCCCTCTGTGGAGACAGTCAAGGTCAGACTTCCCAACTGCACAGAGTTCACGGCCTGCCTGCGCACCCACGTGCGCATGCCCCTGGTTGATCGAGCTGGTACTAAGCTCCCTAAGAACTGGATGTAAAGGGGCTGTCCACATAGCATGGGCCCCACTGACTGTAACAATTGACTACAAGATATGACCTCCTCCATAGCCATCTTCATTAAGGTCTGGTTCTTCCCCTATGGCATGGGGAGGTTGCTGACCTTTCCAAAGGACAACTCTAGGGAGATGACCTCGCTCTTAGTGACATCACTGAGCAGCTATGCATGTGACTGACTCTGGAAGGGACTCAACTATTGTCTCCTTTCTACTTCCTGCTACTCTTTCCACTGGCTTCTGCAGCTGAGCACAGTTCTTGGTGAAGGGGCTATTGCTTACACACAGAAAGAGCTTGTGGGATCTCTGCTTTATACCTACCTGGGAGGATGCACACAGAGCAGACCAGGGACTGAGAGCAGATGCAGGCAGCTTACTTTTATGCATTATGTAGAGAAAATGAAAGGTTTCCATTTTCTTTTCAGTCCAAAGGACCCATTTGCAGCTCAGGTGCTTAACGTCTGCGTGGGTGTGAGCTCTCCAGGGTCACGGAGGAATGAAGAGTTGCTGGCTTCTCTTTCATCATGTGCAGCTCTTCTCCCAACTTGACCATTGTGGTTTTTCCAGTCGTATTATCATCCAGGCCAATGATTAGGAGAGAGGAGCCTGCAAATGAATTAACGCTACTTGATGAACAATTTGTAAAGGCCAGAGGTTGAGCTGCAAGGCTCACTAAGAAGAGAGCTGGGCAATCCTGCTCAGGAACATGGGAGAATATTGTCATTCCTATCGTTAGAATTTCAGGGGTAACCTGGGAGGTTTTTGGGGTATGAGTACCATCAAATTATGAAAGATCTATACCTCTTCTTTTTAATGGATCTGATAGTCTGAGCAAAGAAAATTTCAATGAATATTTGTGGTTTCTTTTCTCCCACAAACCCACTTACTGAGTAAAGGAGAATGGGACACTCCAGGGCTTTGTGGAAAATAAAATGCAGGGAGAGTAATATCTGATCTTAAATCAACCCTGTAATGTCTGTAGAGACTCTCAATGCTCCTCATACCATGTTGTTTAGCTCTCATATTTTGGAGACGTAAGCTCTTTCATGGGTATGCCATTGTATTTTTTAAAGATTTTTTTTTTTTATGTGTAGGTATCTGTGTATCTGCTAACTGTGGGTGGGTGCCCATGGGGCCAGATGAGGGCGCAAGATCCCTGGGAGCTGGAGTTACAGGTTGTTGGTAATGGGAACCGAACTCTGGTCCTCTGGACAAAATGCTGCAAGCCCTCTCAACCTTAACTCTGAGCTATCTCTCTGGCTCCTCCCACTAATTTTCACTACACATGGCCTATTCATACCTGTTCAGACCCAAGCATCACCACCATTGGGGCAAATTTGAAATCTAGGCCGTTGACTTCCAACTGGCTGTCTCTGATCTTAACACCAAACTAGATAGCTTCAGAAGGAGAGCTGGTTTGGAGGAATGGGAAGAACATGGAATTAATATGTGGTAAGTAAATTCAATGCCAGCCCATTGACACACTTAACACCTAGAACTTTGTATAGATCCTACTCCAGCCTGGAGGAGAGCTATACCAACTTTATAGACAGTAGGGCAAGTTGGCTCACTTGCTATTGCTTTCACAGTGAAGTGGGGAGAAAATGGAATTCTTGAGTGTGACAGAGGCTTTCCAGCCTCCAATGAGGTTAGCTCACAAGGTAGGGGTGCCAAAAAGTGACGATCACATAGAACTTCCACTGAGTCAATGATCCCAGGTTCTTGTCCTGCTAATTAGGATGGGTTTCGTGGAACACAGGGAGGATGGGGGTTTAGAAAGGAGTTTGAGCTCAAGGCCAGCCTGGTCTACCAAGTGAGTCTAGGACAGCCAAGGCTACCCAGAGAAACCCTGTCTTGAAAAACAAACAAATTTTAAAAAGTATATTATGGGTATGCAGATGGGACCTATGATAAAGAAAGCATAGCTCCTGTGTGTTAAGAGTGGGAGGACCATTGAGCTGCTAGTTTAGTGGGTTTTTAAAATAGGATTTATGACAAAAAGTGGGTTGAGTCACGTCAGGGGAGCTGGTCAGTCCAGCTGACCCACCCTGTAGGTGTCCCTGGGCCTCTCTATCAAAGGTCTCCTGCTTGGAGTTTTGGCTCCATTTTTACATGGAGCCATCAGGCAGATGTGCAAAAGGAGAGGAAAGATAACAAGAAGCCAGGTGATAAACTAGAGTGACCTAGTATTTATGGAATGTCTGGCCTTTGGCAGGGACAGAACAAAACTCTTTCTGGCTGAGGACAAGAAGAGAGGACCCTGTCCCTAAGATGCCTAACCAGTTTTTAATCTCTTGGTCTCACACTAGAATGTTGTAGAAATAGGTGGCCATTCAGTGTCCCTCTGACTTTGTCTGCTTTCCATGCTACTACGGACTGTAAGTCATCTTACTCATGAAATCCTGGCCAACTCCACTGAGTTAGAAGGAAAGCTCACCTCAGTGCCTCCTGTGGTGCAGTTGGGTCCCCCTTCAGTATAGCTCTGTTTGCTGGCATTTGCCTTCTGTACCATTTCTTCTGCACAATGCTGGCAGCTGCTGGCATGTACTGTTTGGAGCCCTAGTGAGATGGAATCCAAGGGAGAGGGCTTTGTGCAGGCAAAAGGGGCACTCAGACCCAAGACAAGCAGGCAAGGGGATCCCTACTGACACATTCATCTTGGAGAGTCTACAATAGGCTCAGCTAGGGTTTTTCCATCTGACCCTCACTATAGCCCCAATATTTAGCCTCAAACATTTAGGTTATGAATGACTCAGAATCAGCACATTGAAAGTGTTCTTCCACTAACAGAACAGTTAAATATGTGCTTTCTGTATATGAAGCCCTGTGCTTCCTTGAATATGGTTCCCACTCTTGACTACCACCTAGTGCTGTGTTACTGTATTACAGAGGAAAAAGGTTTTGCCCCCTTCTCCTCTGGGTGTAAGAGAAGGAATCCCCAGAGGAAAAATCACTGGGGAGAAGGGTGTTGTAGGATGAATAGGAGTTTTCTAGGAAGGGTGGTTTAAATGACAACTGGAGATCTTTTCTACCACAGAAACATATAGCATGACTTCTTCATGGATGAATTTAGTGGCCCACTGGATGTTGTGGCTCTTTTTTGGTCCCCGTACCTAGGCAGCTGAGATAGGAAGATTGCCATAGGGTCAGTGTCATATTAGGCTACACAGTGAGTTTCAGTTTAGTATGGGTTATACCATGAGACCCCGTGATCAGAGATGTCATTGTTGAAGACGATGGTAAGGCATTTACCCAATAACAAGATTTCGTCATTGAATTTTCTAGCTGGTGGTAGTGATGGTACAAATTCAAGTTGCCATCATCCTTAGTTGAAGTGTTGACATAAGAATAGTCCATTTAGATGGCAACAGTAACCATCCCAGTATTGGCCACCTTAGCAGCGGCACATTAGCCACTGTGTAGCTACTGTGTCCCAGCCTCTTTGGTGATATATGCAACCTCACTTCAATTTTGCAGCAGTCCTGTGAGTTGAATCTTCTTGCTCATACTTTGCAGCTGAGAGAACTGAGATATTAAATATAGTGCCGTACTTTAGCACACTTGCCTTTACTTACCAGTTAGTCATTTGGCCAATAGCAAGTCACTTAATTAATCCAGTGTTAGAATGGGTGTATACTGTAGGTATCCATGCTGTCAGAGGGTGAAGCAAGGTGAGATGGGATTATCCATTGGCTTGGTGCTCAGCTCTACTAGGCGTCTCAGTGAAGGAGAGAGTTGTTTGATTCTTACTGTTATCATAGGTGTTAACTTGCCTAGGATGAATGTTTCATCTGACTCCAAAATACACTTAGATGGTATAAAAACAGACTCAATGCCTGGGAAAATGTACAGAATCAACCAACTTATTGAAACACCATGGGTTATAAATAAACAGATGAAGGTCAACAGGACGCACAGTCAGAGGGAGTCTTGTCATCTTGCTCTTGAGGCAATATGGAGACAGTTTAGAACATAAAAGAAAATAAACCTCAAGAATATTGAATACAAGTTTATGAAGCCAACTTATAAAATTCTCTTATTTGGATTTTTTTTCATTCATTCATTCATTTATTTACTTTACTTCCCAATCAGAACTGTCCCTCCCTCCCTTTTCTCTCTCCCCATTACCTCTTCCTTTCTCCTCAGAGAAGGAGAGGCCTCACATGTATATCAATCCACCTTGGCATATCAAGACACAGTGGTCTATTTCCTCTGATATTTCCTCTATCGCCCTGTTCATCTTTATGTAGAGATGAAAATAAACTTGTAAAAAGATATGCTATGTAATTTCTTTTCATGTATATGTGCATGGTGAGTTTTTGTAATACATGTGTGCATGTGAGTACATATAGAAGCCTGATCTTGGCATTGGGAAATATCCATAATTACTCTTCTACCTTATTCTATGAGGTGGGGTCTCTCACTCAGACCCAGAGCTTGGCCATATGGCTAGCTAGCCAGCTGGCTGTGCAAATTCCCTGTCTCTGCCTTTCCAAACTAGAGTAAGTCTGCACATATACCCAGCATTCATGTGGTTTTCTGGGGACTTGAACTTGGGTCCTGATGTGGCCAGAGCTTTAACCACTGAGCTATCTCCCCAGCCTCCTGTTATATGTAATTTCCTTTATTTTTCCTCTTGTGTGGTCTCAGTGATAAGCTTTGTCATTCACTACAACATCCTTACAACTGCAAGCATGGCTGGATGTCATTCTGATGTGAAACTTTTTGGACCCTGAGCTTCCCCCATTAAAGTTAGCTTTTAGTGTGAGTCCAAATCCAGGATAAGAGCTGTAGCTGGGAGTTACGTGTCAACCGCTGAGTGAATGACATTTAGCAAGTGCTGCCTCTGCTGATTTCACCCTCTGATAATCCCCTTGGCTTTGAAGAATTTGCACTTTTGGCTCAAACTGAAAGTCATGAGACCCACTAGCATCCTATGAAGACAAAGCTCTGAACTGTGTGGTGACAATGTTGGGGCCTGAGCTTTTACAATCCTTTCTGGAGAGATGCACTTTGGTGCTATTTCAAACCTCAAGAGATCACATTTTTCTGGTGACTTAAACAGTGTCTCCAGGCTGAAGACTGAGCAAAGTGGGTATGGCCAAGTGGGTCACCAACCAGTCTGAGAGCAGCCACATAAGGAAGGAGATTCCTCGTGTCAGTTTTTTGCACAGGACTTTCATTCGGAGTTCTTGTAGGGGTGGGATGCACTATCAGGGAGTTTGCTCTGTCTTCTCCCACCTGCATGCCTCACCAACCCTGTCTTTCCAGTTACTGGGGTCACCTGTGACCCATGGTCTGAGCACTGTTGACGTGTCAGTTCCTTAATTGTACTTTATGTTGGCTTTTTGTCTTAGAAGTTGCCCAGGATATGTTTCTGGTAGTGGTGGCTCACCAGTTAGCCTCATGACTAGTAAGTAAAGACACTGGCCTGAAAGCTGGTGTCAGGGCCATGTTAGAATTGATTCCTTTCTCTGTCTCTCCCATCTCTACTTAATCTACAGTTTCTCCATGGCTTGAGCAGAGACAGTGATTCATCTTATCAGAGGACTTGCCTGGGGACTTCTGGAAGGATGCATGAATCTCAGATTCAAGTTAATCTTGTCTGCCAGCCAGAGAGTCATCTAAGCAGTCTGTGAGCTTCATCTGGACCAGTGTAATAGCTGAGTCCAACTTCTGGCCCAGGGGGCTGCCTGCTACCAACGACAGTTATGATGTCATGCGGCCCAACATAAACTCATCAACTTACTTAAAAAATTATGATCTGGGGCCAAGTTTTTGTAACCTGATTATACACAGTTCTTGAGCATTAACTTGTGGATGATAAAGTCAGTTCACAATATCAAAAGGCTGAACACATTTGGACCAGTTCCTAATCTTAAAGGATGCTAGTGTATCTTGTGAGTTTCAGTTTGCAAGGGGACCTTCCAGGCGCCTATGAATGTCCTCCCATACAACCCGTCTGATTGTCTCGCTCTATGTCCCCTACCTTTGACAACTCACCTAGGACAGAATCAAGCCAGAAGAGGGTATACAGGGTCAGAACAGGACAGTTGAATTGCATGGTAGCTAACACTAGATTATAATGGTCACTGTCTGTTTAATTGATGTAGCATTGAATATGGGAAGCAGAGAAACTTCTGGAATGTAACCTGATAATTGTTACACAAATTGGCAAATTCTATGCTACTAGCTACTAAATTTTGCCCAAATTGTATTCATTTGCCCTCACTTTCCTGAAAAAACACAATGGAGTAAACATCAACTCACTTTTCCCTTCCCTGGAGGCTAGGAGTCTGAGACCAGAGTGTCAGCAGTGTTGGTTGGCTTCCTTCCAAGCCCCTTGTTCGTCTTGCTGAAAGCCATCCTCCTGCAGTGTCTTCAGATGGACCTCCCTATGAAAGTATCTCTGCTGTTTCCTTCCTCCTTAAATGAAACCTGTCAGATTGGAGTGGAACCCATTATGTGCCCCCACTTTAATCTCATCACATCCATCACCTCTTTAAAGACCTTACCTCAAATCCGGCCACCTTGTGAGGTGTGGGGAGTTAGGGCATCAGCATTTAAATTCTGAAGAGGTGAGGTCAACTGAAGATACAAGAGCAATAACAAAATCTACTTGGGATTGCTTTATCTGAAGAGCAAAATCCTCAAATTCATAAATCAGGTGTTATGGAAGGAAGGAGAAGAGTTGGCTAGGAGCTTTTGTTAAAATTTATCTCCCTAGAGTTCTTTAGAATCCATAGACCTCAGTGTTTTGAAATACATCCAATGGACAGAAAAATAGAATGAATTTAATAACTCCCAGAGCGAAACCCAGAGCTGTGAGTCAGTGAGATCTGCTTGGATATGACAGCTGTTTATTATTATTATTATTATTTACAAACTGGTATGTGCAAATGTTTGCACAAATCCGTGGTATGGTGGTTTTTACCTATAGTGGGTCTGAGTGAGGAGGGATTTCACAGTGTGTACAGCTAAGGTCAGAGGGACCAAAAGCCACACTAATAGGAGAAAGAATCACCTTGTCGGTTTTCTACCAAGCTGAAGTTCCATGAAGGTGGCCTGATAAAACCCTGCCCTAGTCTCCCTTCCTGCCACACTGAACTGCCCTTCCCCAGCCTGTCCTGTCCTGGTGAATGCTACTCAAGTTAGGTCACAACGTTGCTCTTTACCATAACTTTCCACCCACCATCATATGTGTCAATGTGCAGTAGAGCAGGAGTGAAGTCAGAAGTCAGGAGGTCAGGGTAGATGAACTTGTTCTACCACTGACTATTCTGGTGATCGTGAACAACCTTCATTCTGTGCATCTCAGTTTCCTCCCACTCAAGACATGTGACATGTGTGGGATGGAAATGGTGCGTGGTGGTTACGAACATGGGACTGAGATGCAGTAGAAGACAATGACATCTTTAATAATCTCTTTCACTTCCAACCTTACGTTTCTTCAAAGTGGCATTACTCTCACAGCGTTGCTGTGAAGACTGAGATCAGACACGGACCTGGAGCACGAAGTCCGGGCTTACCATCAGTACTCCACCCAACTCCGGTTTGTACTCTAAATTCAGACCGTCCTGACTCAGTGGTTCTGTGTCAGGACTGTCTGATTAGATGAGTAACCAACTTTCTGCGGAGAGCATGGAAATCAGGTTTTAG
This sequence comes from Acomys russatus, assembly GCF_903995435.1. NCBI lineage: Eukaryota > Metazoa > Chordata > Mammalia > Rodentia > Muridae > Acomys > Acomys russatus. Next base: position 51,807,151 of record NC_067145.1, read on the forward strand.
GAGCAATAGTGACTCTGCTTTATGTTTTACTAAAGTTGAGAAACCCTGTGGCTTGCAGGAAATCGTTTGCTTTGGTATAGGTATGTGAGTTTGCACATTCCACTTAAATTCATGAGTTTGAAACAAACCTCCATCTAGCAAGGTTGAGGGGTGGTATCTATGGAGATTGAGTGATGAAAGCAGATGCCCTCTGAAGGACCGATGTCACCCTTACAGGGATGGGTTGGTTATAGAGAGAGCAGGTGGCTCTAAGAGCCGCCTGCTCTTGTCTTCGTGTTCTCTTGTGTGACTCATGTGTGTCTTTTGCTGTCAACTATGATATGATGTGATATGGCAGGCGCGGGTGCACGCTCTTGGACTTGCCAGCCTCCAGAGTCAATATATTTTCGTGTGTGTGTGTGTGTGTGTGTGTGTGTGTGTGCGTACACATGTATACATGTGTGTATGATATATGTGTGGTTGCCTGTGCATGTTTGTGTTCATGTGTATGGAGTTCAGAGGTCAACCTCAGCTGTTATCCCTTAGATGATATCCACTTTGTTTTCTGAGAAAGGGTTTATCACTGAGACCTGGGACCTGGGACCTGGGACCTGGGACCCGGCTGAGCAGCAGGTTCTAGGTGTTTACCCATCTTCAACTCTCCAGTGTGGTGTACACCACCATTCCCAGCTTTTTTTTTTTTTTTACATAAGATCTGGAGATGCCCATGCTTGCTTGGCAGATATCTTACCATCCCAGCTATCTTACCAGGCAGCCCTGAATATCTTTTCTTCATAAAGAAGCCAGCCTGTGGTATTCTATTATAGCTACACAAGACACACTAAGACAGTTGGCTTGGATTGAATCTGCCTCATACTTTCCGAATCCCCATGAAGCAGTGAGAGCAAGGTCACTGCAAGTGGAGGCTAAGTGGTCAGCACACCCTAAAATTGTCTTTGACTCAGTATTACTACATTAGAGAAAAAATGCCATTGTTTCATTCGGGTGATGAACCAAGGAAACAGAATACTGCTGAGAAAAGGAAGAACAGATCTGAAGCCACAATTAAGTAGGGAAAAGAAACCCATATATTTCTTCCTAAGAACACAAGATTAAAAAGTGAAATAGAAAAAAAGTAAAAGATTGCACTCCCGCTCTCCTGCTCTCTCAGCTCTGGCTTCTTTGTAGCATTTGTCAGACAGGAAGAAATTGATTGCTTCATTAGACCAGGCAGAGCTTCCAGAGGGAAGAATGTGCCACCTGCTTTATGTGATCAACTGCAAACTGCAAGATCCCATTCAACGCCAGCCAGAGCAAGGGAGAGTCCTCCCAACCTTAGCCATACGTGCACTGAACCCATGTCGCTTCTTTGGGCTTATGCTTCAGAGAGAGAGGGAGAGAGAGAGGTGAGGGGAGGGGCAGGGATTGGTCCAGGCTAGCCTTGTGTATTCCAAGAAAGGATAATGAAAGATAGACTTCCAACAGCCCTGGGGTGGGGTAGATGGCTTAGTTGGTGCAATGTTTGCTGAACAACACAAGGACTTCAGTTTGGTTACCAAAAGTCTCCCCCAAGAAGCCAGGTGTGGTCGTGTGGACTTGCAATGCCAGCGCTAGAAACCGGAGCACTTGGGCTCCTGGGGCTTGTTAGTTATGCTCTGATGTGAAGTGTCTCCTATTGGCTTATGTGTTGGAAGTGTTGTTCTTCAGGTGGCTGTGCTGTCTGCAGAGGCTGTGGAACCTTGGAGCCCAGCAGTAAGGCTGTAGGGTGGGTCTTGGATGTCAAAGGTTTGATCCAGCTCTGCTTCCAGCCTGGGCTCTCCACTTCCAATCTCTCTGATCATATGCTCTCCTGAGCCTGGCTGCTATGTCTTTCCCAGTGTAATGGACTGTGCCCCCTTAAGCCTCAAGCCAGAACAAATCCCTCCTCTCTTAATCTGCCTCTCTCTGTCAGGCATTTTGTCACACCATTGAGAAAAGTAACACAGTGCTCACCTGTAAAATTCCTGCAAAGGCAATTTTAAGTGAAGGCCATTCTCCTTAGATTTAGTTCCTGAGTGACCTATGAATTAGAACTCAATATGGCCAATCTCTACCTTTGGGAGGATGGAGGACTCACTTCAAACTGACTTGAAATGGAGCACTGATTTTACAGAGGTCTAGAATAACAGAAAAAGCGTGGCAGATGTTATAGAGAGAGCCTCACTGCTGGGAGCCAGCTCTATAGTCAGGTCAGCTGTTGGCAACTATTTGCTGGAACAATTGAGAGCCATTCAGGGAAAAAAACAAAAAACAAAAAACCCAGCAAATCTGACCTTCAAGTTGAACTTCAGCTGCTGCATTTATAACTAAAGCACACTGAGATAGAGGGAGCTTGGGTCCCTGGGAGAATGGAACCTTGAGAAGGCAGAGGACACTTGGACTCACATATCTCTGGGTCTTGCTAGGCTTAGGACCCCTGTCTGGGCAGGCAACGAGCTTAAGAGGCTGAGTAAATACCCTCAGTTAGACTCTTGGCACCTGAGAGGGAAGGCTAGGGGGGATCTAAGGGAGAAGGTAAAGAAGCAGGGGGAAAGGCTTACTTTCTTGTCCCCCTTTGCTGTGGGGTTTCTCCTCTCTGTATTTCTCCATCTCTGTGTCTGTCTCTGTCTGTCTCTGTCTCTGTCTCTGTCTCTCTGTCTCTGTCTCTCTGTCTCTCTCTCTGTCTCTCTCTCTGTCTCTCTCTCTCTCTCTGTCTCTGTCTCTGTCTCTCTCTCTCTCTCTCTCTCTCTCTCTCTCTCTCTCTCTCTCTCTCTCTCTCTCTCTCTCAGAAGCTGCCTGCCTTATATAAGGGTGCTCGAGCTATACGTTCACCATGGTTATTTGGAAGAAGATCAGCAATAGGCTACAAAATGGAGAGGTTTGATAGCTTGCCTCCTCCAACCGGGAGTTAGGATTTCAATGCACAGACCTGAGAGCTGGTGAAAGCGCACGTTCAGTTCAAGGCATCCTCCATCTCTCCCAGAGGAGCAGCAAGAGCTGTCTGTAAGCTCGAGGGCTGGAGCCAGGGACCCCGTACTTAGTCTGAGAAGATGGAAGCCTCGGAACAAGGAAACACAATGATGCAGCCGTAATCCAAAGCTCAAGGCCTGGATGCCGTCTGGATCCACGGATGAGACCCAGGATGAGCTGCTGTAGAGTTTGGTACCCACACCATAGGCCATGGTGGCAACAGTCGTGTATCGTGCATTTACTTGGCAAGGGTGGGGCTTGTATGCACTAACTGGCTTTCTCCTTCCCCACTTGCATTTGACTTGGGCCTACCACCCAGTGGATCACACTACCCATGATCAAGGCTAGTCTCTGTGCTCTTAGTTCCTCTCACACACCAGTCTTCTCTACAGATGCCCCCACAGATGCGCCCAGAGGGTGTCTTATGAAGTATAGACCTCTCTCAGTTCTCACAAGTTGAGCATCAAGACTGACCATCATGGGTTGTTGTAGCAAAATGCTACAGATGGGATGACTGAGTATTTGTTTCTCATAGTTATAGGAGTTGGTACATACAAAAGTGAATCACAGGAAGATCATGGTTAGTGCTCACTTGCTCACATGTGATGTAAGAGGCAGGGAAGTTCTCTGGGACCTCTGTTTTTTGGGTCATAATCCAACATAATAGTCTTAGGAGATAAGATTTCAACATAAGCTTGGGAGTTGGGCAAGGGGCACATGCAGTTCAAAGCACCCTTCATCCCTTCAAGACAACCACAATGGTTTCTCCTGAGAATGTCACTTAGCCATCATTATGCCTACTGCAGCCCCACAGAGGTAAGAGCTAGGAGAGAACAGAGAGGGGCAACAGCATCAGGAAGGTCAAGAATTAACACTCCAGAGAAGCAAGTAGTAGCCGGAAAGCAAGGCCCTCTGTAGTCTCTTTCTGGCCTTTTCCTCCAGTCTTGGAGACAAGCGCTCATGTCAGGCTTTTCTTGTATACTTTTTATCCCACTTTGAACTTTCCAGGGCAGGAACAGCACCCAGAGGCAGAGGGCCAAAGGGGTGAGTTTGTACTCTGAAATGGGGGCATTGAGTTCTGGCATTGAAAGACCTCGTGACTGGGGCCTCCTCATTAAGACATTCTGAAGAGATCCCTCCCTCTCAATAGCTTTCCCAAGAAGCTGCTGGAAAGCAAATGCCGGGAGGTCATGTTTGAGCCAAGTGGCTTTATGTGGAGGTCTTGGGCGACTCCTTAGAGGAAGTGGCCAACTGAGTCACAACCCTGCCTGATTGTCAAACTGGTCACATTACTTCCCTGTTTGTCCATAGGTCTTACAAGCTCTGTTGCAGTTTTAAAGACCAGGAGTCAGGCTGGGGAGCTAGCTCAGTGACGGAGACTCCCCAGAACCACACAACAACAGGAACAAGAGTGATAATGACAATATCATAAGACCAGAAGTAGACTCCTGATTGGAAAAATTAATTTTACTTAAATTCACAGCTATTTGTATTCACCCATCAGTTCATGGCATTGTGGTCCAGTCAGCGTAGAATGAAGCCTGAACTTCTAAACAGATTGAAACAGCCTTAACAGTGTCAATTGGGATATAGCACGGCCTTATTCTCTGCTCTTGGGGACACTTTGGCCACACCTCTTCTACTTCCTTTCTTCGTAGTGTCTGATGTATTTGCAGGAACTTGTTCACATAATCACTTTTATGTTATAGTTGCAGAGTTCCCTACAGGCTCATGTGTTTGAACACTTGGTCCCCAGCTGATGGTGGTATTTTGAGAGATTATGAAACCTCTAGGAGGTAGGATTTAGATATAGGAAGTGGGTCGCTAAGGGGTGGAGTGGTAACAGGCTTGTCCCAGTATAGTCCAGCCCCAGTTCCAGCTCTGGCCCAAACTCTCTAGTTCTTGGTTCGCTGCAGCTTCTTGTGAGAAGCCATGCTCATTGAAATGCTGGGATCTACCATCTCACACTCTGAGCCCAAATAAACCAGCCTCCGTTACATTGCTTCTTGCTGTGTATTCAGTCACAGTGACAAGAAATGTAACTAACAGGACACCAACCACATGGTTGTTCATGGAGATACAGTGTCTAAACAGTCGGGTTAAAAAAAACACAGTAAATGCTTTTCACCCATTGGGCAGTGGTGCCGCACTCCTTTAATCCTAGCACTCAGGAGGCAGAGGCAAGCAGATATCTATGAGTTCAAAGCCAGCCTGGTCTATAGAATGAGTTCCAGGATAGCCAAGGCTATACAGAGAAAGCTTGTTTCAAAAAAAAACCAAATATAAAGAAACAAATTATAAAAATAAAACTAAAAATGCTTTACAACCCCCAATACATTTTGTTCATCTAACACTGTGCTGTGGCAGTACTCTTCTGGATATTTCAAGTGGATTTATACTATCAGTCTTGTTTTGGGGGACTGAGATGTCAGGCCCTCAGGAGGAGCTAGATGAACATGTGGAGACAGGATGGAAGAGACTGGCATTAGCCAGGAGCTACAGTTAGGACCCAGGCTTTGAAGGTTTGACCAGGACAGGAAGAAACATATCAAAGGCTGTAGGGAACAGAACAGACGTAGAGTGTTCTGAGACCAAACATTGACAAAAAGGCAGAGTTAGCCTGTATATTACAATTCCATTTCTAAGTGCAGGAGCGGAGGTAAGACCTGATTCAGGATTCATGTGGAAACCAAAAAGAGGAGGAGGAGGGGCTGAGAGAGAAAGTATCCAGGAGCCGCTGAGAACAGCACTGGTGTGCCTTGACTTGCCTACCTAGCTAATCCACCGAGGCATCAGGCGCTAGTTGGCATGGAGTTGAGCCGGACAGTATCCCATTGATGCAAGTGTGCTGATTATTGTGTCTATAAAATGTGATCCTCTTTGACCCTTCCTTTCTCTAGGACCTCCTTGCCTGAAGTTTGGAGCTTGTCTTTCCAACCATAGAAAAGGACATTAGGAAGCCCAGTCCCAATTCCCAGTTCCCTGTACTGGTTCCATCCATGAACTGTCCATTGAAGTCACACCATGGTGGCAATGCAACAGCTTTTCAAGGCACTGAGCATGCCTTGCTTTCTCCCTTCTCTATGATATCGGGTCTTCCACAGGCTCTGTACTCCTCAGAGTGAACGATGCCTCTTTTAGGGCAAAATAATGGAGTGGTAAAGAGCACAAGATGTGGAATTTCGAATTTTGTGTGAGGTGCAGATCAGCTACTGTGTGGCCTGATGAGAGAGGCTTGGTTCTCTGTGCTCTGGAGTGTTTAGATTTTGATCTGTAAAGTTGATTCACACACGTATCCCTGAAAGTCCATTTTTATGAAATGATATCATAACTGGCAAAGAGACAGATAGATGGGCAGGCCTCTATACTCCCTTCCTCAAACCCACAGGTTTCCACTTGCCCTGGACAAACCTTCAAAGCTAGTAAGAGCTTAAAGGGTTTTTGTTTTTCAAGACAGGGTTTCTCTTTGTAGCGATGGCTGTCCTAGACTCACTTTGTAGACCAGGCTGACCTCAGACTCATAGAGGTCTGCCTGCCTCTGCCTCTCAGAGTTCTGGGGAAATCAAAGGTTTTGTTTGTTTGTTTGTTTGTTTGTTTGTTTTGTTTTGTTTTTGTTTTTTTGAGACAAAGTCTCACTATGTTGCTCTGACTGTCCCAGAACTCACCATATAGATCAGACTGGACTCAAACTGATAGAGATCCTCCTGCCTCTGCCTCTGCCGCCTCCCAAGTGTTGAGATTAAAGGCATAGCCATCATGCTCAGCCCAAAGATATTTATTGAATGCCTGGGACATCATAGTTTCTCTATGACACAATCAGAATCTTAAGACTCATGAACTTTATTAGAGGAGCAAAATCTCCCTCCCAATTCTTCCCAAAGCAGCTGGATCCCTGAGTAAAGCCAGGGCTCCTGGTTACAGTTGCAGGTATAGAACTTTCTAGACTCATGGCTCTTGCTATGTCTTTAGATGGTGTCTGGACCTAGAAGAGCCTATGAAAACATTGAAGTCTCCCTCTTCCAAGGTGTTTAACTTGAAAAGGCAATCTGGATTAACAACTCTGTGTGTGTGTGTGTGTGTGTGTGTGTGTGTGTGTGTGTGTGTGTATGTGTGTGTGTGTTATTACCAGTTTGTGGGAATTTCTACTGCCTATTTTAATATTTTATGTGAAAGCAATTTTGTGGAATTTGATGGGAAGTAAGTGTTATGGCTAAGAAACAAAGGTTGAATATTTGAGCGGAGATGAACAGAAAAAAATGGGACATCTGTAGCCCAGAGAACTGACATTTATTATTATGTATATTTTTTAGGTTAACAGAATCATTTACTTCACCATCCTCAGGGAAGGACATGTTTTTAAAAATGCAACAATATAGAATTTTAAGTATCAAGGTGGCTATTTGGGTCAGATATTTGTAAATGAAGTTGATTCACACATTGACTTCAAACATTTCAGAGACAGAGGAATCCAAGGCCCTTAGTGAAAACTAGGCTTAGCATGTTCTCACGTGACTGACCACCTAAAGGAAAACCAAGCAGAGGAAGGCACATGGTGTGGCTTCAAAGCATCATGCCTTGAAATTTCCACGACTTTCATGGAAATTCGTCACACTAGATCACCCTATGAAACTTGGTCTGAGAGACAAAACACTGATCTGACTTCCAGAAAAATGCAAAGCATCCAAATGGTGGAACATGGGTGGAGGTGATGGGATGGGGTGTCTTGGAGCCGTAAAGGGCTCCCACTCTTTGCTCATCTTGCATAATAAAACAAAGTAAGTGAATGACAAAGACACAAGCACAGTGGTAAAAAACAAATGGCCCTTGCTGCTTCCTGGGAAGACGTGAACCAAGATCTATTCACCCCAGATAGGGAACCGATGGAAGAAAGAGGTGATGATACCCCAAAGTCTGTGGGAGTACTTACAAGAGTAGTGACAAGGAGTTGCTCTCAGGCATCACCCCAGCATAAATGAAAACTCACAAAAACTGGAACTCTGGAGGTCTTTGAAGGACTCATAAGTAGATCATTGGGTTGGAGAATCTTTAGAAGCCTGTAAAGCTTGTATATCTTGAGGATGGTAGGGCCTTGGATCTCTTGTCAGTTTCAGGGGCTTCCTGAGGCTGGCGAATTGTTTACTCCCTGAGTCTTTAGAGACCTACCCCGATAATTTCCTGAGTCTTAAGAAGATCTTTAGCACATGCTGAGTCTTAATAAGTTTGTCTCCAAGATGGCATATTTTAACTCCAACGGAAATTGTTATATAATGCATGTCGTCCCCTGATTTGCCCAGCCTCCTTCTGAACTTGGGCTACTCAAGTCACTATTTCTATTTGATTTTAGAGATAGTAGGATTTATTTTTTGTTACAACAGAGCCTCTCTCAACCTGATCAATGAAATACAATTCTCTCTGATAGTCTTCCCAAATAGTTATGTAAAGAGGCTTTTTATTGTTAGTTGTTAATTTAAAATAATTATAAATGTACTAAGATAATTATCATAAAAGTTCTGCTGATAAGGCTTTATACATTCTATTTCTGTGGCCATTCTGCATTTCCAAGTACCTTTACATTACAAGTTAAAATATACCTGAGTACAGTTTCCAACATGCAGATTATCCTAAGAATGTCAGGAAAATGCCACATGGTCTTCCTAGTTGGCCTTATTTTTAGATGGACAGCTAGTCATTAAATTAGAGCACTGTTTCACGTAAAGTTGTTCCAAACCCAAGTATTGGGAGCTATGTTCTCAAGGAGGAAGAGGAAAGCAACCACAGAACACAGCTATACCCTAACGTTGGTCCTAAGAGCATCTCTCAGGGGAACCTTTGGGAGTTTGCTAGGTGAGTGATTCAAAACAACAGTGGCTTCCCGGAGCTCACATGCAGCAGGTAGAAACGCCTCTCCAGCTTTGATCTGACTGCTTCCAGGTGACTCACTGCAGTGGTTAAGATTTTCCTCCTTAAAGTATGTGGCTAGAGAGAGGACTTGGGACTTTTCGGTTCAAAGGCTACTGTGGTAGAGAAGATCCTGACTTCTGCAGAATAACCTTTTCTTCAATCTCAGAGTCAGTATGCTACCTCACATGACAAAAAGGACAGTTGGGCCAGGGTCTCCAGAGCCTGTGGGTCACAATCCCTTTGGGGGTCAAAAGACCCTTTCACAGCAGTCACATATAAGACATCCTGCAAATCAGATATTTACATTACAATTTCTTACAGTAGAAAAATTACAGTTATGAAGTAACAATGGAATGGTTTGATGGTTGCGGCTGGGGGTCACCACAACATGAGGCACTGTAGTAAGAGGTCACAGCATGAGTAGACTGAGAACCACTGCTCCAGAGGAGCAGACCACTACCGTATGGAGGAATCGAAGAGGCGGATAAGGAAATTGGCCCATGTGGTTACATAGGCTTCCAAGTCTTCCAATATCTCAACCTGGAGAACTAGGGTCAGTAAGAGGCCTCTCTGTCCATGGTTGGAGGCTTCATGACCAATGAAGCTAATAGTGATCATAATCAGTAATGACTCAGCCCAGAGTGGACAAGTGACAATGGACAGGGTGCTGGTGAGTGTCCTAGTGTCCAAAGGCTGGACGTGGAGTTTTCACATGCACGGACAGGAGGCAGAGGCAGCAACCAGGCTCCAAAGGGAATGAAATTACCCTGTGCCGCCTTCTTCTATCCTTAACTGGATAGTGTCTGCCCACACGGATGCAGCACCTGTGGACTCCCAGGCCAGGCACTGAGACATGCCTGTGACTATCCAATTAAATGTCCAGCCATGCAAGCCTCCTTTCCAGCAGAAGAGAGGCCACCAGCTCACTGCTGCCACACAGGGACTAGTAGATAAAATAATTGAGACTAGATCATTGGCTTCCTTATTAATAACCGTTATTAACTTTCGATTATTAACCCTTCATTTAATCAAATTGGCATTTCAAAGCCATCATCACTTTGCAAATATATTTAAGGTTAGGGATTCGTTGAGGTGTGGTGCCTCATACCTATAATCCTAGCATTTGCGGAGCTGAGGTAAGAGGATTGCCATGAATTCATAGCCATCTGGCCTACATAGTCAGTAGAATCACCTCAGAAGAGTGGAAACATTTCCAGTTGAAGATCAGGGGAAGACATGTGAAAATATAAGTGAGGGCAGAGGGATACCACAGTGCTGGCTTTGAAGATGGACATCATGAAGCACGTCATGAGGGAACATTCTCCCTCAAAGCTGACAGCTTGGTCTGAGCTCATGCCAGGCCTCTCTGCTCTACCCAGCTGTACGATGTTAGATGTGGGTCTGTAGGCTGCTCTGTCCGTGATGATTTGTCATAGCAGCAATGAAAAATAAAAATGGGCGCGAAAGACTTGAAGGCTTTCTATCAAGCAGTCAGTTTTGAATGCAACCAGCCTCTGAGGTTGATGTTTCAGGCATATTCTTTTTTGACTCTGGCTCTGTGTGTGTGTGTGTGTGTGTGTGTGTGTGTGTGTAGGCTAGAGATCAATGTCATTTACCTTTTTCAGTCACCTTCTACCTTATTTTTGAGGACAAGGTTTTTCACAGAACCTGAAGTCCCAGGAATACTCTGGTTTCTCCTTCTCAGGTGCTGGGGTTACAGGCATACATCACCATGCCAAGCCTTTTCACATAAATTCTTGGCAATTAAACTCAGGTCTTTGGGCATAGCAAGCCCTCTGCCTATTAATCCAGCTCCCTGACAGTGATGGCGGCTTACGTGGTCCCAGAGTTTCCAGATCTTCCTCAGTCTGGATGGCATGGTGGCAGCAGAAAGGAAAGCGACAATATTTTTAAGGCAATTGAAATGTGATTATAAACTGAGGCCACCACAGAATAAGTGGAAACTGAAAAACTATCTCAGCTTCCTGGATGAGTCGGCATCACCAGAAGTGCTAAATTGTCTCGGCTGGGTGTCAGGTGGGCTGGGCAGAGCACTGCCTCTGTCCCAGGTAAGCTTTGTGTTTCCACAGGGATGTTTCACGATGCTTTCAGTGTGTCACACAAATAACTGTTTGCTTCCTCATGGAACCAGGGGTCCAACTGGCGGTGAGATACTTGGAAGGCTTCACTGCTTTGTTGGAGCCCCTGGCAGGCACGTTGCTCGCCGTGAACCGGTGCTGTTTCCCCACCTTATTTCTCTGTATGAAGATGAATGAAAAGTAAGCGAATTGAGAGATCCTTATAGCTCATTACTTTCTCTGTGCTAAGGCCTCTCTGCAGAAGCAATGAGACCTAGGACTGAAGCAATATGGATAGAGAGTTTCCAAGGCATTCATTGATTATACTAGTTATAAGGAAATCATGTTCAGAGTGGTCTGTGCTGTTGAGAGAAGTTGTCCTTTGCTAAGTGACATTTTCATTGAGAAGAATTATTTGTTTCTTGTTTCTCAACTGTACTCTGAGCTGGGAATTTATTTTACACATGAAGCCAAAATCCCAACAAATATACCATAAAGTAGATAATAGAAAGACATTCATGTACAAGGACAATACTAAATAAATTACTTTTTTCCTGTTTTTTCCTTGAAAAGCAGAAACACACATACAAGTAATAATATTGTTGCCTACTGATCATTTTTCTAAGCATGCTTTGTTGACACAGCAGAACCATGACAGGTGAAATAATTGTCGCTTGAAAGGTTATAAAACAGATTAGTTGCCCAGAAATGAAATGCCAAAATAGACCTAGATAAAAATTTCAGGTTTCCTCCACTTAACATCACACTGAATTCCAACATGCATAAACCAGTTATATAAAACCCAGAATGGATTGCTTCCTTTGCACATAGCTGTAATGGGAGTAACCAGGTATTTAGGCTAGGGCATCATGCCTATCTGTGTCGTGAGATGGCATCAGAGTCTTCACAAGGTAAGTGGCATCTTCAAGATTCAGTTAGTAAAAAAGGATTCAAATCTAAACATCAGAAAATCTGAATTTGCTCAATTTTACTAATGTGTAATTAATGTATGAACATTAAATCAAGAGTTATTTATAGCATAAAATGGGTTATTAACCTCAGTGATTTCCTAGAGGGCTGAATTGCAGATAGATGGGGGAAAGCCACAGAGTGTTGTCCATTCTGGGTATAAAATACATATTATGGCCAAGCAAGATACTAACACAGTTATTAATAAGTGAAAGACCTTAGCATTGGACACATCTGTATGTAAACTGTGACGTCTTTACTTTCTCAACTGACAATAAACAAGTTAATGGCTGGCACGCTAGTCTCTTCACTGTTAAAGTGGGCAATAAAACTTTCTTTCCAGGGGATACTTATAGAGGTTAAATAAAATTGGATATCAAGATACATCTTTGAGCTTCCTCTGTGTACATGTGTGTGATGCGTTTATGTGTGCATATTTGTATATGCATGCCAGTGTGTGTGTGTGTGTGTGTGTGTGTGTGTGTGTGTGTGCACATATTTGTGCGTGTGGAGGCAAGAGTTTGGCATCAGTTGTCTTACTGATTCAGTAAGATTTACCTAGGGATCAGGCTCCAGGGATCCACATAATGTCCTCTTCCACAGCTCTAGGCTTGTAGGCTCTCACCACCGTGCCCAGCTTTTTACACGGGCCGTGGAGATCTGGACTCAAGACCTGAAGCTGGCATAGCAAGTGCTGTGTGGGGTACGCCATCTTCCTGATCTCAAGCCCACAAGCTTCCTCGGTGTTGCACACTGTCTTTTTACCTTCCAGCCATGATCACAGGAACTGCGTGTCTTCACACATGTGGAGAGATAGAAACGCTAGTTACCTTGAATTGATTATTACACATTGCAAATAGGTACTGAATTATTATATTATATCCTATGAAGATGCTTGCATATTATGTATCAATTAATATAAAATAGTAAGTCAAGTACTGTAGTGCATGCCTGATGCTCATGAGTGTGAGACCAGCCTGGACTACATGGTGAATTTCAAGGTAGGCTGACGTTCAGAACAAGATCCTGCCTCAGATAACTAAACTAGAGGGCTGGAGCATTGGCTCAGTGGTTAAGAGTGTATTGCTCTTGCAGAGGACCCAGTGTTGGGTCCCGTCACCATGACTGGCTGCTCATAACCTCCTGAAACTGCAGCACTCTATCTCTAGGTGATCTGACACCCTCTTCTGGCCTCCAAGGGCACCCGCACTGATGTGCACATACCCACACGCAGACACATATGCACATGCACAATTAAAAATGAAAATAAGGGGTTGGGGAGATGGCTCAGAGGTTGAGAGCACTGACTGCTCTTCTGGAGGTCCTGAGTTCAATTCCCAGCAACCACATGGTGGCTCACAACCATCTATAATGTGATCTGATGCCCTCTTCTGGCCTGCAGGTGTACATGCAGGTAGAGCGCTGTATACATAATAAATAAATAAACAAACCTTTTAAAAAATGAAAATAAATCTAAGTAAAACTAAATTAGGGCTGGAGAGAGGGCCAAATGGATAGAGCATTTACTATTTTAGCAGGAGGACTGGGATTTGGATCCCCAGAGCCAGTGTAAAAGCCAGACAAGAGTGATAGTGGTCTGTAATCACAGCCCTGGGGAGGCAGAGACTAGGGATCCTAGGGGCAAGCTGGTTAACTAGACTAGCTGAAGTTGATAAACTCCAGGTTCAACCACAGACTTAACATTTTTAAAAAATTATTTATTTAATAAATAAAGTGAACCAAAGTTAAGAAGTACGCTGGACATCAACTTTGAGCCTCCCCATGTATGTACACACGCATGCACCAACACACAAACACACATACATACATGCCCCATACAACATAAGCAAAAAGATTCTTAATTAATTGACTAATCAGTAATAATATACACAAAAAGTAATTTTTAGTATGTCAGGTTTTGTAACTCAATTAACTCTCCTTTCTCTGTTCAGCCATGGATTTTGCCTGTAGAATTCCCAGTGATGACACTGTGGTTGTGTGCTTTTGTCCTGCTAACTACATCAGTCGCCCTGCCCCAGGCATCACATCCCTTGGATTCAACGGGCCTTGTCAATATGCAGCCCTAGCAAGGCTCCGACTCAAATGCTTCCCAAGAATTCCAAAGAAGAAATTTTTGTTCTTGGTTATTTCCCTGACACAGTGTGGGAATTCATATTTATGCTACCTTGATGGTATAAATCATACATTAACTTTAAAATGTATTTTATATACATCTTCTCACCCTCAAATCCCTCGTGTTCCCCAGAGAGTGGTAAAGGGATATAATTTATAATAGTGTAATTAACTTTTAACTATATTTGCAATTACATTTCCTGAAGTCTCTTCACAATTGGAAAAAAATTAAAGTGGTTAAATGAATGTGTACTCTGAAGTCTGAAAATATGAATTTTTTCTCCTTCAATTATTTTTCCTTTCATGAATGTATTGGATTTACATCATTCATCTTCGGGAAAGGCATGTTTTTCTGCTTTCTCTTCTTCTGAGTGTTAGCACACATTGAGAACACAGCGCTCACCAGCAGCCCTCAGAATCCAATGAAACAGCAGAAAGATTCTTTCATTCGGTAGCTCAACCATATTTTACCAAAAACGATTACTGATAATCTTCAGGCACATTTCCAAGTTATTTCTGGCTTTGGCAAAAAAATGTCCTTGAGGGATAAACAGCAATTCTCAATTGGGGGATATTTTATATGTTCCTTTTTCCCAACCAAGAACATTTTTCATTATCTGGAGAGATGGGGTCAGGGGAGTGCTCATCAAAATTGGCAGGAATGGTTGTTATTAACCTCTAGTCAATAAAGATCAAGATACCAACTCAGCATCCTGCAGCAGGGCAGGGGAGATGGCTCAGCTGTCAAAGGGCTTGCCCTGCAAGCATCAGGACCTGCGTCTGATCTCTAGGCCCCACATAAAAGAGCTATGGAGATGTGTACCTGTGATCCTAGCATTGGGAAGGTGGACAGGTGGCTCCCTGGGACTCACTGGCTAGACAGTTGGTGAGCTCCAGGCCAGTAAGAGACCCCTGCCTCAGAGGTACGTGGTATATGAAGAGCGATACAGGCTTTCCTCCACATGAAGTGCACACACAGGTGAGCGCATGCACACACACACACACTCATGCATGCGTGCGTGTGTGCATACACACAATACACAAATCCTATCACACACAGAGCAACTCTCCTAAACAAAGAATTCGCTGGTCCAGGATGTCTATGTGTCTAGGCTGGGACCCATTCAAAGCCTAGAACAAGTGCCACCCTCTGTCTCCAGGTACACACAGCAATTTTATGGTGATCATAAATTTCTTCTCTTCCAGGTCTTAACCTCTGCCCTGGGGGGTGGGGGAGCTGCTAGCTGGGATCCTGGGCTTGGCTGTACTTCTGTCATGGACTACATGACACAGGTCCATTATTCATCATGAGGACATAAGTTCAGATACCCCCAAACTCAAATAAAAAGCCACATGTGTGCTGTATGTATGCTGCCATTATGAAGGCTCCCTGAGGCACTCAAATCTGAGCTCTAGGCTCAACAGGCAACCCTAGCAGAGAGTAATCAAGGAAGACACCTTATGAGTGACATGTGTATACACCCACATTAACACATCCATACAACAGACTCACAGGTGCATGTATATGTGCATGCTATATACATGTAGCAAACACACATCTATCTTTCTATCTACATTTATCTATGTATCTAGAAGTAATGGGTTTTTTTTTTCAGTGTAGCACAAATCCCAAGATATTTGCCAACTCTCTATAGAGACCTCAAGGGTAAGAAACCAAAACAAACAAGAACTTTCTTCCTCTGCTCCTAGGCATACAACCAAAGATAACCCACCATTCATCTTAATTATGTATTATTTTAAGCTAATAGCACTGAATGAGAGAGTTTAAAAATAATCATGATAATGAAAATGAAAACATTTTCTTATAATTGTCTTGCCCTTTGAAACTCTAAATCAAGGCAGCACAGGGTTCTTGCTATATAAAACTGGCATCAGGAATATAAAGTATCTTATGTGGATTACTTTGTTTAGTTCTTGCCACCAGCTCAGAAAAACAAAACAAAAATACTGCTTTTGATATGTTTTAGAGATGAAGACATTGATGGCCTAGAGACATCAAAAGCCTCATCCAAGGTCTAAGTGCTGGGTGGGGATTTGTGTCGGACAGAGCTGCATCAGTTCTGAATTCTTTATCAGGTGCTTGCAGCATCACAGTGGATTAGGGATGCTGATGTCGTGATCAGCCAGTCTATCCCACCAAGCCAATCTAGAGTGACCTTCTCTAAAGGGCTAATGCCTTCCCCAGCATGTGTTCATATGGTCTCTTATCCACTCTTGACATCATGAGACGTCAATGCCAATGTCAGTTGGTGTCTTTGATTGAGAAGCTTCGGTTCTAGACCTGAGTCTTCCTGAGATTACCGGTGGATATTTCTCAAATCAGGGACGTAACTTCATAGGATGAACTTGTTGCACCTCCGACATTCCCTAAGATCTCCAAGGGAGTGGGGCAGCTGAAGGACCACATGACAGACACTGTAAAATGCCTACACTTGTGCTTACTACACATCACAATCTTACTGGTTTATTTGTTTTTTTTTCCCCCCTGGTTTCTCTGTGTAGCCTTGGCTGTCCTGAACTCACTTTATAGACCAGGCTGTGTCTCAAATTCTTAGTGATCCTCCTGCCTCTGCCTCCCTGAATGCTGGGATTAAAGGTATGCACCACAACACCCAAAAATCTTACTGATTTTTATTGCAACATTAATATTTCTTCATGTGTGTGTGTTTGCATGTGTAGGTACACATGTACGTATGAGTACTGGTGCATGTGTACATGCATATGCGTGTGCACATCCATGTGGGGACCAGAGGACATCAGGTATAATCCACCTTGTATTTTGAGACAGGGTCTCTCACTGGCCAGTGAGCTTGCCCCCCAATACAGAAATTACAAATATATGCTACCATTAAAATTTTAATCTACACCATGTGTACAAATACATATGTGCCACAGTACACATGTGGAGGTCAGAGGACAATGGGTGGGGGTTGGATCTCTTCTTCTGCCATGTTGGTTTCAGAGTCATTAGGATCGCTAGCGAGTACCTTCTGAACTACTTTACCACACTCCCATCGGTATAATACAGTACTACTGACCCATCTCATCAGCCCCCATGCCCAACTTTTTAAAGATGGGGCTTCTGGAGACTGACCCTAGATTCATGCTTATAGACAAGCACTTTACCAACTGCTCTATTTTCCCGTTCCTAGGAAATGGATCTATTTAAACTTCTATCTCCCAAGTCTTTGCCAAGAGAGTCACCCTAAGCTGTACCATAGATTATTTTACCACCACGGCTCAAAGTGACATCCCACTAACGGATGCCTGTGCTGACTTCAGGTACCAAGTGGTGAAAAGCTACTCAATCCAACAGTCAGAGGAGTGCCTGCAGAAAAAGCTCACAGGCTTTAATGGGCAACAGACTTGTCTTCCAGCATTTGGGGTGATATTGATGGATCACAGCATGGAGTGATCACTTTCTTCTTGGGTCAGGTGAAAGGAGAATGAAGTGAAAAGGAATACAGAATCACAACATTTATTTGCGTGGTCTGTAGAAATTTCCATATACAGGTAAAATAGCATTATAACAAATTAAAAGTGAAACCATGTTTTTTTTTTTATAGTAGATTGATACTAGCACATGATATAGGCTTTGAAATATGGAAGGTGGGTACTAAGTATCTTCTAATTGAATTAAGTCATTGTTTTGGGTAAGTGGTCATGCACTGTGATACAGTTATACATAATTTATAACACGTGGGCTTTTCAAAGTACTGATCACTTTAGAAGGAAATTAATCAGCGATAACATAGAATATTCACCCTGCCTATTTCCTCCCCTGCTTCAGAGATTCTGGCATCCACATGTAGGTGAGATCAAAGGAAAGGCAGAATTATACAGCTCCGTGACCCGCGTGTGCTCTGTTCTGTGGAGCGGGAAGGGCTGAGCTGTGCCGGGGGAATCCAGGCAGTTGCTTCATCTCTGCTCAGTTGCTCCATCTTTGAACTGGGCATAATAATAATTACCAGCTTCACAGGAGGCCAGGGTGGATTAATGAGCTAATCTTGTAAAGCGTTTGGCAGGTGAGACGGTCTTGAGCGATGCTAAGGCTGTGCTCATTATTTTTCCTTGACACTCTGGGAGTGAGTCTTCAGAGGGACAGGGGTAATTAATGCCGCTGCTCTCAACGGTTAGCACAGTGCCCGTTCGGGGTTGGCAAGAGCCCAGGATTTCCTTGGCTGTTGCTTTCTTTGATACCCGGTGGGCTCCCTGGCACCAACACATCACAAATGCCTTCCTCTCAGTTGCCCTCACGGACAGTGGAGCAGGCCACAGGAATATCTTCATTTGGTTTGGCCGCTGGCTTATAGAGGATACGTGTGGTTCATAGCTCCTCTGAATGCTTCTTTGAAAAGTACCCCCTCTCCACTTTCACTCTAACTCCACAGCAACCAGGAGCTTGAGGAACCCCACCCTGGGATCCCACTATGGGTAACAAACACCCTGTTAGGCATCTTCCTGAGCCAACGAGTGATTGTGAGGGAAAAACACACCCAAGGAACCCAGAGGCAACTGTGGGCTCAGCTGACTTCCTGGTGATGGGCGAAGGTGATTCCAAAGTACGTGCAATGCATGCACCTGTTTACAATTACGACAAAACCATTTCTTGCGACCAAGGATGACCTTAGGAATTTGGGGCAATTCTTAGCGTTATGCTTGCTCAGAAGCCTTATGGCCTCCGTCCCCACCTCTTGTACCCGGCAAATAGGCCATATTCCCTATTTCTGCTGCTTGACTGTTCCACGCAGCAGCTTCCTTCAGGCATAGGTCATCCAGATGTTATGCCATCTCCTGAGAGGAGACGTTAGTTTCTTGCTTTCTAGAATCAAGACAGACTTAACATCTCTGTCTCCTTTAATGTTGCCTTTTGAGATGCAGCACACAAGGTCCCTTCCGAAGCCCACTTGTTGCGAAGACACATTTCCAAGCTCGGCTAGAGGAACAACTGAGCTGGTTGTTTACACCCTTTGTCTGCCCTGCTGGATGGAATGGGAGCAGCACTGACTGGCTGACTTGCTGTGTGCTCCTTTCATGCTTGACCTCCCATGTCTCTGATGATGAATTGGCGAGCTATTCAGTATGCTCACTCGTTTAATTTACTTGTGAAAGAAATGGTTCCGCTACGACAGACAGGCCTTCTCACCTGAGGCTCTCATCAGCCAGCACCATCACCTGAGGGTCCCCCACAGCCACCTCTGTGGTCTGTGGTGCTCTGTCTGTAGTTTTTCTCCATCACTGAACTCATTCCAAACTCTTCTAAAAAGCCACAGAGGCTCATTTCAAATTCCTCCCGCTCTTCACCACCCAAGAGCCTTTTGTTTGCCTTTAAATGATGCTCTGGCAAGAATCTAAGTCAGGAGAATGAGATGAGAGCGATGTGGTCCATGAGGAACAACAGTCTGCTCCTGCCTCTGCCTTACTACTGTTGACAACAACGATGCGCATTACGCCAAGCTCTGAATCTTTTTGTACATAAGTCTGTATCTTTTACAAGTTCATTTGTTTATTTATTTATTTTTGTATGGGAACACATGCTCTATGGTGCACGCCTGTGTGGAAGTCAGAGGTCACGTTTTAGAAACAGATTTTCACCTTCTTTCTCAAGGGCCTGGAGATCAAGGTCAAGTTGTCAGGCTTGCTGGTAAAGCACGTCTTTGTGCTGAGCCGCCTTGCCATAAGCACTGAATTGTTAGTACCACACATAACAACCTCATAAATATATATTGTACATATATGTGTGGAGTATACACGTGTGTATGTGTACGTGTGCTCACGCCCATGAGAGTGCCAGAGGGGATTGTTGGGTACCCTGCTTTACTACTGTCTCCCTCATTCCTTTGAGTTGGGGTCAGCTGCCAATTCTGTATGCCCTTCCAGGTCATTCTGCATCTTCTGCTCTTCACAACACTGGGGTCACCGGCACTGGGTTATATCCAACTTCTTACATGGCTGACAGGATCCAAACTTGGGTCCTGATGCCTGCACAGCAATTACTCTTCCACTTGGAGCCATCTCTCTAACCCAAATTAAGTATTTTAAAGAACCAGGATTCAGAGAAAATGGCTGACTGAGCCCAGTCCCACAGTTAGTATTTGGAGCCAAGGGAAGAGATCAGCAAGGTGGGTCAGGGAAAGCTGTATGTCCACCTAGTGTTCACATAGAAGTTTGGAGAAAGACACAGACTGGCACATGATGTTGTCTGTACTTTGTGATTTTGACACTTAAACCTTAACTTTCTCCCAAACTCTTCATACTTGGGAATCAGGGATTAATTCTCAAATGTTGGAATTATTTTTTAAGAAAGAAGAAGTGGTTGGAAGGAAGATAAAGAGATGTAGGGGACAGACACAGTGGCTCAGTTGGTAAAACACTTGCCTTAAAAGCATGGAAACCTGACTTTGGTCCTTCAGAGGGAGGCATAGTGGCATGTGCTTGCAATCCTATTTGAGAAGGACCCTTGGGGTTTGCTGGCCAGTCAGCCTATTCCCAGGCCAGTGAGAGTCCCTGATGGAAGCCAAGGAATGAGACCCAGGGCTGCCCTCTGGCTTCCATATGCACATGCACAGATCACAGGCACATAAACAAATCTTCTCATGTACAGTTGGAGATGGGGAGAAGCAGAGAGCAGGGAAATGGGGAAAATAGTGTTACTTTCTTCTTCTCCGCAGTCTCTGGTTGGTTAACAACCACCTTGAGACCTGTGTGGCAAGGTGGGTCTGTGTGTGTGTATGTGTGAAAGAGACAGACAGACAGAAAGACAGAAAGAGAGGGGACAGAGAGAATCTCATTGAATAAAAATATTCACAAAAATTCTAGCATATTAAGAGACCTTTATTTACTCTACCCTGATGTCGGGGAAGCAAATAAGGACTTCCAGCCTAGAACTGTCAGTCTAGAGATGAAGAAGATGCATCCATACACGTCACTCAAGTCCTCACACCCAAGTACTGGCAGAGATTAACTAGGGTAGCATTTAAGAGCCCAGGACCTCCAGCCTAACTGATGTCTTTTGCAGGACACTGAGGGCTGAAGCCTGTCAGGTCACAGTGGGATGGGGCACCAGTGTGACTGCCTGCTCTTTCAAAGGATGCTCCTTTGAGCTCAGCAACACAAGAGGGACTCTATGACACAGGTGGCAGCTTTGGTTTGAGTCACTGGAAGGGGACAGGTGGTGCTAGGACTATAGGTATGTAGGTCATTTTCAGTTCAGGGCTATCTGCACAGGGACATAGAGAGACACCGTCTGATAATCAGTTTTATAGCAAGATTGACTCTGAGCACATACCATAATAACATTGTCTAATTACTTTCCAGGCCAATAATAAGAAAAAAGTAATCACTGAAAAAGGATTTGCTATAATGACTGCAGAAATTACAAATGCCAGGAGTGTGCTTCGCAGGACCCGGGGAGCTGGAGGCCACTCATGCTTGTTTTCATTTTTTTTCTTCTTTCTCTAAAAGATGTATAGGGTTTTATTCTCTGCCTGCACCACAAGGGGAGGAAATAGGGGGAGGAGAGAAGGGAAAAGAGGAGAAAGGAGAGAGAGGAAGGAAAAAAGAGAAAGACGTAAAAAGGTATTACTGAGATGCCTCAGTGGGTTTTGGCGCTTGCTGCCAAGCCTGATGACCCAGGTTCGATCCCCACAGCCCTTGTTGTGAAAGAAAAGAACCAATTTCTGCAAAGCTGTCTTCTGATCTCCACGTTTACACTGTGGCATGTGTGAACAGAAATGCACAAATATGCATAAATAAATACATACAGAAAAAGTAAATAAAAGGGAGGGGGACTTGCCCAGATAAAAAGAAAAGCACAGGAAAAAAAAAAAAAACCAAAAAACAAACAAACAAAAAAAACTCCAGAGAAGGCCATGTTGTCATGGTTAAAATATAAGGACTTAGAAGCCAGGGTGCCTGGTTGGGATCCTGGCTATTATTTGTTGTGACCTAAATTTAATCTTGACTTCACTTCTTTATCTCACTTTCTATATTTGTAAAATGGGTCTTGTAATGAGACCTGTCTCATAGCAGGATGTTAAGGAAGATAGGTTAACATCATATAGCGTTTAGAGCTGTACCCGATGCATGGAACCTCTTTCAGTTGTATATGCACTTACTAATTACTGTTTAGTTAAGATTGCAAACTAACCTGAAGTACAGAGGTGTTAGTGGGCTTCAGAGGTGGGTGAAAAAAACCCAGCTATGACCTTGATTCTCCTAGACACTTTGACCATGGCCCGTGTATTTGCCAGCATGCCACACCATGAAAGCGCATTCACTCCTTTACAACTTTGAGTGATCCAAATAGCAGAGCCTTGCTTTCTCATAGCGCACGTGACAGTACCCGAATACCTTCATCGCTCCTCCATTCTAACAGGAACCTTCCTCCATTTCTCAATTTCATGCCACCGTTTACTGGGGTGAGTTGAAGTAGAGACCTTAGTTGTCCGGCTAGCCGGCCAAGTGATGCATTCGTGTTGACTTGCATTATGAAAGAAGCACACAGCGTTTGACAGTTCACATTCCCAGGACCCAGAGTGATGTGAACGCCTCATCCACACGGTCCTCAGAAGCCCTGCTGAAGCCAGGGAGGCAGTTCAGTGGGTGAAGTGTTTACTGCATAAGCTTCATGATCTGGGTCTAGATTCCAGGGACTCAGGTAGAAAGCTGGGGTGCAGTGTGTGTGTGTATGTGTGTAATCCCAGTGCCTCCTACCAGGAGGTAGGAGGAGGAAACAGGAAAATTGCAGGAAGCTCTGCCCATGGGCCAGATAGCCTGGTATAGGCAGCAGTGAAAAAGAGAGGCCATGTTTCAAATAAAGTGAACAGGAGAGACCCCTTGTCTCAAACAAAGCTGAAGGTAAGTATTAGTACCCAGAACATGTGAGCGCACGCACACACACACACACACACACACACACACACACACACACACACACACACACACACACTCATTTAGTAATGGTGTTGAATGCAAAACTCTTTCTGCTTCCTGTTTGCAGCTGAGATATGACCTATTAGCTTTCTGTTCTGGCCGCCGTCCCTTCCCCACTATTGTAGATTCTAAACCTCTAGACCCAGAAGCCAAGGAAACCCTTCAATTCTTAAGTTGCTTTTGGCCATGTATTTACCACAGAAACAGAAAAGTAGCCAATACACCTCCCCTTAAGTCACGATGCCTTGTAGCCTGTGTGTGTGTGTGTGTGTGTGTGTGTGTGTGTGTGTGTGTGTGTGTGTTTGTGTGTGTGTGTGTGTGTGTATGGTGCATCTGTATGTATCCATTTGTCCACGTCTTGTCAACATTTGTTGTCTTTAGTCTTTTTTATTGTAGCCTCTAATTCAAAGGAGGCAATACCTCATTGTGCTTATAATTTGTGAGAAATTATTGGCAGTTATAAAAAATCCATGTCTGTCTTCTAAATCCCTAGTGTTCTTAAAAACTCAAAGGTGAAAATTGTAAGCAGCATTGGGAATGTTTGCATCACACGGATGAAAGGGGAGGGAGGGGCCAACACGCAAAGTATTAAGACCAGAATGTGACTTGCATGGTGCACACATCAACCTCAGCACTCATCGTAAACCCAATTGTGCAATCTTTGAAGTGTCTGGCTATGAAGGAAACCACTCTTCACTTGTGACTTTAATATGGATGCAGAACAGCTGGCTGCCACTGGACTGGATCAGCACGTGACCCCTGAGCCCGGGAAGACACACCAGCTTTCCCTGTGTTATTGCAGCTGCTCCGTGGCTTGACCTGTTGACAAAGTCACCATTTGGTGTCAATATTTGAAAAATAAATGACCGCCCTTTGCTAGATGGTTTGTTTGTGAGGGAGAAAATGTATTAGTTCAGTCAAAGATAGATAGGTCTCATATAGAATTCTGATTACCCTGGAAGTACAGGGGAGTGCACATGGTAAGGAAAAGAGAAAAGATGTGAGTGGATACTGAATTGTGGTATGTTTGTTTGGGAGCCACGCTCAACCAGCTGAGGGAAATCCTGCATATCCCTTCCCTGTCATTATCTTCTGCTCCCTTTTGGATAATACCAGGCGGTGCCCTTTTCTTTAAGACTGGCATAGCTGCGAATGAGGAGAGGGGGACAGACTGAGATTTTCTCCCCACTGGACCTTAGCATAGACCAATGGTTCCCAGCGTTCCTAATGCTGCGACCCTTTAATAAAGTCCTTCATGTTGTGGTGCCTCCCAACCAGAAATTATTTTCAGTGCTACTTCATAACTGTAATTTTGCTGCTGCTTTGTATTATAATATAAATACCTGACCTGTAGGATATCTGGCATGTGACCCGTCAGAAAGGAACATTCGACCCTCAAAGGGATCATGACTGACAGATTGAAAACTGTTGGCATAGAGCCTTCGATGTGACTTTTTCCCTTGAGAAGGTGTTACTTTTCTCAAACCCTTCATGATACTGTGAGGAGGCAGAATCCTAGATGAGAGAATGAGTGGGCATCACGTGACTAGGAAGTGCTAAGGGATTGGTGGTTCTCCCACCCTATGTACTAGGCAGCAATGGTTCTGCACCTCGCTCCCCCTCCCACTGTGGGGAAGCAGCAATTAACGGGGTGCTGCAACCCAGTGTTCCTGTGTGGAATTTTGCAAAATGAAGTCAGTTCAAACCATTCCTCTTCAATAATATTTTTCTCTGTTTAAGTAATGTGCAGTTAGTGTTGAAAGTGTAAATAAAAAAAATTATAAAATAAAATATTAGAATGACTCTGAAACCCTCCCCATGCCAACGCTTGTGCCAAGAGATGGAAGGATCTCAAGTTATCAACAAATGGCTTCCCTGGAAATTTTTTCAATCCTGTCTCCCTTGCAGAAATATGAATGCCAATCTCACTATCAGTACCCGAACAACTGAAAATGATGAACTTTATAAATGGAGACTGACAGACAAAGCACTGTTTTAAGTACTTATTTTATTACTACGATCAGTGCCAAAATGTGTGGTTTTAAGTTACAAAGTTGCTTCATATTTTTAATTTTTTTGAAAAGTTTGTGGACGTTTATTGATCAGTGAAAGCACTGTACATCTGGCACATTAACAATTTA
Organism: Acomys russatus; assembly: GCF_903995435.1. Lineage (NCBI taxonomy): Eukaryota > Metazoa > Chordata > Mammalia > Rodentia > Muridae > Acomys > Acomys russatus. Next base: position 51,832,295 of record NC_067145.1, read on the forward strand.
TGTTACTGTTACTGTGAAGCTTTCGCCTTTTTGTTTGTCTGGTCTGTTTTTATGATTGTAGTCATTTCTTATAGGTAATGTGCATAACTAAGATAAACAACTGAACACCTTTCAAGTGCACAGTATTTGATAAACTTTGTATTAATATATAGTTTTCAAAGTTCACAATAAAAATAATAAACAAATCCATCACTTCCTCTCACGGATTATGATTTCTGCTTCCAGAAACCACTATCCTAAATTCTGCCAGTATACATTTATTTGAAATATCTAGACGTTTTTATCAACGGACCCATATAATTTATATTCCTCTAGGGATTCTTTCACTCAGCATAATTATTTTGAAATGCTGGGGATTGAAGGCAGAGCAAGCAAGCCCAGCACTCTCCCAGCTGGGCCACACCCCCACCCAGCACTCTCCCAGCTGGGCCACACCCCCACCCTGCACTCTCCCAGCTGGGCCACACCCCCACCCAGCACTCTCCCAGCTGGGCCACACCCCCACCCAGCACTCTCCCAGCTGGGCCACACCCCCACCCTGCACTCTCCCAGCTGGGCCACACCCCCACCCTGCACTCTCCCAGCTGGGCCACACCCCCACCCTGCACTCTCCCAGCTGGGCCACACCCCCACCCTGCACTCTCCCAGCTGGGCCACACCCCCACCCTGCACTCTCCCAGCTGGGCCACACCCCCACCCTGCACTCTCCCAGCTGGGCCACACCCCCACCCTGCACTCTCCCAGCTGGGCCACACCCCCACCCTGCACTCTCCCAGCTGGGCCACACCCCCACCCTGCACTCTCCCAGCTGGGCCACACCCCCACCCTGCACTCTCCCAGCTGGGCCACACCCCCACCCTGCACTCTCCCAGCTGGGCCACACCCCCACCCTGCACTCTCCCAGCTGGGCCACACCCCCACCCTGCACTCTCCCAGCTGGGCCACACCCCCACCCTGCCACCAGCCGGTCTGTGCAGCTCTAAGACCTGCTTTTCATCACAAAGGGTGTGAAGCAGCATTAGACTTGCTCAGTTGGCTGAGGGTCCCCTTAACCAGTGCTCAGAAGGAAGGTCCCCAGAATTGTCCCCATCACCAGCATGTGGCATCTGACTTGGGGCTCTACAGACTTGCTATCACTTCTGCATAGTCCTGAATCCAGTGATGATGAGACAAACCTGAGCTGAGCACTAGCTTCCCAAATAGCGCTGCCCTGAATTCTTCAAAAATACCATTAAAGAAACGAGCCAGGAACTGTTAGAGATTAAGGAGGCTAGAAAGGCAGAAAAACTGAATGCAGCAAGTGGCCATTTTGCATTCTCTTTTGTGAAAGGACATCATTAGGACAAATGATGAAAGTCTCAAGATGTGTAGGTTACATGAAAATGTGACTTTAATTTAGTTTATTTCATGTTTTTTCTTTTTAAAAACATTTATTGCATTGATTCTGTGTGTGTGTGTGTGTGCATGTGCACGCACACGTGTGTGTGTGTGTGTGTGTGTGTATGTGTGTGTGTGTGTGTGTGTGTGTGTGTGTGTGTGTGTGTGTGTGTGTGTGTGTGTGTTCCTTGTCACCCACCATGTAGGACCTGGAACTGAACTCAGGTGGTCAGGCTGGACAGCAAGCACCTTTACCCACTGAGCCATCTTGCCAGCCCCATTTTTATGATTTTTTTTCATATGTAAGAAAACTTTGTCTGGGGAAATATTCTGGCTATATTTACTTTAAAGTGACCTGAAAAGAAAATGGGACACAAAGATGAAGAGGTTAGAGCAGCTGGGCCAAAACATGAGTGTGTGAGGAACCAGGACGAGAGTACTGGTGACACTTCCATTCTTGAAACTGTCAAAACTCTGACGCTTGTTCAAAGAAAATTGGAAAAATTGAGGGCTTGCAAGATCGCTCAGAAGCTAAGAGTATTTGCTTCTCTCACAGAGAACTGGAATTCATTTTCTAGCACCCACATGGCACTCATAACTCTAGTTCAAAAGGATCAGCTATTCTCTTCTGGCCTCTGAGGGCACCCGGCGCATACATGGTGCACAGACATACAGACAAGCAAAATACTCACATACTGGATATAAACAAATAAATCTAAAAATTGAAAATTTTCAAAATGCGAAGTTCAATGGCATGCTCTTTTCCATTAGTATTTTCGTCATCACAGTAATCAGGTGGTTAAGCTTAGTTTACACACACACACATAAACATAGGTACACGTATGTGCTTGTATAAATACACATACTTTGATCTTCATTTCACATACTGGGTACTATATTATTCTTCAAATGCAGAAAGAGCAGTTCAGAGAGAATGAAAACTTGCCTCTACTTCACAGTAGTCCATTTTGGAGCTGGGACGTGGACTTCTAGAAGCTACCTGGCGCTCCTTTGGGAGAGCTTTCATTGACAATCTTTCTTACTTTCCTATTTCTGTGTGTATACTGCATCACTCCCAACTTAGTATCTTATGACAGCAAAGCTCTAACAGCAGACAGCCTCCCTGTGTGAGAACTCAGTGCATCTAAGCTGTGTGCTTCTGATCCTGGTTCACCCACGAGGTTGCAGGGATCCAGGTTCACCCACGAGGTTGCAGGGAAGCCGGTGGCTGGAGCTGAGGTCTCGTGTGCAGAGCCAGCTGCAGGATATTTGCTGACAAGTTCACTCACATGATTGCTGACAGGTGGAGGCCCCTTCCTGGGCCTCACACAGAGTTGTGTCAAGACCTAGCAGCTCGCTTGCCCTCTCCATGATGGAGGGGTCATGCCTAGGATAGGAGCCACACCTTTTGTGATTGGGGCTCTGAACTGACACCCTGTCTACATTAGTTGCTTTTTCTTTTTCCTTGCAAGGGCAAAATATCTGTCAAAAGCAACTTAAGGGATGGAGGGTTTATTTGGCTTACAGTTTAAGGGTACACAGTCCACCATGGCAGGAAAGTCATGGTCACCCAAGTGTGAGACAGTTGGTCACATTACATCTACAGTCAGGAAGCAGAGGGGATGAATGCTGGTGCTCAACTTACTTGCCTTTTTTATTCCTAGCTCAGGACTTCAGCTCATGGAATATTGCTGCCCACATTTATGGTAGCTCTTTCCACCTCAATCTAGAAACCCAATCTAGTTAACCCAATCTAGAATTCCCTCACAAGCATGCCTAGAAGTTTGTTTCCATGGTGATTCAAAAGCCCATGAAAATGAACCATCACATCATGCCTTCTTCTCTTTAGAAACAAGTCAGTAGCTCCACCCATTCTGGAAGAGAAGGGAGTAGATGTGGGACTAAATGCCAGGAGATGAAGAACATCTTAGAAGCTGCCCCTGTGCTTACTTTCATCTTTTTCTATGGACACCACAACCTCTCAAAAAAGATCATTTCTTACCACCTGACCAGAATATGTAGCTATGACTTTCTTTGTTGTTGGTGGTGGTGTTTTGTTTGTTTTTGTTTTTCAAGACAGGGTTTCTCTGTGTAGCCTTGGCTGTCCTGGGCTCACTTTGTAGAGCAGGCTGGCCTCTAACTCACAGAGATGCTCCTGCCTCTGCCTCCTGAGTGCTGGGATTATAGGCGTGTGCCATCATCTGTGCTCGGCTCAGCTGTGACTTTCTAAGAGGCATCTTTCCTTCTCCTTGGCCACAATTATAAGTAGCCTCATCGTACCTTCTCAGGTCCATTATGACATGATTCACAAAGATCCTGTGACTTCTGCCCCCTCCCCACCCCCCACCCCTTAGTAAATGCCATCCCCTTTCTGCTTACTGGGTCATGTCTTTATCAGCCAACCTCTCCTAGACTTGGAGACACCCTGAAGGTAGAAAATGTGTCAGTTTTGCTAAGTCCATTACTTCCCACCTAGCATGACTTTGAGGCCAGGGACTAGGTTAAAGAGAATTGGCAAGTGTCTAGGAGAGCTTGCTTGCTTTTTGGCCCTAGCGGAGGTCTGACATATGTCCGAGCGGCTTACACAGTTAGCTGGTTCTACAGGACAGACTGTTATACTTGGATGATTGTAATAGAGCACACAAGCAGATTCCCGGACCTGATAACCTCCCAGGATTACAACTTTAATCCTTTCTCCTTAATTGGAAAATCCTTTCACAGGACAACAACTTTGAAAAAAGTAGAATTGGTAACAATTTAGAAAACAAGAATCCATTTGCTACCAGGCATTTCTTCTCTCTTTGTCCCTGAGTTTCTCATTTTTAAGAGTCACTACTCGAATAGCTCTCTCTCCCTCTCTCTCTCTCTCTCTCTCTCTCTCTCTCTCTCTCTCTCTCTCTCTCTCTCTCTCTCTCTCTCTCTCTCTCTCTCTCTGTGTGTGTGTGTGTGTGTGTGTGTGTGTGTGTGTGTGTGTTTCTCTCTCTGACCTGAAGCAGCAGAAAAGTAAAACTAAGAGAATAATCATATTTAATTCCATGTCCAGTAGTTAACCAAATCAATATGGCACTGTGCTTCCCATTAGTCTTGAACATGTGTATAAAGCATAAGTAAAATTAGAGCTGGGCAGACGATTCAGTTGGTGAAGTACCTGCTGTACAAACACAGGAGGCCCTGAGTTCAAATCTCAAATATCGGTGTAAAATCCAGGCATGGCTGTGCATATCAAAAACCCTAGCTCTGGTGAGAAAGAAGATTGACAGCCAGGCTAGCCAATCAATGGGCTCTAGGTCCAATGAGAGACCTTGTCTCAAAATGTAAGATAGTCATTGTGGGAGATATCCAATCTTTACTTCTGCCTCTACAAGTGTGTGTGTATGCATGTGTCTGCACGCACACATGCACACACACACACACACACACACAGAGACACCTATATGTGCATGTGCATTTTCATCAGGGGCAAAGAGGGGACCAACACACACACACTACACATATACACAGATGAAAAAAAAATTTAAATAGAATCAAATTGTAAAACCTCTCATTTTATTTCATAAATGCTAAGCATAGTTTCTGAGTATTCTAATGCACGCAGGTATTTTACTTTGATGCCATGTACCCATCATGGATGTTGAGTGTGTTTCTAAGGTTTTAATCCTTGCAAAAATGAAAAGATGATTAACTTGTATACGTATTAAATCATTTTGCACATATTTGGTAACTTCATTTAGAGACATCCTGTAAATATTGCAATCAATGCTGAGAACAGCCAGAATGTTCTAGAAAGGGATTTGGCTGCACAGCAGTTATGAACTGCAGGCCACATTGGGAGATGTGAACAGTATAGATTGTGGTTCATTATTTAGGATGTCCTAGCTGCCAGCCCAACTGTTACTGTCTAGCTCTTTGATCATAGGAGAGTCACCCCAACTCTGAATGTAGCTTCATGATCTGTAAAATGAGGTTAAAACTCTCACCAAAGTTAGGGCTGTAGATCTAACTTAGTTCTGACAAGATTGTCCTTCTAAAAAAGAAGTCTTTTCCTCACAGTTTGATGTGACTTGATGAACTGGGGTGGTTAGGAATAGAGGCTCCCCTTTTCTGAGGGATAGGGGAGGGGTAAGAGGGAGAGAGGATTAGACTGGAGTAGAGGAGGAATGGGGCTGTGAGCAGGATGTAAAGTGAATTTTAAAAAATAAAGAATAAAGCCACCAGGGGGGGAAAATAAGTCATTGGCAGATGCTAGAGTCCTCATGTGATACTGTTTCAATCACCTTAATCTAAAAACATGGTGTGATGTCAGCCTGAATGGATCTGGAGTCAACTAGGAAACACACTTTAGGGTGGATCTGTGTGTTTCCAGGAAGGATATTTAGCCATGTCCCCTTGATGGGAAGGCACAATAGCATTCGGAGGAAGGATAACAGACTACCATGAAGAAACTTTATACCCTAGCACCATATTCAAGGGGAGGAGGTCCCCATCAGTCACAGTCATAGGAAAGGGGAATGGGGTAAAAGCAGGAGGGAGGGAGGAATGGGAGGATACAGGGGATGGGATGGCAATTGTGGTGTAATATGAATGGTTTTATTTTTCAATTAAAAAAAAAAAGGAATTCACTTAGCTGGAAAAACCCTCTTCCAGAGTAGATGGGGCCTCCTGGTGACAGTACAGATAGCAGGAAGCTCAGGAGAAAAGCTGTTGCCATTGCCTGCTTGTTTTGACTTCTTACCTGTGAATGCATGTGCTTTGTTGTCACTTCTGCCACTACCGCTGCCGTCGTTTGCTGACCAGAGAACCATCAGACCCAGTTTCGTTGGTCTATGAACTTGGATCAAAGACTTGTGACTCTCCAGGAATCTTCCAGGCCTCCAGCATTAGACAGGGACTGATGAGGCATCAGTTTCATGGACAGAGAAGCTACCAGGCTCTCAGCTGTCCTCTGAGGCAGCCACTGTTGCACTTTGTAGCTGCACCAAGTAAGGCAAGCTAATCAATCCCTGCTTAATAGATATTCATTCTATCAGCCATGGATCCTTAGAAAATCTTGAGGAATGCCCATGGCATCGCTTCAGGGAAGCACATCGATCAAGAGAGGCTTCAGTCAGTGTGCATGCTCGGGATTCCTTTGAAGGTATCCTGGCAGAGTCAGTAAACACATAGGAGAAAACTCAGTCAAACACATTTTAAGGCTGTTGTTTCTAGGACTATGTCTATGTGGATGTGCGTGGTGATAGGGCAGACGTGTTGACTTCAGCCTGGAGTCTCAATATCAGGATTGCAAGTTTGAGGCCAGCCTGGTTTAGACAGTAAAGCTCTGTCTCTGAAAACCAAACCAATCAAAATGAACCAAACAAATAAATAAAGGGAAGTAAGGTCAATGGTTGTATTAAAGTGCTCATAAATATACAGTAGATCTTGAATAAATCAGACAAGCGTCCTAATGCTGCATGAATGCCTATTTACTCACCTCTTGGGATAAAATTTCCAGTGACAGTGACAATTGAGATGGAAATGAAGATAATGTGTCCTGGAAAAATGGAACTGAATGACTCAAAAATTGGCCCTAGAGATAATTCACACAATTTATGAATAAAATTATATAATGATATGTAAGACCGGAAAAGCAATATCTCTACTTTAATGTATTATTTAGAGTATGTCATTTTAAATATGCATGTGCAACTGAGTTGATGAAATGAATTTCCTAAGTCATATTTATTCTATCTCCATCCCTAGGAGTTTATAAATCAGCTAGATAAAAGTTTTATTGAAAGATCTTCTCATTGGATATGATGGCTTTCCCCATATGGGCAGATTTATGAGTTCCCTAACCCATGATGTTGTGTGAAAATAAAACAGCCTGTTTACACAATGCTTTGTACTCTGTATGGCACACAGCAGGTACTCAGTTAATGCTAAGCCCATTTATGGATGTGGAACTGGACAGTAGTTGGAAAATAGCAGATGATATCCACTGAGGTCCCAAGGGTAGGGACAGTGAGAAAGTTCCAGAAGAAAGGGACAGGGACAAAATGGGCTGAGAATAGAGCTTGTTGGGTGAACTACTTGCCTAACATGCATAAGCCCTTGCTACCTCCCTCCCATCCCCTGCACCACATAAACTGTACATGGTGGTACATGGCTCTAATCTCAGCATTCAAAACATGGGGAGAGCAGCATCAGGACTTCAGAGTCATCCTCAGCAACATACAAGTTTTGAGGTCCGCCTGGACTATGTGGCATCTTGTGTCAAAAAAAGAGAAAAATAAAACCAAGATGTGTTATTTCTTTAGAACAAATATTAGTAAGGAGTGGAGGCTGGGACTCCACCCAAGGCTAAGATTTCTGAGGCTTTTACTCATTCTTTCTTAACTGGAACTTGGCTACATGGAGCTAGTGTACCAAGCTGAAGAGATGGTTTTCATATTACTTTCTCTGCCAGGTGGCAACATATGGATCTTTGCTCTACAGTCCAGAAAACTGATCTATGAGGGAGTAATTTAATTACTTACAGCTCATTGAATCAAGGCCTTGAAAGAGTGTGAATGCGTGTGTGTGTGTGTGTGTGTGTGTGTGTGTGTGTGTGTGTGTGTTGTGTGTGTGTAGTGTTAATGCATGTATACATGTGGGTGTGTGTAGGTATGCCTTCTTAGTTGCTTTGAACCAGCACTTTTTGGACCTGTGCTAGTTTTCAAAAAATACCCCCCTGTGCTTAGACAATTAAGCTTCCTGTTTAGTGATGATAATAAATGTCACCCTGATAAATCAGTTTGCCTAAAGCTCTGTAACACCCTTGCATGGAAGACCTAGCCCTTTCATTAGACCTTTGAAGACTTAGGTGATTCAACAAGAAATCAAATATTGATAAAGACTTTCTCTAGAGCTGCATGCAGGAATTGAAACCACTCGACTTTCTTTGGAGCCCTTCTAATAGCAGATCACCCTGGCTCTATGGATAAGAAAATATAGCTAAAGTCCTGCCAAGGAAGTCTCTAGCCTCCTTTTATCTGATGACTTTCAGTTGCTATGGTAACCATGGGAGCAGACATTAGTTTGCTCAGGCTGCAGTGACAAAGCACCTCAGACTCTGTGGCTTACAAAACAGAATTTTGCTTTCTCATAGTGCTGGGCACCAGAAACCCAAGGTCAAAGAAGGGGTTAGTAGGGTCGGCTCCTTCTGAGACTGAGGCTGCATTTAGTTGTAGGCTCATGGTCCTTTTCTTTGTGTCTGAAATTTCTCTTTTAATAGACTTCAGTCCTAATGCATTAGAGCCCCTCCAGTGAATTTATTGTCCTTAATTACCTCTTTATTTTTCAACTTTTTTAAAAGCATTTTTTATTTTTTACATATACATTTATATTATTACATATATATACAATAACTACCTACAGCAAGAAGAACCATGAAACAATCAGGAATTATATAAATGTTACATTCTTAGTGTATTTGGCAGCCTTGAAGAAAACATCTTTCCTATCTTGGTGTATCTAAAATTCTGAATGTAAATCATTATCACATCTTGTCATTATCAACTAAAGACATCTATCTAGACCTAAAAACATCTTAACCCCTAAACAACTAAGCTTAATTGTAATTGTAAAATTAAGCTACCTGGTCTTCAACCCCATCAGAGACTTGAGAAGGAATAAAATTAATTAATTACCTGATGAAGAGGGCCTTCTCCTGGTGGCCTCCATCCTCTTCCTACACTCTTCTGCCTTCTTTCTGCAGGGTTCCCTGAGCCCTGAGGGGAAGGATTTGAAAGAGACATCTCATTTAGGGCTGAGTGTTCTGAGGTCTCTCATTCTCTGCATAGTGTCTGTCTGTGGGTCTCTGTTTCTTCCCATCCGCTCCAGGAAGAACCTTCTATAGTGATGACTGGGTTCTTGGGGTATTTTTAATGCCAGAATTCTGAGTCTACATCTTCCTCCTAGATATGCGTCCTATGTATTATGGGTGTGAACTCATTTTTCCCACTCATGCATGCCTTGGTACAGACATGATCACCATCTTACTTTTGAGGAGACTGAAGTAGATGAAAGATCACCTGTCTATGCCTCAGAGCTGGTCCTCATACTGATGAAGCCAGGGACCTGTCTCCAGCAGCCATGCCTTTCCCCTGTGCTGACCTGCAGCTGGGACTCAGCCAACTGTCCTCTACCACTGGTCTTGTCTCTAGAAATTTCAGAAGGGAACATGTGCTCCTAAGTCCTCTGTGTTCAAGCCCAGGCACTAGTTATGTGGCATTTGTGAGAAAGCTTGTGACAAGGATAGGTGTTGGGTGCGAGTGTCCCCTTCTGACAGTGCGGGTAGCAGGGGGGTGGGGATGCCTTTGTGTGAAATCTGCACTCAGAAGATCACAGCTTACCCAGCAAAATTGTTCTTCTGCAAAGATTGTATCTATCTAGAGGCGGATAAAGAGGCTCCGTCTTCTCTTCCTTGAGTAAACTCGGGGATGATAGACAGTGATTCAAGGCAGATGTTCACGTTCAGACTAGACACAAATATTAAAGGGACTGGTATATTATGATAGAAAGAATGTAGGTTTTGCAATCGCATGTCTCATTATTTGCTCATGAGTGCTGCTCTCCTGGATAATTTTTTCTAATTGTTACATGGGCTATGAGTGTCTGAAGGTGTGCTTACCCAAGTGGGTGGAGGCCAGAGATCAAAATCAAATGTCTTTAATATTCACTGCCCACCTTATTCTTTGAGACACAGTGTCCCCCAGAATCTGGAGCTCAGAGTTTTGGCTACGCTGGCTGCCCAGTGAGGCCCTAGGATCTGCTCCTCCTCCATCCCACCCCTTCCTAGCTGTTGCAGTTATATGCGTGTGGCACCGTGCCTGGATTTTTATGTGTATTCTAGTTTCAATTATATATCTGCAATAAAATACCCTAACAAAATGCAAACTAGGGAGAGTAAAGGTTTATTTGGCTTACAGTTCCACATTACAGTTGATGATTGTGGGGAAATCAAGGCAAGAGCTTAAAGTATCAGACCCATAGTCAAGGGCTAAAGTAAACATGCATGTGCTCTTTGCTCTCTCTCAGCTGGCTTTCTCCTCTCTTGTATAGTTCAGGACAATCCCCTGCACATATGCCCGACCGCTAACCTGATCTTGATCATTCCTCGTAAAGACATACTTCCCTGGAGATTCTGCATGTGTCAAGTTGACAGTTACAAGTATCCAGCACAATGTGGGAGTTAGGTAGCTAAGCTCAGATTCTTGCACTTGCAAGGCAAGCACTTTGCCCATGTAGCCATCTACCTATCACCTTGAGTAATCTTTAGGATGTGTTTGCTCCATCTGGAAAAAAAAAAAAAAGCATATGCTCTCTCTTTACATGGTCATTACAAGATTACCCGTTATATAAATTGCCTCAGTATACAGTTTTACTTTATTTTACAGTAAAAACGGGGTAGGCTATACTGTAACAGCAAGTGACTCTCAATCTTGGTTATATGATATAATTATTTACATCTTGTGTCATAACTCTCCCCTCTGCCAGAGAAGCCACCATCTCAAGCACTGCTAAATACCTGACAAGAAACAACTTAATAAATGGAGGGTTTCTCTTGGCTCACGGTTCTTAGGGATACAGTGCATCACAGTGGGGAAGGTATTTATTGGTGGTAGGTGTTTGAGGTGGCAGAGAAGAATGAATGGTGGTATCTATCTTACTTCTACTCTCCATTCAACCTGTAGAACAATACCCCACATTTAGGGTGGGGTTTCCTTCTTCGGTTAAGCCTTTCTAGAAACACCTTCATATGGGTATGCCCAGAGGTGTGTTTCCATGGTGATTCTCAGCCCATTCAAGTTGAAAATGAAGGTTAGTCATCAGCTATATCACATAGTTGTTATATTTAACTTTTGAGTGGCTTCTATGCTGTTTTTTTTTTTTTTTTTTAATGTGGCTGCATTACTGTCCAGTTGACTGGCTGTACCTATCTCTTTGAGGCTTATCACCTTGCCCGTGCTGTTCAGGAAAAGCTGAGGAGTACTTGTGGGTCTGTTTCCGCATTATTTGTGCAAAGGACAGAATCTCTCTTGTGTCTCATTGATCATGGTGTAATTTGGCATTTATTGCTCCCTCCTCCTTGTTTTAATTTGTAATTTTCTCCAGAGGTCATGGCTAGAGGCATAGGTTATACTTTAAGTCCTTAAAAAGAACACGGGAATGCAGACGTTATCCTTTATATGCCTTTATTGGACTTTTGTCATTTTTTATTACCACTAATATACTACCTGCACCTACAGACTACCTATCACTGAATGTCTCCGAGATCTAATATAGAGATACAGTCCCATGGAGAATTATAACAATAAATTTAATTCGAGGAATTCTTTTAATTTCAGTTAGCATCTGACTTGTAGGTGTGCTTAGATGTTTCCAACTTTGTGTTATTATGGAAACAGGAACACTTGGGGGAAATTTCTGGTCTCCCGTGTTTATGTGCTTAGCCTGTGGCACCAGGTACAGATACTTCAAGAACTGGGTATTAGAGATAACAGTAGTAAGTTCTTCCTTAGTTTGAGAACTAGTAATACAGAGTGACTGACTTTAGTACTCAGTGTGATCTGAACAAACAGAAACAACAGTGCAGGTCACCTACTACCCGTGTGCTTAGCATTCCAAGTTTGGCAGCCCCATGAGACCCATGCTTAGGGAAACAAAAGATGCCCTGGGATGGAATGTTTTATCACTGCCAAATCCCTTTAACTCTTAACTGTGCTGGTTCCCCTTGTCATTGCCAAATGCCTGACAGAATCAACCTAAGTGAGGACGTATTTTATTTGGTCTCAGGAAGTTAGATGCCATGAAAGCAGAGGAAGGCATGGAATCAGGCTTGGATCACCATATTGGGGGTTACATGGCAAGTTCTTGTTTTATAGCACCAAACAAGAAGCCCAAAGCTTAGGCAGAGAGTGAAATCAGTTGACCTCTAACCTTAAAACACTCATCCTAGGGGCCTGCTTCTGCAGCTCAAGCTCTACAGCCAAAAGTTTTCCCAGTGTCCCGAAATAGCCCCACCAGCTGAGAGCCAGGTGCTCACAGGAGCCCATGTGGGACACTACATCTAAACTGTACCACCTCCCAAGGGTGGTCTCGGGCACTCTGAGGGCCACACTTCTGTCCTTCCAGGAATAGATGGCTGTTCAGTACTTTTGTTTCTTTGTTTGTTTTTGTTTTGTTTTGTTTGTCTTTCCCTTTTTTTTTTTTTTTTTTTTTTTTCTGACCATATTGTTACCACAATTCTGAGGGATTCCTTCCTGGTTGCCAGATATACCTGGGAAATCAGGGTCTCCTCTTGAGGCTCCTAGTCTCATTAATAAAATAATTTAAGGATTGACTTCTATAGAAGCTCTAGGACAATTTTATTAATTAAAAAAAAAAATCCCCTTCATAGCAGGCAGCCTGTAAATCTTAGCAGCTGCCCAGAGTAGGTAAAGGAGGAGAAAAGGCAAAAGTCCCTGCTCTTTGAGTTACTACCATGGAGGTCCACCATATCGAGAGAGGACAGAGGCTTTGGAGAAAGCAGGAGGAACTGCGAAGTACCATAAAATCATACTTAGGTTCTGGCCAGCGTCTAAAAGAGATTGAAAGAAGAACACAAGAAAGCCAAACCTTATGTCATCTCAGTTTATATAAGAATTTCTGTCTTTCCTAGGGTCTCTCCTGCTGTGAGGGGACACAGCTACCACCACAATTCTTATAAAGAAAAACGTTTAATTGGGGGTGGTTTACAGACTCAGAATTCTAGTCCATTATCATCATGGCAGAAAGCATGGCAGCACACAGGCAGACAAAGTGCTAGAGAGGGACCCTAGAGTTCTAGGTCTGGATCTCTGGAGAGATGAGCAGCAGGAAGAGAGATGACACTGGGCCTGGCTTGAGCTTCTAAGACCTCAAAGCCCGTTCCCTGTGACACACTTCCTCCATATATACTCCAGCCAGGCTGCACCTTCTAATCGTGGCACTCCCTATGAGACTATGGGGGTCATTTTCATTCAAACCACCACAGAAACTATGCTGGTGGGAATTCTGAGAAGGAAAAGTATAGTATCCTGTTAAAGGAATAATTATTTCACCTAGCTATTTAACATAGCTTAAGGTAAGCCTTCCTCCCTAGGGTAATCCCTTGGCCAGGTCATTGACTTGGCCCAATGGAAGATTAGGCCTCTAATCTTGGCCAGAGGGTCTATTCTCTTGACTAGAAGTGTTACCATAATGGACTTTTGTTGTTACTCTAACAGTATCTCATTTGGGTATTTTTGTTTTGTTTTTAAGAAAACTAAAACCTTTTCCAACAGGTGTAAGCTTTGGACTTTTAAAACCTACTTAATCTGGGGTTCTTAATGCTTCTACCTCCCTTCCAATCCACCTACCCTAGATAAGAGAGAAAAGAGGTTAATAGGAACAGAAGAAGTAGACCATTTTTAGACTCAGTTCCTTGGAGCGATTCCATTGGTGTAGTCAGCAGGATTCCAGTAGACCAGTTAAATAGCAAATCAGCAATTCAGTGAAGATGACTGCAACCGCAGCCACTGTAATCCAGAGCAGCAGCCAGAAACTGGAGTGGAAGTGTTCCCTGGAGCAGTTCTCTCAAGGAGTATCTTGAAGTGGAGTGATGAGCAGCCAAAACCAAGACGCCCCACCTCTTGTTTTGAGCACACACACACACACACAGAGAGAGACAGACAGACAGAGACAGAGACAGATAGAGAGAGACACAGAGAGAGACACAGAGAGAGAGACAGAGAGAGAGAGACAGAGAGAGAAAGGAAGAAGAAGAAGAAGAAGAAGAAGAAGAAGAAGAAGAAGAAGAAGAAGAAGAAGAAGAAGAAGAAGCAAGGGGATTAGAATCACTCTGAAATTCTATATAGGCTAATAAAATAACTTGAGTATAAATTTTAAAATGTTTGAAGACACCAATCTGAATCTCCTGATGTCTTCAAACCATGTATAGATTTCAAAGAAAAGAAAAGAAAAAAAAGAAAGAAAGAAAAGAAAAGTTTGGGGCTTGTTAGTTTTATTTATTTTCATTGCTGTTATTTTACTATCAGGATCTCCTTCTAGCCTTCCCTGAGTTTCCTAGTTTTCTGGTGTCTATTGAGAGCATTCAGACATGACACACAGAGAACATTATAAAATTAATACATAGGATTTATGTATTGGGTGGCACTCTGAAGAATGAGAATGGACTCACCAAGGGGACCAGTCTCAGGGAATGAGAGTAGCCAACAGCCAAAGATGATGTTACGTGGACTATACTCCTGAGGAGTGAAAGTGGTCAAGGGGGAAACTGACCATTGTGGAAAGCATAATCTCAAGGGACGAGAACAGACAATGGCCATACAGCCCATTATGTAGAGTATTGTCTTGAGAAGTGAGCATGGATGGTGGCCAAAGGCACCATGTATACAATACATTATCAAGGGACAAGAGTGGATAACAGGCAAAAGGGACCATTTATCGACCTACATTTTAGGTGAGTTTTATAATGTTTTGTGTGTGTATGTGTACTTATGCATATATGTGTGGAGGCTAGAGGTCAACCTCAGGTATTGTTCAGTGTGTACAGTTTGGTTTTTGAGACTGTTTCTCACTGGCCTGGAACTCACTGGCTAAATTAGACTACCTGACTATCAAGTCCTGTCTGTCTCTGTTGTTCCAGAGCTGGGATTAGAACACCTGACTCTTTGACTGAGCCACATCCCCAGTTCCTCCACTATTTCTTAAACTCCCTACATCAAATCCCTTAGGAGTGTCTTCATGTCTAGGTGACTGATAGGCTCGTTTTGATTACTTCTTAAAAGAGGGGTAATGGTATGGTTTTATTCTCTCCTAGAAAGCCTCTGGCTAGATAGTAATCTTATGATCCTCTGGGCTGTTCACAATCTCAAACCTCTACCCAGGGCTAGAAGTACAGGTCAGATCTCATTCTCTGCACAATAATCAAAGTCCTTCTGTGTCAGTCCCTGGTTTTACAGGCAACTGACTATGAGGAAGGAGACCAACCTCAATGGCTTCCAGGCAGTTCAAGGCAGAGTCTCCCTATGGTGTCCAGGCTGGTCTTGAGTTTATGGGTTGGAATGAGACTTCCACCTCCGTTTTTCAGGTAACTGAGACTAAGATGTGCACCACCCACCACGTGTGGGCTTGAAGACTATAGTTTTACACCAAGATTTCAAAATAAACTTCTGATGAAATCTGTCTTATACCAAAAGGAAAAAAAATTAATTCTTGTTGAATAATTAGCTTTGGCAGAATCTAAGGTTGTTGGGGTGGGGTGGGAAGCTGAATTTATCAGGAAGATTCCAGGAGCTACTTCAGATAGTTCTGTAACCATGTTGAAGTCCTGGCAGGAGAGAAGACATTCTAAATAGAGGCACTTGCCCCTTCCTTCAACATGAGTTTGACAGGCTTGCAGGTGGGTCCTGAAGCTCAAAACTGACTTCCAAAGAAAACAGAGAGAAGGTTCAACTCTCTACCTATCAAAGGAGTGAGCTGGGGCATCAAGAGCTCTCATAGACTCCATCAGTGTGGAGCCTCACAGCCCACATTTTTTCCCATGCAGCTTAAGTAAAACAGAACAGGGGCCCAGTCCACACACCTCCAGGGAAGGACAGCCTGTCTCACAGGTAAATCTACCTATGTTCTACCTTTGTTTGCCTCACAGCTTTCTACAAATTCTAGTGGCCACAGCTACCACAGGGAAGGAAGTAGACTTTTCTCTCCCCACTTGGCAAAACCACGTGTGAATCTATTTCCCTTTACCAAGTTCTATATCTTTGGAATATAGAGAAACTGAGGCAGCGAGTGCATGGACCTACATGCCAGGTAACAGTTCCAGCCATGTCACTATTATGGTTTTCCAGAAAGAGCTTGGGTCAAAGCTGGTTTTTGCTTGGCCTTTATTGTATTCCCTTTCCTCTGTGAATGGGGACTGAGGGGCTGTTTTTTAAATATGGTGACATGAAACGAAATTTCACATTAACTGGGATGTTTTATTATGTTATTTTATGGGTCATTTTTTTAATGTGGGCTATTTTATAGGGCTGCATTATCACTAGCTTGAAAGCACTGAATTTTGGGGGGAGATACTCTGCTCTCATTACAGTGACAGGGAGGTGTGGAGCCTGAATTAATAGCTAACTGAGCAGAGGCAACTGCTGTCCTTGCAAAACGTGGAGCCATTAGGAGCATTGATCAGTAGGTGGTGGTGTAATCCACCAACACAGGCATTTTTCCACCCAGCTTTGTCGATGCATCTGAATGCAAAATGGTCCAGGATCTTTTTTTTTTTCAAATGCATTAAAGAGGAAAGTATCCCAGCAGGGGCTTAATAAAGGATTTTCCCCTTTGTGCTCCCCCTACCCCTTTGCCGGTTATTCTTGCAACAAGCTTCATAGTTTGGAAATCATTTTTTGAAGTCAGTGTTGTGAATATTAAGTAGGGAGGGGAATGAGGCCAAGCTGTTACCTTGAAATGAAAATCAGACACAAGCCCTTCCCCACTGCCTGTGTAGAAGGTGCGATAGCTCTGCTCTCACTCAATGAGAGGTATTCAATGGTAACAGTTAAATCTTGAGGAGGTCATAGTGAGATTATAACCTCTATGTGTTTGTGAGGGGATCCTGTTCTCTAGGGCATAAACTTGAACCTTCTACAGGAGACCAAAGATGTCTTGTTGCCACTGAATTAAACTAAACATGCTAGTGTTGCCCATAACAACAGTTGCTAGGCGACCTTTGCCAGCATGTGAAGGAGTGGGAAACATTGTGGATCATGGCTCTATTTATCATCATACACCAGCAGTCTTGTTGAGGGAAGGACCTGACACACACATGACAGAAATGTCACAGACACACTAAAAGAGGGATGTGTGCTGGGAAAGCCTGAGAAATCTTGAATAGTTGTCACACCTCTGCCTCTGTGATTCCTGACTGAAACTCGCACTGCAGTCATATAGCAGTACGTTGGTGTCGGATTTACAATGTGACCATCCCACCTCTTCTACAGAGGCCAGGAGAGCGCGGGGGGGGGGGGGGGGGGGGGGGGGGGGGAGTGGGGGCGGGGGAGGACTAATGAAGATGTCACTCCTGTGTCAATAGACTATGGCTCTAGCCACAGCTGGCATAGCTCCCTACACGATGAACGCTCACCCTAGACAGGCAGCAGTTTAGAATATCAATTAGTCGGTGTAGTGGCACCTACCCATAGTCCTGCTGACCCAGGGCACTGAGGCAGAAGAATTGCTGTGAGTTGTAAACCAGTCAGAAGGGACCTCTGCTTCAGACCATCTCCTGACAGAATCTAAATTAAAGTGCAGGGTCTGGATCCCTTTGTGCGGTGTGAAGGGTGCCACTGTAGATGTACAGTGTGTGGGGTGTGTAGGGGTGTATGTGAGGTGTGGTTTGCATGAGGGGTGGTTTACGTGTGTGTGTGTGTGTGTGTGTGTGTGTGTGTGTGTGTGTGTGTATGTGTGTGTGTGCCAGAGGACAACCTCTGGACTCCTTCCTTAGATGTCCACATTTTTCTTTGAAGCAGTGTCTCTCATGGGCCTGATACTCACCCAGGAGGCTAAGCTGGCTGGCCAACAAGCCCCAGGGCTCCTTTTATCTGCTTCCTCCCAGCACTGGGATTATTTAAAGTGCCCCACCACACCCAGGTTTTGGGGCTATTTACTTAAAAGATGTACCAGCTCAGCAAAATGTCCCTGCTGTTCCTTGAGTGGATTGGCTGAACATCCTTGCAACCGGAACAGGTGTTTCCAGAAGTCAAACCACTGTTGAAGAAGAGCACCTGCTCACTGGTTCCCTTCTGTCTCCTGTTCTCTCTTACTCTGGGCCAGACCATGCGGTCTCAGCAGCCAGGCTGAAAACCATAGAGTTGAAAAAAAATTTAGGTTGTGGATGTATTGAAACCTGCCCTGACTCCACCACCCTCCTTTTGCCAGGCCTAAAGAGCAATTCTCAAGAAGCCTTTTAAAGAAAACAGTTCTACAAAGCCACCTTTAACCAGAGCAAATTAAGGCTTTGTGAGTGTATTAGTCCATGGAGTCTCACAATGGAAGCAGCGCCTGTATTTCAGACCTTCCTACTCCCGAATGATCCCACTGCTCCTCACCACAAAAGAACAGAAAAGGAAAGGTGTCTCTAGGAGACTTTGTGTAAAAGCGTCAGGTGATTAAAATGCCAACAGCTTTGGAGTGAAATGTCAGACCCACCTTCCGCATTCTGCATCCTGCATTCTCAGTGTCAGAGTCACACAGAGACAATCCTTTCACAGGTTGCAAGGAAGAGTAGAAACCAGTCAGCAGGGGGAAGAGTGTATCTTCCTGTAAAAACAAAAGGGAGGAAGGAAACCGCTCTGTAAGGGGGCCTTAGAGAAACCAGGGAGCCAGGTATGAAATTATTTTCTGAAGGAAGAAATAAAATGAGTGATGATCCAATTAGGTGGCAGAACAGCACACAGTGGTAAGTCCCTGGCTCTGGGATCCTGTCTGAGCTACCTGTTGTTTCTCCTGCTTATTGCTAAGCTGCATCAAGACAGACATTTCATCTAGAAACGCTGCTGCTTCCCCTATAAATGTGGGGCATAATTATTTTTAGCTCCCTGGCAGGGTGAGTGGGCGAATCAGCTGATGGGGAAAAAGGAGGAGCCCTGCAATGTGCTTGGCACGAGGGAGCTGGCAGCAGGGACTGGTGTGGTGTGGCTGGTGTCTTAGTGTTTCTGTTAAATGGCTGGGAAAGATCTTGGGCACAAATCCAAGAGGGAGTAACAGGGAGTGGACTTGATCACCAGAGTAGCCATGGCTGCTTAGCCCATTATAGGAGGGGGGGAGGCACTGTGCAGAAAAGTGGGAGGTAAGAACTGCGTCAACAGGGCAGACCTACTCTAGGACCATCAAATTCCATGGATGGAACTGGGTGCTAGTGCTACTACAAGCTGGTGGGAAACCAGGACTGTGTTGCTTTGCCACTAGGGGATGTCCGAAGAGGACCTCAGCCTGCAGCATCAGCAGGCTCAGTACTCAGTGCTTCAGCTAACCCAGAGTAAACACCGGATTCTCAGAAGGGACATAAAGGGTCAAAATAATGAAAAGCACTTGACTCCTACTTGGGAGTTCCTCACATTATCCCACTGAGTTCTGGCAACAGCCAAAGAGCACACACAGGCCTGGGACCTTTTTCCTTTTCTCTTTCTCCTTTTCTTTCTCTTCTCCTTCTGTCTAACAAAAAGGAAAACTACCACTCACAGCACGTGACTTATTCCCAGTGAAGTGGGTCAGCCCAAGAAGTATAGGAAACATGACGTGGGATGGGACTTCTGATGCTCCCTCGAGTCCCATCTTCCTGAATTGTGACTTATTGTGCTGATGCTGGCTGCGCCCCAGGACATTCCCTCTTCAGTGAGCTTCAGGGCCACTATGAGACAGTGGTACCCTATGTGTGCCCAGAAGCTCACCAGAAGCCCACTAACTCTGAACTGGCAATTGATTCTTGGCCCCAGTTTTCAATCCAGTGGAATAGGAATTAGGGGGAACTTGTCAGCTCCCCATTCTGGAAGAAGCAATTTTGAGGCACATCCTATAAGGCTCCTTGGGGACTCCCCAATAATTCTGATTCCCTCCTGTCTTGTCTCAGTATTAAGCCAGATAACCTTATGTGACAGTTTTCCATCTTCCCTCCCCTCCCTCTGTCACGTCCTGAGATTTCCTCACTGATCATGTACTCGTACCCTGTACTGAAGGGGTCCAAAACTAAGACAGTTTTGTGACTCTCCAGCGAAGATGGTCTTATCTATCCTTTGAGCAGAAGTAGGCTAGGACCCAAAGCCCAAGGTCACGAACGAGGGAGGTGAATTTTCCTCAAACCATCCGTTGTCCTTATGCTGGCGTGCCCTCCATTCTGATGTGCACCTGTTGGGTTAAGTGTCCATTTCTTTGTTGGCTGACCATCTTCTGAACCTCTGGCTGGCTTAGGAGAATCTTCTTCGCATTGTGAATGGCAGACTCCTGTTGCCCAGGCTGGACTGAACACGTGTTTGTGACTGAGACCCTGCCAATTGGATGTCCCTGCCTGGGTTTCAGCATTGCCACAAACACACACCATATGGTAGTTAGACAGTAGATGCAGCCATCAAAGTTTCAGGGAGAATGTTCATTGTGTGATGCTGTGGGCTAACGTCCCATTGTACCCGGGACCTCAATGCTTACGTATCCTCTGACTTTTGTACTCTAGTGTCCAGTATTATCCATAGAACTTTCTAACATTCCTTTTCCTTGAGCCAGCCAAAATCACTTTCTTGCATTACAACCAAAAGCTTTTATCTATGCTCCTAAAATGCCAAGCCAACAATCCATGAATGGAGCATCATACTTGGGAAAAGATGTCCCTCTTAAAAATTCAAGTGAGGCTGGGATAGGCTTTCTCTTTGTACTTTATTACATCAGATTGAAGGCATAGACAACAAGAAGACCATTTCTTCTAGAAAGTCTTCAAGAATGTAAACAGAAGACTCAGAGGGAATCCATGAAGGACCATCATGCAGGAGGCTAGATGTAGGGTCTCTTGTTTTCATATTCTTTCTATTGAATGATGGTTATGAGATTTGGTAAGATTCTTTTATCTTAGGTTCTCTCTCTCCTCTCTCTCTCTCTCTCTCTCTCTCTCTCTCTCTCTCCTTTGTTTATTTCAATGTTAATGGAGGGACTAGCACCTCATGCAAATTGAACATATATTTTTCTACTACATTTCTAGCCCTTCAAGAGACTGTTGGCTTCTTGTTTGTAAAGTGAAAGAAATTCAACCCAATGGTTTGTGTGTGCTAGGTAGGTGCTATATTACTCATCTATATTTCTAGTGTCTTTGAATCTTTAAATGTCAAAGGTTGGGTTCTTTTATATATGTATGTGTATGTTTGTTTGCATGCACGTGTATGTATTGTGTTTGGAGGTGAGAGGACAGCCTCAGGCATCGTTTCTTACATATCATTCACCTTGAATCTTTCTGAGACAGGATCTCTCACTGACCTGGACTTTTCCAGATAGGTTAGGCTTACTGGCCAGCAATCCTCAGAGATCCATGTGTCTCTATCTCCCATGGTCTGGGATTGCATATGTGTGCCTATGGATTTGGGGGACTGAACTCAGGTAATCATGGTTGCATGACAAGCCCTTTTCCCACTGAGTTATCTCTTTAGTACCCTCAAAGACTGGAATGTTAGAGAAATCATGGCCAAATATTTGGAGTAGGGATTCTAGTGTGTATTTATTTTGTGTATTTAGGAACTCATGGCAGCTCAATTCTAATGACTTTCTTTGCCTGCCAGATGGCAAAACAAGCAAGTATTCCCAAGGACAGAAGATACTCCTCTGTACTGAGGGACTCTCAAATCGACTCTCAAATCCTTCCTTTGAACGCCACAACAGCACAGCTGTCTGGGCTGACTGGAGAGACCTTGGTAGGAGGCTCAACAATGGAACATGTGGCTATGGTTGCTCCCATAATCCTCATGTTAACAGGCATAACAAATGCTCAGTAACAAAACCCCACTGAAAAACTGGACATAGTTAACACTGGTATGGGAGTTGTATTACAGTTCATAGGAGGATCAATAGATAGATGATAGATATAGATAGATAGATAGATGATAGATTATTATATAGGTAAATAGATGATAGATAGATAGATAGCTTTATGCTTATTTTTACTCCAAAATTTTACATATGAATAAGCATAAAACTCTTCATAGAAATTCAGAGGTAAGTGCTATGGAAAGGAGACAGGGGTGTGGCCCTGCCAAGTGACAGGATAGACTACCCATCCCCTTCCCCAATGATGCAGTACAGACTGCAAAGATCTGAATTTCAGCACAAGCTGAAGGTGGAATAATTTCAGACTCAGAAGTGAGCTGGGCATGGTGGTACACATCGGTAACCCTAGCACACAACCAGCGTGGACTACATAGATTCTTTTGTTTTGTTTTGAAGGAACTAAAAAACAGGCATCTTATCTACCTTCCACCACGCACTTATGTAGAAGCCAGCTGGAAACAATAGTTATGAAAATACAGTGGGTACTAATGCCTTAAAGTCTGGGCTCTGAGCCACTTTTGTGTGATGCTGCGTCTCTATACCCTGTGGATCCTGAATGAGATACAGGAGTGACTGATCTATTGCAGAGCCATAGGGTTGTCATTCGATGCGGGTCTAGGAAAGATGAAAGAAAAGGATCTGAATGCCCAGTATAGATGCTTCCCAGCTGCTCTTAGCTCAGGGTCACAGCCATCTTAACAAGAAGGAATTGGTTTTAGCAGGAAGTTCACGCAGGACTCTCAGGTTGCTTCCAGAACAAGGCCAGGGCTCCTCTGACTGTGTGTGGCCTATATTATAAAATATGACCTATTTTGACATTAGATATGCTTTTTGAATGCCAACTCAATCAGAGCCCCCTGTAGCTGCATGTTAGGTTAACAATTCAGAGCAGCTCTGTATTTGGTGTGTTGATTGCTAACTGGGAAGGACTCCCTCAGGCCTAATTACATATCAACCTGGGAATCCCTGTGAGGCGTCCAGCAGACAACAGGGGGGAGCATGTTGCAGATACACACTGTGTGTGGTGTTTTGAGTGGTGGGCTACCTCAGGCATTTGTAGATGCGACATCACTGGATACCAACTTTACCTGATCCAGAAGCACGGGGTAGCAGTGGCTGACACACACAGCTGCGGCACTGCCCAGTCCTCTTCATGAAGTTCTAGGAAAGAAACAATCAAGATCAATATTTTTAGAGATATGAAGTCAGGCTTTCGGTCATGAACTGTGCGTCTCATTTATCCCCTCCTCTGCTATGGAACACGGAACAAGCTGCATTCTGGGTAAGCTAGGAAGAGAACCTCTCGCTTCTTTCACCATCGGCCTCATAGCCCCCTTTATCTTCACACAGCATCCAAGCAAAGACGTGTGGGTTGTCATCAATGGCAAAACACTGCCCCCTTAGAATCTTTTCCCCCTGTCACTCTGATGTATGGCTGCAGAACGACCTTCAAAAACCACCTCTCTTGTCTTTTGAATACCAGGTTAAAACAACCATGAAGGAGAGGGGCTGAGGAGATGGCTCAGTGGGGCAAGTACTTGTTGTGCAAGCGTGAAGACCTGCGTTTGGAGCCCCAGCATCCCATAGGAAGCCAGGTCTACTGGAATACACCTTTAGCCCAGAACTAAAGATGCAGAGACAGGTAGATGTTTAAAGCTGATTGGCCAGTCAAGCTAGCTAAGCCCCAGGCTCAGTAAGAGGCTCCAATGAAAAACATAAGGTGGAAAGCAGCTGATCTAGGATCAGCCTCGGGCACCCACATGCGTGTGTACCGACTGTACACAAGCATAGATAGGCATGCGTGCACACATACATAGAAGCTGAAGAAGCATCTGAATGTCATGCCGGCACCCACATCACAGAAAGCGGCTGGGTTTCCTGGGCACCTACCGTCTCACCGAGCTTCTTCCTGCGTTCTGTGTTCTGTCTTATGTAGGGAAGCCAAAGCGATTAGCCTTTCAGCCTACTTGTTCATAGTCTCGTCTAGTCTCTGGATCTGCAAAGCTCTTGCCTCCTACACTGCTTCAGGCCACCAAGGAGTCCCAAATGATTGACTCTGTGGTCAAGGGGATCCCACAGAATTGGGTAGTCCTCGCTGGAGGTAGCGGGGCACACACTATTCACTGTAAACGGTTAGTGATTGCTTACGCTGTTCCAGGTCTCTATGAGCATTGCCTGTCACTCACAATAATCCTGTGATATAGATACTGTTCCCATTTAGAAACAAGGAAACAGAATCGCAAAAGGGTTTAGAAAGTGCCCTAGAATCATGCAACTGGTATGTGCCAGGACCAAGTTGGGATGCAGACCTATATACTCATCAACTTATGTTGGGAATTGGGGGTGTGGCTTGGGTGGCAGGGTGCTGCCTGGCATGTTCAAAGTTCCGGGCTCAGTTACCAACAATACAGATGAAAATAATGAAGGCTGTTTTTTCCCCTATCATAGGAACCTGTCTGTACAACAAATGTTATTGCATGGGCTTAGGAGAATCCCTAATGATAGCTGGATGGACACAAATGATAATAACAGCTGCCACTATGAGGCACCTGCCGCGTGCCAGCACTTCTGGGTGTTCTATCTTTGCAACACCCATTAATTTTGTGATTTAAAGACCTTTTGTTCCCATTTTATAGGTGGGGAAGCTGAGGCCTACAAGAGCTAACAAAATTTGCCTGTGACACACAGCTGATAATGAACAGAGGGGATCTTAGTTCCATGTTGGTAGTACCCAGACTCCACATCATTTTTGTTGTTGTTAGCACATCTTTTTTTCTTTTTTTATTAAATATTTTTTCATTTTTACATATACATTTATGTTCTTACACACATATACAATAAACTACCCATCACAAGAAGAGCCATGAGACTATCAGGAATCATGCAGATGGTACATTCATAGTGCTTTGGCTATTTGTATTTGGCAGCCGTCACAAAAACATCTTTCCTATCTTGGTGTGTCTAAAATTCTGAATGTAAATCAATCTCCATTACATCATGTCATTATCAACTTAACATATCTAGACCTAAAAACATCTTAACCCTTAAACAACTAAGCTTCACTGTAAAATTAAGCTACCTGCCCTTCAACTCCATCAGAGACTTGAGAAGGGATAAACTTGATTACCTGAGTATGCCGGGAGTGCAGGTTAGTAGTTTCCCAAATGAGAAGATGACAGAGACAGTTTGCTACCTGAGCTGTCACCCAAAACTCTCTATAGTGTTAAAGCGTCATCTTCAGCTTCTGGGCCAATACATCTGGCAGACATATTTGTGAGGCAGGAACCATTGAGGACTTGCTTACCCTGTCATGGCAGAGTTTGTCTGTCAACTCTGCCTGCATCCAAGCTTGTCTTTTCCCAGGCAGAATTCTGTCTATGGTAGAAATGCGTAACCATCCCCTCAGTGGTAACAACCAATAAAAACTTGCCTACATTCAGCAGTTTCGACCCATAATGCCTGGGGAACTAAGGCGGTGTGTTTCTGACTTGGGAAGTCTGCCATAATAACGAACCTCTGTGGCCTGTGAGGAGGGGCAACAAACACCATGGACTGTGAAAAAAAAAAGTTGTCATTAGAAAGAAGGGCAGGAACTGTATTTACAGGAAAGTCTGCACTGTTGAGATTGGAAACCTCTCCCACAATTAAATCAGCTCGCCTCTGCAGGCATGGATAGAACGAAGCAAATTGGATTTTCCGCCAATTCTCAGAGAGTACGAACTCAACTTTTAGAGTTCAGAGGACAATTCAAGTTTTGATGTGGGGCACAGTGACCCCATACAGAGAGCACAGGCTGGCTAGATTGTGAAAGCTTTCAGCTGTTGTTTCAGTGTTGTGGCTCCAGGGAGTTGCTTTCCTTTCTATGTTTTATATAGAATTGATTGACTTTAAAGTGCTTGGTTTTTTAACTAAAAGGGGAATGTGCGTGTGTGTGTGTGATCTATTAGAACAATTTGAAAAAGAAAAACAAACAAACAAACAAACAAACAAACAGGAAGGGGCCAAGCCAAGTGCTTGTCTTGTATATTTGAGGCCCTAGCTTCAGTTCTTAATGCTACAAGAGATGGGGAGCGGGGAGGGAGAGAGAATCAAATGCATCATATATGTGTGTATATATGTATGTATGTACTTATTATATATGTGTGTATATATGAATATTTGGGTATTGTACTAACATGGGCACAACACAAGCATACACACAATTTAAAATAAATTTTAAAAAATATATGCACACATATGTATATCTATATTTATATCTGTATCTATCTATATATGTCTTCCTCTGTGGTTCCATTTCCATACCTGATTTTATTTTTAGAGGAGCAGCTACTTAAAGCAGTTACAATGGCAAGGGAAATCTATGTGAACAGGAGATCCCAGAAGAGCTAATGCTAACTTCATACTTATATTGTCCCCTGGGTAGAATGGTACCAAGGGAACATTTAGCATGGACTGAAGCAGCCATGAGCCAGCTTACAGAGAGAGGCTGGAAGCTACGTTGACCTCCCCCACATACTCCCTGCTTTATACAGTGAGGGTTTGGTGACAATTTTCTTAATATAAGGAAATTAATTGGATATATTTTTCAATTACTAAAAAAATAAACAAATGGAAATTGGTGATTTGTTTTCATTCAGAATTTAATATGCATTAACTTGATTACTTGAGATACATGCATTCCCCTGTTGGGTTGATTACAAGTTGGCTCAATTTCATTTTTATTGTTTGCTTTGTGTTAAAAATCTATGCCTCGTCATGAGTACCCTTGCTGCTCTTCTAGAGAAACAGAATTCAGTTCCCAGCACTTATGCCAGGCCACTTACAACCTCTTGTCACTCCAGCTTTGAGGGCTATGACGGCTTCCTCTGGAATTTTTGGGGCACTGTACAAACACGGGTACAATTTTAAAATGCATCATATAAGTCTTCATTGCTGTCATCTGTCATTTCTAACAGCACTTGCTAAACTGAACTTCACTGTACACTTTGGACCACAGTTCCTGCTTTCCCATAAGTGATCAAGGCAAACAAAACACTATTTTCTTCTGCAAAATTAAACATTTGCAAACTGGCTGATGAAAAGCTATACATACAAATAATCATGTGGGGCACTTGCAGGAGTTGATGGGGCATCAATAACAATTATGCTTAACAACAGGCTTCAATAAGATGGCCTCAATCAAACAGGCACATGTGGTCCCTGTGCTTTTGTGAAAATGTTGTCATTCTATACTGTCTATGAGTACATAAAATGTGAATTTTAGTCCACTGATTTTGCAACAAAACAATGGTTATTTCCTAACATTATCAACAGCTTTAAGAATAAATTGGTTTGATTAAAAATGTGATTTGGCCAGAAAACTTTGTTAGATACATGGTTATGAGGTTATTCTTTGCCACAAATACTTAGCAGTATTGTTCATTGCCACCTGTGTATCAGGAACCTATGTGGTGTATGAGGGAGGTGATTGTATGGGGAACGGACAAAGTCTAACCAATCTCAACGTTTCTAGTCTAGTGAAGAAAGTACACGAAGATGGAGCACACTGGTATTTTATGACAGGCACAGAAGAGATGTTATGTAAAAATAAGAAGAGGACACTTCATGCAGTTGGCGTGGTGTTCAGCTGAGGGTTTATGATGGCTGGAAGAAGAAGTGGGGAGGAGATGGGCCATGGTGTTCCAAGTTGAGGAGAAGCATGTTCGAAGGTCTGGGTTTAAAACTTGTCCTCTTGGAAGGGGTGACGTAGTAGATCAGTCTCTGTATGTGCAGTGCTACCAGGAAGATAGTACAACAATGAGGCTCAGTCAGTGAGTACCAGGATCTGCGAGGGCTTAGAACCTGTGCTGACAAGTTGTGAGTTTATATTAACTGTCATGGTCATCACTGAACTTCATTAAGAGCCGCACAAGTACTTCAGAGGAAGCTCTCAGCCTGCATTTGAAGAACCTATTATTATAGTCTTGGGGAGGAAGTAGAGAATGGGAGATCAGGAAAGAAATCCACCAGGAGACACACAGAAGGTAAGGAGAGCAGCAGTGATGGGGCAACACTTGGGGTGTAGGATCAACGGGTTATTGATGGCTGTGATGCAGTAGGTGATAAAGGATAGGGATAGTATTGGAGTTGAATTGCGTTTCCATAATATTCCTATGTTGAGATCCTGTGTCCTTATAACAAGATGACATTTGGACACAGACATGGTGGAATAATGAGAAGACACAGGTAAAAATGTTTTCATCTCAACACCAAGTGGAAAGATCTAGAACAGTTTCTCCCTGATGGCTTAGAGAAAGGTCAACCTGGGCCACAGCTTGAGCTTGGCATCCAGCCTCCATTAATATGAACTGGAGGACTTCTGTGATTTAAGCTTCCAAGGTTATGGAGTAGGAGCAAAGAGGGATCCTGCTATGGGTGGTAGGAGCACGGCTTTCATCCTGTTGGCTGTGGTCTAGTTGGCTATGGGATGGATGGTAAAGGCTCAGGAAAGAAAGCTGGCTGTGTAGTTACTGATTTGGGAGAGTCCCTGCCTTGTAAGCCAGTGGGGACCCTGGGGAGAATATGTGTGTTTGAGGTGACATGAAGCCCTGCTCTAACTTTGAGACTGGATTCATTGTTCCAATGGCAAGTAAATAAGAAAGAGCTCTGCTATGTACTGACTTGGAATGGTTGCCATAGGAACCAGCAACAGAGTAGTATATAGCATGACCACCCGGAGGCTACCTTCAGGTACCACTTGGGTTAAGAAATTGGCACTTAAGATGGTCCTAGACACAGTGAGAGATCCTGACCCACACAGGCTTGTCAGAAACAATAGCCAGAAATCCCAAATGCTAAATCACTAATTTCTAACGAGAAATAGAAACAGAAGTAGGACACATGTGTGTGTCTGCCTAACCAGCTTCTTTTGCAAATAATAGAAGGAGAAATTGAGAGAGAAACACAATATTATATGCATCAGAGGGTTTTTGGTGTGTGTGAATGGATAAATGTTATAATTAGAATTTTACCCATGTAAGCTGGCTCATCAGATGCGGGTATCTGAAAGAAAACTCCTCACAGAAAAAAAAGTTTGGAATTTAACAAGGATGAAAGCAATTTTAACATTCAAAACTATTTCCCAGGCAAATATATTAGCCTGGGTTTTGGATTTTTAATGCTTTGAGTTTTTTTAGACAGTGTCTCATGTAGCTCAGGCTGGCCTCATCTCTATCTATCTGAGGATGATCTTGAGCCCTCCTGTTTCACATCCTAAGTACTGGGACTATAGCTGAGTGCCACCTCATCTGTAGATTTGTTTGTCTGAGCCAGGGTCTCACTTCATAGCCCAGGGATTCATTATGTAGTCACCCCTGACTTCAAACTCATGACAGGTCTCCCAAGTGCTGGGAGTCCAGGTGTGCACCATCAGGGCTGCTGTTAAGCAGTCTTTTAAAGAGCTGGAAACATGACCTTTCTTCTTAGGGGTGAAATTGAAGGAAGAAGACAAAAAAAAAATAGAATAAAATTTAGCTGGGGATCTCTGAGGGCCCCCATCTCATAAGAACTGACATAAAAGGAAAAGAACAATCACCCCATATCAAGTGTTCTAGCAGAGCTACAAAAGGCCATGGGAGACCATGGGAGACCACCATGTGCTGGGGGAGCCTCTCAGAGGAAGGAGTCCATCTGGAGGTGGTTGCTACATGTTTAGAAACAAAAATTTTCTGTCTTAAGGCATTGTCTAGAAACAGGCCTGTCCTTCTGGAGTTGGCTTTCTAGTGCTTTCTTTTTTAAGGGAGGAAGCACAGACTTAGGTCTTTGCTGGGAGAGGCACATCATCCACTTGTTAAATGGGTAAACATCTCATCCCTGCAGAGCTGCAGACCCCCGGGGTCACCTGGCGCCAGGTTATCTTATCATAGTGTGGTATTTGAGGGGACATGAAGCAAAGCTGGTTTCTGCAGATGATTGAGCTCACCTAGACTGTTCAGCAGGGATGAATTAACAGGAGTGTGGAGATGTTGGGGTAGGGGTGGGGAATCCATGCTGCAGGTACCTGTGCAGTCATGAAGGACAATTCAACAACAGGGAAGTGGAGGGAGGGAGTGTGAGCCTCTTCCCTCCAGTCATAGTTGCCTCTTCCCATGACATGTATATGTAGCTCTTGCAAGCCAAGAACCATAAAGATTGTATCTAAGCTCCAATGGCACAGGAATCATTCATCGCCTTCCATAGGGCCACCCTTTCTAGAAATAAGATGGCTTTGACTGAGTCTCGGGGAATAAGTGTGGTGGATTCTTGCCCACCACGGTGTTTGTAGTCCTGATAGGGGGAAAAAATACTGAAAAGGGGGTGTGGCTTATGCCAACCTGCTAACAGGTTGTGCCTGCTTCATCCAGAAGTGGAGATCACAAAGAGCTTCATCTCGTGGGAAGTGGGAGTTCCCTTACCACTTCTCAGTATCTGTCCATCTCAAAGTCCGCTGAGTGACCAACATCTGGTAGCACTGCAAGAAACTGTAAGCAATATTTATCTTTGCAAAGGCTTCTCTCTGGTCCTGTCCTGAGAGCATCTATTTAAATTCATGACTGATACTGAACATGGGGGGAAAGGGCGTGGCACTGGTAAAATGAGAAGGGCCATATGCAAGAAACTGACACTTTGAATGTCAGCTTCTAACTTGTATTTCATTCTGCTGTTAATTTATACTGTCTGTTGTGCCTAAAGGCTTTAGTTTCTCTGTCTCTCAGTGTCCCTTCCTCCCTCTCTTGCTCTCCTTTCCTTTCTGTTTTCCAAGGAAGATCTTGACTATAAAGTTCCTGAATAGCAATGATTACCTTTTGCAGGTTTGCTCATTGGTGGGCTTATGTTTAGCTATGCTTGCCAGCACCTCTGCTTCCAAGTTCAAAGCTGCGCTCACACAGAGTAACGAAACCTTTTGCTAAGAGAGGCTGACTGAGGTTTGTTGATAATGATTCTTCATTGCCAATAAAGAACACAAACACACAGGAGTTTCTAATGATTTCACAGCTTATTTATATGCGCAAAAATAATTAGCATCATGAAATTTTCCTTGCCAGATTGAGTCTTATTTGAATATCAAAAAAATGTGTCATTTTAAAATAATTTCATACTTCACTGATGAACTAAAATTGAGACATTGGACGCATATGGCATGTAGGTGCTGGTGGGCAAGTGAAAGATGATTCTCAAAAGAAGGCAGGGATGCCCAGACCCATTAGACCCAGACCTTATCTACTTCAGGAAAGACAACAGTCATAGGCTGGTACCTAGAAAAACTAAAGCTCTTTCACTATTCAACACAACTGTAGGCCCTTTGGTAATACTGATGGATTCAGATATAACATCGCTGACACGGGAATTCCTTGAACTAACAAATACAGATATGCTTGGAATTTTCTCTAATATTAAAAGGTAGTAGGAATATAAGCATACCAATCTAGTTTTAAAGAAAAAAGTGTAAATTAGTTTAGTTACAATGGAAAACTATATAGCATTTCCTCAGAAAATTAAGCACAGAGCTGCTGTGTGATTCAGCCATTCTACTTCTGAATACATTTCTGGGTGCAGACTCATAGATGAATAGATAAAGGATACATCACACAATGGGGCATAGTGGCACAAGCACTCAGGGAGGCAGAGGCAGGTGGATCACTGTGAGTTGGTCTACAAAGGAAGTCCAGGACAGCCAGGACAGCCAAAGCTACACAGAGAAACCCTGTCTTGAAAAAAAAAAAAAAAAAAACATCAGAGAGAGGGGGGAGCACAGAGGGCAGCAGAAAGAGAGGATATTATTCATTCATAAGAAGGAAAGATATCCCATCACTGGGTGGAACTAGAGGGCTTTATGTAAGCAAAGCAAGACAGAAACAAAAAACAGGTGCTGCACAGTCTCTCTTATATATGAAGTTAAAACAAGCTGACCACACATAGAATACAGATTATTAAGGATTTGGAAGGATGCAGAAGAAGAAAGATGGTTTGCCATGATTGATGCATATAACGTGCATGAATGGAAGTGCCACACAGCAGTCCATTAATATGTATTAGTAAAATATTAATACCTAATATATACTAATAAAACACACACACACACACACACACACACACACACAAAGAACAGTGCTGAGGACCTTCCCCAGATCACACCATAGAGGGTTAGCTCCAACAGGTTGAGGGGAGCAGTGGCCTTGGTATCTATCCCAGCCAGGACCTCCCTTGATGCATCTTGCTTGACTGCCCAGTCTTCCTTCTCCATTGTCCCAGATCTGGCTCTGCTTCCCACAACCTCTGCACTCTAACTTATGGAGCAGTCATCCCACACCTAGGACAAGCCCTGAATTAAGCTCTCCTCTTTGTCCTGACTTAGCCCAGAAGTGGTAACTTACCTCCCATCAAAAGGACAGCACATTTGGTGACATGTCAGCTTCACTTCTCTGCTTCCCAACAAGGGACCTACATAAGCTCCTGTTTCTCCTGTGTGTATCCTCTTCTGGTCAGAGAGTTGGAATCCTCTTCTGGATCTACACTCAGGTGGACACCCTAGTAAGCACTAGTCTCACTTAGTGTGAACTTTCTAATGAGGTTGAAATCTGAGATCATAGAATTTTCAAGAAGGAAACAAATCCAAGCAATGTTCTCCATCCAAGAAGCACAGGAGAATGCCCTTCATAGGCTAGCAAGGCTCTTCTCACTGGGGACTGAGGCTCCTAGGACCAGTATCTTTAAAAAAAAAAAAAAAAAACCTATTGATTCTTTGTGAGGTTCACATCATGCACCCCAATCCTCTCATCTCCCCATCCCTTCTTATCTGTTCCCTGCCCTTGCAACCTCCCTGCCAAAAGAGAATAAAAATAAAGACAATAAAATAAAAACAATAACCAAAACATAGAAAACATCTCGTCATAGAAGCTGTCGCGTGTCTCTCGCTGTATACCCTTTTGTCCACACATCTTGCAAATGCTCATGGTCTGGTTTGAGCCCTCTGGCTTCTTCTACACCATCAGTACTGGATCCTCACCCGGGCTCCTCTCCGTTATCCTGTTGTCACGGAGATCCTGCACCGTTCGGTCTGCAGGACCTATGACCAGTGTCTTAATGAGGGGGAAATGGTGCATTTTGCAGTAGGTTTCTGTTGCTCTTGGGTGAAACTCAGCGAACCTCCTGACTGATTAGTTAATACCCACCTTCACTCACATGTTTGCAATATTCTTTTAAGCTTTCTTCAAGATCTGCAAATAGAACCCCTAAGAAAAGCTTCCCACATGAGTGGGGGAACCCTCTGCACAGCCTGCCTGCGTAGTCTGTGGGGAAATCTGTGATTGCTCTCAGTTGTATCGTTCTTGCTTTTAATCTCCCACTAGCTTCGTTTTCTTCTCTCTCAGAGAGAGAAAGACCCCAAACTATAAAATCACTTTTTTACTTTTAACTTATGAAGTTTAAAAATTACAGTAAAAAAAAAAAAAAAAAAAAAAAAAAGAAAAAAAGAAAAAGAAAGCCATTTTTTAATGCCTTGGCACAGATTTGGCAATTTGTGGTCCTAATAATTATATTCTGGTGTTATTAATTTAACAATACCCTGAAATTTAAGTAGCAGACGGCACAGAAATTCTGGATCCTTTCAGCCCTGAACAGCATATTGATGGCTTTAATTATTGAAGGCCTGGCTTATTTTTCACTAAAGTATGCACATGGAATTTAAAGTAACTTTTTAACTCCCGGGAAAACATTTATTTTCTATGACCTTTTCATTGATGTGAAGACAACTCCTGGAGTAGATAGGATCTACCTTTCTGTTTAACTGGTTGTTGTTATGACATTTCAACAGGGCAACTTGTGTGTGTGTGTGTGTGTGTGTGTGTGTGTGTGTGTGTGTGTACATGATGCCATGATGGTATATTTTGGGGCACACAGAAAGCACACCACATGCAAGGGTTCATGATTTATAAGCTTGGTCACCTATATGGTAATGTTAAGAAGTGGTGAGAACTTCCAGAGGAGGAACTTAGGGAGAGGCCTTCAGGCCATTGGGAATTTCCCCTGAAAAGATGAATGTAATTCACCTGTTATACAGTTAGTTCTTGTGGAAGATATTGTTACAAAAACAAAACAAAACAAAACAAAACAAAAAAACAAGATTGGCTGTACCACATACTCTGGTTTCCCATTTTTATGTATGCTCATTCTCACACTCTCACTAAGATGTCATCTGCCATGATGTGACACAGCCACGGTAGGGAGTTGGGTGGGATGGCAATTATCAGAGCCAGGCCATGCTGTTTGGACTTCCAGTCCCCAAAAAAATATTCCGCACAAACCTCATTTTCTTTATAAGTACTCTTGCTTTGGGTGTTTTGTTACAGCAATCTTAAAAAAGGACTAATATACAAGGTTGTCAGTACATGGTAGGGCTCTGAACATTAAAATAAAATTAGTAAATATTCATGTAGTAGAGTTCTTGTCTGGATTTTTAGAAAAATTCGATAGATAAAAAAGAGATATATTAAAACAATATACAAAACATTGCATTTTTAACTAGCAAGGCAGACATGCTTCAAATTCAAACAATATATTGTGGAGTTATAGAGCCCATGAGAACATTAGGAATAGTCTGGTTCCACTCTTTTATCTTTCAAAGACAAAAGAAAGGCCAGAATGTTAGGTGATTGGTCTAAGTTCATTCAGCTTGTAAATAGAGGGGTGTTGGCCAAACTGGTGCTGTGGGGACCATTACTACCCAGATGTGCACTTTGAGATGGACTTTGAAGGACCACATTCAGGGTCTCCCTGTTGAATATTCAGGTTGGGCACTATATGTCCTTAGGAGGTGCCACTTCCATGGATTTTGATGACCACAACCTAGGGAGGAAGACTCATTAGCTGAAAGGAGGATCCATATAGGCAAAAAATGGGAGGGCCCTATTGCTCCCTTCATCTCGGAGGATGGTTTTGCCTCTACAGAGCACCTCAGGCAAGGGTATCCCCCAAGGAGTATTGTCCTTGTATTAGGATTTGTATCTTCTAGACAATGGCATTGCTTAAAGTGTGACTTGGATTTGAAAATTGGATCCACAGTTCACTATGTATGTGATCTTAGCCAAGACCCTTGCCCTCTCTGGGCTCAAAAGTAATTACAGCACCTGATTGCTCTTCAAGGTTGTTATGCAAAGCAAAATGAGGTTAGGGTCTTGGAGATGGCTCAGTTGGTAAAGTACTGCTGTGCAAGCATGAAAATCTGAACTTCAGTACCCAAACACACATTAACAAATCCAAAATGGTGGGACATAGTGGTAGTCCTGGTGCTGGAGAGGCAGAGGCCAGCAGATCCCCACGATTCAGGCCAGTTAGCTAGACCATCCTAGCTAGCCAAAGAGGTGAGCTAAAAACAAAAATGTGTTCTGGGCAGAGTGGTGCACTTAGAGGCAGGCAGATCTCTGTGAGTTCAAGGCCAGCCTGGTCTACAAAGTGAGTCTAAGATAGCCAGGACTACAGAGTAAACAAAAACAAAACTGGACAGCACCTAAGGACAAGCACCCTCTGGCCTCCACATGGACACACATATATGTGTGTGAGCTCCTGTCTGCATGCCCACAAGCATACACACATTAAGTAATGTCATAGAACTATTCACAAAGCCCCTGTTTATTTGTGCCTATGACATAAACATCTAGTATTATTACCAGGAATTTTCTGATCTCCCCTGTGTTCCTGAACCTTGCCCTTTGTTTTCCTTGAGTGAATCTTCTGAAACTGTTGACTTAGAGCAAGACCTTTTGTGACGGTATGAATAAGAATGACTCCCTTAAGCTCACATATTTCAATGCTTAGCCATCAGGGAATCAGGGAGCGGCCCTACTTGAGAAGGATTAAGAGGTGTGGCCTTGTAGGAGTAGGTGTGGCCTTATTGGAGAAAGAATCTCACGGGGTGGTGGGCGGGGCATACTTTTGGGTGTTAAAAGCCTAAACAAGGCCCAGTGTCAGTCTCTCTCTCTCTGACTATGGATGAGGTTGTAGCTCCCCTGTCAGAATGCATGCCACCATGCTCCCCACCATGATGATAATGGAATACAACTTTGAAAGTATAGTAAGCAAGCCCCACTGAAATGCTTTCTCTTATCAGCATTACTTTGGTCATAGCATCTCTTGGCAGCAATAGAACACTGAATAAAATACCTTCCCACTGTCTTCATGGCAGTGAAGTCGAAGCAGAGGAAAAAGACACAATAAGCATGTACCTAGACTGTAATGAAAACGACACTCATGGCTGCAG
This sequence comes from Acomys russatus, assembly GCF_903995435.1. Classification (NCBI taxonomy): domain Eukaryota; kingdom Metazoa; phylum Chordata; class Mammalia; order Rodentia; family Muridae; genus Acomys; species Acomys russatus. Next base: position 51,868,557 of record NC_067145.1, read on the forward strand.
CCCTCTTGAAGCTCTGTCTAGGGGGTGAGGAGCGACTTGGTGACCCACTCAATAGTTCTAAGGCATCACAGCTTTCAAACTTTGAAATCTCCTCTTTGCAAACAACGCACCATTGTTTCCCCTAACAAGTAGAGTCGCAAAGTCACTACCAGTCATTCTCTTGCTCCCCTGCTGTGTACTTTAAGGATAATATAGGAATGGTCCCTGATACACGATCGGGCTGTGTGTGGCTTTGCAGCTTCACAACAGTGGGAATATGTGCATTCCATAAGAACAGTACTATGGATTCTGAAGTTTGGTCCTTTCTTGCTTAGCAATAATGATGTAGCCAGGCCAATTTCCCCTGCTGCTAGGTGGCAGCAGCAAGCTGCATTTCCCATGTAGCCAAGAAGGTATGCAGCTGGCACTGCCATGTCCGTTATTGCTAAGCTATGATGCATCAAGTGTATTTTCTGCTTGCAGTGTTTCTAGTTTACAATGCGTTGTTGAGATGCAACCCCATGGTGAGTGATGCAGCGTCTGTATACACACATCTTCCCTGGCATCCGTTCTGCTTGGGATCAGCATTTCAGGGGCAAAATGATTTTCCCTATCAGTAGTGTAGATCCATTCTTCCATTGAGTGGAAATAAGATCACTAGGTGTCAGGAGCTCATGGAAAATATTTGATACAGCTGAGTCGGGATGGATGAAGATGGCTGGAGCCATCCTATCTCTTGCTAGAAACAAAGGGTCCAAAGAGCCAAAAGAATAACCGTGTATCATCTCTGATAATTTCTGTTTTTTCCTGGGCTTTCTCTTGGCACTCCTACTATGAAGGCTTCGGTGATGCTGTGGACCTTGCTAAGTAGCGCCTTGCCATAGGGGATTCTGTGGGGGAGGAGGGGCTGTGGTGCTCAGGAGCCTCTATTCCTTCCTCCCCTGGGAGAGGAGGGCCAATTTGGAACTGTCCTGGGGCACATTTCTTTCAGCTCAGACAAAGACACAACTATTCCAGAACATCAAAGGGTATGTCTAGTCACACCCCAGGCATCATGTTAGAGCTGGATGCCACCTCATTATGTCACAGTTTTCCAATAAGGAGACTGGAAATGCCTGCCTTTCCCCCATGCTAAGGCATCAGTGAGGAGACTCCAGGCTTTTAAGCCCTTTAGATGTAAATCTCTCTGGCAGCCCCTCTCCAGCTTCCATTAGGAGATTGCTTTATAATGTGTTATAATGGGTGACAGTTTTTCAAGCCACTTAATTGGAATCATTCTTGTGATTTGTACTTAACTCTTCGATCCCAGTCCTAAACATTTTCTGATCTTTGGAACTTTAAAAGGTCCAGGCTGGGGAGATGGCTCAGCGACGGGGGAGGGCTTGTCATGTAAGTGTGAGTACTTGGGTTTGGAGCTCCAGAATCCATGGAAAGCTGGACACAGTAGCTCAGGTGTAATCGTGGCATATTGTCGAGAGGTGGGACGTGGAGGCAGGAAAATACCCTAAAGCTCAATGCCAGCTGTCCTGGAATATGAAGCTGTCTCAAAAACGAGGTGGGAGGTGAGGTCCAATACCTGGGCTTACTTACATTGTGGCATGTGTACACACAAGGGATGGGGGGGGGCGTTGACTGATTCAAAAAGAAAAGAATTTTAAGAATTTTGGAGTTTTCTACCATCCAACCTAGCTCCAAGTAGCAGTTGTCATTGGCCATGTTAGGGATAGAGGTAAGGAAGCAAAGGGACCCAAAATGGTGAAATGTAACCTTTGCCTTTATGATATTGTCAGAGAGGAGGAAGGAACTTAAGAGAAATGGTAATTGGATCTTTACAAATATGCACACTCACGTTTGATTCCGGACACAACATTGTAGAAGTATCTGACCTCCTGTGTCTTTGTCCATGAAAGATTATGGTTTCGATGTGAGATGGCCTCCATGGACCCATGCTCTCAGATTCTTGGCATTTTATTCTCAGAACTGAAGAAGCAAACACAAATATCAAATTAGCAAGTCATTTTATTCAAAGGCAAAACAAAAACACAAGTTAGATATGCTGCAAGAGAGCAGGTTGGATGATACAGACTGTCTGCGGCCTCACCTAGGGTCCAGTGGAGGATTTGTTTGTTATGGGTGGGATGGGTAGTCTTCTATTTTGATTGACAGCCTTAGGTTATACAAGGCCTTGTTCACTGAGCATATTCTTTGCCGTGACCTATCTGATTTTAGTCATGTGCGTACCCAACCATGCTGAAGATTGTCCTAAAAGTTCTCTTAGAGAAAACGATTTACCTGAATGCAAACTTAACACTTAGTACTAGTTTAGGCAGGGTCAGCCCACTGCCTAGTTCCAAGATATTTTAGGATGTGTTTGACTGCAAAGTGGGAGTCACTAAGGGTTGCTAAGGAGCCATAAAGGAAAGTGGCCTACTTGTTTTGTTTGGGGAGGGTTATGTGTAGCTCTGTGCAGTTGAGGTCATGGTTGCTAAGTGCTTTGTTGGGAAACTAGGGGGAGGTGGCTGGCACCATCTTGGGTCCTGGGTTGTTAGGCTTATCTCTACATTACCCTGTCTCGTGGACACATGGTTCTCACTTGGTGATGGTGTCGGGGGAGGTTGTTGAACCTAGCTGGCTGATGAAGTCAGGACTTGTAGATTATAGCCTACCCATAGCTGTCTCATATATTCAGATATGAGCTCTTTGTATCCTATATGCCACCATAAAGCAAACACACATGGCAGGTCTCACCACCATGAGCAAGTCATCTCCAGCCACCATGCCCTCTCTGCCTTGAGGGACTGTGTGAACTATGAGCCAAAGCAAAAACATCCTCCCTTAATGTATAGTCTGCCATGGCAATGAGAAAAGCAACTGATGTGCATCCTTAAGGGACCACGGTAAAGCTCAGTAATCAGAAGCCTGGACAGGTTCAGTTCAGGCCACAGGTCTGCCTCTTGCTGTGTAACTTTACAAGCGTCTGTTTCCTCACTTGTCACTTGGGATTGAGAATTGCCTCTGCCTCTGAGCATTGTCACAAGGTAGATTTACTACAGTGTAAGCTGTCAATAAAAATGAGCTACTGGTAGATATCATGTCCTGAAACATTATCAATTAATCTGTTTGGCTAGTCCCGATAAGACTCAAAAAGGGAGGTAGAGCATTCAGATGCTGGGAAAAGAACTCCACAAAGACTGTCCCTGTTTGCATTTGAACAGAACAGCCAAACAAGGACACAAATTGGGACCCAAGGCCTCCCTATAGTCCTAGAATTTAAAATCCAGCAGCTTCAGACTTATCCAGTACCCACGAGGTCTGGAAGAGGAGTTGTTGCAACAGGAACTGGAACACTCTGGGCAGTAGCTTTTCCATCCCCCCTGGAAGTATGACATTATTTTAATAGTCACTTCAAGTCTCCTTTGGTACAAACAAAACAGCAATCCTTCCATGAGGCTCAATTTACCTCCTTATAAACGGGAGATTCTGGGTTCAGGAGTGATAAGAGATCATTCTGACTTTGACATCTCATGTCTATAGGAACAGGTGACAGATCGTCCTAAGAACATGGAAGGCCGGGGTTGGGAGCCCTGGACAGGAAGCCTACAGTGTCCACTTCCTGCCCCAGGCACAGTGATTGCAATGAGCTTTGGTCCATCAGGCTTTTAGGATTGCCTAGAAAAGCTCTTGCCCTTTCCCCACAGTGTCCACCTGGTACATAAAAGGGGATGTGTACATGCGAGGACAGTGGTCCAGAGGGCTACAGAAGTCCTTTCTCTGTTATGGGGGTGGTGTCCCTCAACAAGAGCCTGGGGTGGGTGGGAGCAGTGGACAGCATGGATGTAGATTATTCTCTTATTAGTCATAACTGCAATCCCAGATCCCCACTTCTCAAGACAACACGGAATATGCAGTTCATAGCTTTGTTTTAATTATGTTAAGGTGAAGCTTATACTTACTGGCTCCTTACAATTAGAAAAGTAATATGTGTTTACTGTGTACTGTAAATGCCCCTCATCCCAAACAATAACTGTTCTGGTTTCTGAATATTTGCATATACACACAGCAAGATGATAATCGAGCCCTCACTTCTATTTCATTGACTCTTTGTCCTGACAGTGCAGTTAATTTTATGCAATAATTAGCATGCCTTTGTTTTAACTTCTTATGAGCTCACTTAGGAAATTGTCCATTTGGAGCATCATATTGCACTCAAAACATTGCATATTTTGGAGAATTTTGAATTTGGGACCTGTTGCTTAGGGTGCTCACATTATATAGCCAATGAAAAGCCAACCAGTATAAAAGAAGACATTTGGAGCCTGAGAGATGATCCTATAGTTGGGTGGACATAGTACTCTTACAGAGGACTGAAGACCAGTTCCCAGCACACAGTAGGGCAGCTCACAACCACCTGCAACTCTATCTGTAGGCAATCCCACACCTTCTCCTGGCCTCCGTGGGCACCCGCACACACACACAGTGCATATAAACCCACATAGGCACATAGGCACATGCATACATATGTACATACACACATACATATATACATACAAATGTAGATAAAGCTCTTTAAAAGGGGGGAAACAGAAATCACTAGGAATCTCTCTGTTCAGATTCCTCCTGTGTGACTCATCTGTATTCTCTGCGTGTGCACATCTGTAAGCTTCTAGGCATTTCTATGTGTGTTTTCTCACAATGGCTGACATTTAGGAGCCTCTTATCTGTGTTCTGCATTGTGTTAAGCAGTTTTTGAAGTCTATTTCATTTCACCTCTACAGAAAACCTGAAGCAAGGGAGGAATAATGCAGGACATGTACAGATGGAAAGATGGGGGTTGAGGTTGAAGTCACATTTTACATGTCAGGCATCTTTTCTGCTATAAGTTATTCTCCAGAAGCTCCCTCCTAATGGTCACATCTCTTGCCAGAGAGTGAACACAATGTTTATCAACCATTTCCTTCCACAGATCGCTTTGGGATTCCCGGCTAGCTTTGTATCATTTTAAGTAATGCAGTAACAAATGCCAGGTGACTTGAGCATAAGACTTCACAGGAACGCAGGTGTCCCGCTTAATATTAGGGGTGATTTTTCTTAACTTCATCACTTTGGTCTGGACAGACACATTAACTCCATTTTGTATTATTATCAATGGGGCATGAGTTTGTTGAGTTCACCCTCCAGTGCTGTTTGTGATTGAAAACATGCACTGGGGTTGGGAGTTTGTTTTTAGGTAGAATCCTTGCCCAACAAGCAAGAGACTCTGCGTTTGAATAGCAGCACCTAAAATAACAACAAACACAAACAGACAGAAAATAATAATTTGTTCACTTCCCTTGTTAGTTAAGTTTGCATGTCTAGGTAGGTGATTAAACAGAGGTAAGAGACAGAGGAAAGGAACAAGCACCAGCACAACCAACAGGTGGGAATTAGATGGATATGTGCTAAAATCCAAACCATGAGCTTCTAGCATGAAGACAGCCACGGTTGTGAGATTTCCTATTAACTGTAAGTCCACACAAGTTAAGTGCTGGTGGGGTGTCAGTGCTGGTGGGGCGTCAGCTTGTTGCTGGGATGGAGAGAAGCAATGTGAACTTATGTGTTGAGAAGGTTATGAGAGCTGTGCACGTCCTTGTGGTGATGTGAATATCCATTAGATGGTTTGGACATTGAGCTTTGAAAGAAACCTAACAAAATCGACTTCTGGGCTCATGTCACTGGAAGCGGGCCATGCCATACATCAAATGGACAAGAAAGCCAGCCCCCAGGAAAGCTAGCAAAAAGCCAGCCTTTATACAGTCCATTGCAAGAAGAATGGGAGTCTCAGAGTGTGATAGGTCCTGAGGTTAGCCATTGTCCTTGTGTGATATGCACACAGAAGATACAATAAGTCTAGCGCAGAGCAGCCAAGAGCCCCGTACCTTCCACTCACAGGGCAACCAAGCAGGACACTTGGTAGCCCCAAAGAGGATCTATGTACCTCCACCCTACTTATCCTTGACTTTGTCCTTGTTGCATTTAAAAGGCTGGAATTGTGAACCTCCACCCGCGTGCAAGGCATCAGTTGTTCCTTGGGCCAGGAGAGGAGGGCTTCTGCTGGTTTAAGAGCAAGAGAGAACTACGTGTGCACCATAAATAGGAAGTAAACAAAGTCTAGATTATGTGATGCTCCTGACAAGATCTGGGGTTACCAGATCAGGTGGTGTGAGAACCCCACTGAGAAAAGAGGGTCCAACAATATACACTGAGTGCAAACATAGCTATTCAGACTCCAGCAGAGTCTCACATCACTCCTCATGATTTCTGGTCGCCCAGGAAGCAGGTCAGGCATGCCACTGGAACACTAGAAAGCTTCTGGTAATACAAATACATGTATGCACTGCAAGTTGAGTTCTGTAACCATTTGTCACCTTTCTGTGTATGAGCATGTGTAGGTATGTATGTGTGCATGTTCATGTACATGGGGGGTGGGTGAGTGGTGAATACTATATGGACATGTGAGTAAAGGCCAGAAGTTGATGTAGAGTTATCTACCTCAATTGCTGTCTACTTTTGGGGGCGGGGGAGGGTAAGAGAGGGTCTCCCACTGAATTTATACATTTAGCAAGTCTAGCCGAGCAGCAAGCTCCAGGGATCCTCCTGTCTCTGCCTTCTGAAGTTGAGACTACAAACACTATGCCACCATACCCAGCTCTTTAAATTGGTTCTGGGGATTGAATACAGGTCCTCATGCTGATAACACAAATATTTACAGACTGCCCCATTTGCTCAGACCCCCTTTCATGGTCTTCCTGTGGCGAGGGAAATGTCCTAAAGTCAGCACTGGCCAGTTCAGTAGCCACAGCCACACAGAGGCCTTAGCTCAGTGCAACTGAGCAGCAGGATTTTCAACTTACTCTAATCGATTTATTATTTGAAATGGATTGCAGCGTGGCATGCGCTTTATATAAAATTTTAATCTCTGTTGGCTCAAAGAAGTAAAATATTGTATTTAATCCAAACAGAACTTTGGTAAGGAGGGTGGCAGTTGACTTAAGGTGGGGCCGGACCAAGGCAAGGAATTTGTTTAAATGCATCTGTCTCTGTGTGGCTGTCTGTGCTCCACTGGATGCTGAGGTTTCTCCTTCCTTGATGAAGCAGTTATTTTGGAGTTTCAGTGTTTTCAGGCTCAATAGGCTTGATATTTCATACAGCTGGGCTATCCTGGGCATGAAAGGCCTCTCTTTCAGCTGCACAGATGTGAACATGATGCCTTAGGCATTCTCTCCCGATGCTGATCTGGTAATGACAGCCTACATACAGAAATAAATAAGTTGCCACTTTATGGAGGAAAAACAATACGGCGCCCTGCAGAAGGCACCTGATCGCCCCAAGTGCAGTTCTTTGATCAGGTGGGCCCTGATCTCTTTCTCTTGCAGCTAAAAAGAATTGTGTTGCAGATATTATATCTATATCGCCTAGGAAGCCAATAACTGACACAATGAGACTGAAGTGTAATTTAAAGCTGTAAGCACTATGCTGGGCAGAATCTAAACTGCTACTAATCTACTAGTAAACTAAAATAAACTACTCTAATCCTCATAACCTACTACATCCCAGTCACTTGCCAATCTGATCCTCCTAGGGCAGCTTCTCTCCACCAGCTGTCTACTCTCAACTGTCAATCCCCCTGCTCCTTCTTCTCTCCTGGAAGTCCCGCCTTCCACTTCCTGTCCTTCTGCCCAGCTGACTGGCTAAACAGGACTTTGTGACAACTGCTACACCCACTCCAGGCATTCCTCCACAGAACTGAGCTGGGCTTGGTGGCACAGGTCTGTAATCCCCAGTGCTAAGAAAGATTGAAAGTTCAGTGCCTGCCTGGCTCCAAATCCCAGCTTGAGAGACTCAGTGAGACCCTGTCCCCAAATACAAAGTAGAAAGAGGGCTGGTATAACTCAGTGGTAGAGGACCCACCTAGTATATAAGTATATGTGAGGTCCTGGGTTCAAACCACAGTACCACACACATAAAGGAATTAACCCCAGCTATGGCAATCAACACTTAAGGTGATTTAGTGCATTATGACCCACAAGTTGAGAACCACTGCAGGAAAATGCCTGAGCAGACCTGCAATCATTTTGAACAAAATCATAAATCCTCCTGAAAGAGGAGTGTCTTTGAATCAAGAGAAATTCCAATCCAATGGCAAGCTAAGGCACTTGGGTGCCCCATTCCTATGGTGAGACTCCACTAAATTCAGACATGGACGGGGGAAACAGTTCTATCATGATAAATCAGCCAAGTGACCAGAGGACAAATAAAGTGACTCAAAGACTCAGTGATGGGGACAGAGAAATAGGAGAACACTCAGCTGACCCACCCTAGTTCCGTATGTGAGAGAGGTGAAGCCAAGTGATGTACTGTTGATGAATTTACACCACCTCTACCCAGTTCCAAATGCTCAGACACTTTCTAGATCTACTGTTATCTTCAGTCTAAGCATCTCGGCCACCCTTTCCTGCATCTCCCTACCTGCACCCCCACATCATCCGGGTGATGCTACAGAAGTACTCTGCGTGGATTATAAAAAGACAGCCTGGTCAATGATTAGGCTGTCAGAGTTAAATGTCCTGTCAGGTCCTGCAGCCAGGCTGTCTTGAAGGGAACAGGAACAGGAGGGACCAGAGATCAGCAGGAAGAACAGGCTCTTTGACTCAGTCTCCCTCCAGTACTCCCATGGCTCAAAGCAGAGCCTAAAAGAAAAGCATGGGATCATGCATCCATTAAAAACCTGCCCGGCATTAGGAAGAAGCATCTGGAAGGGTGGATTTGAAACTAAGGAATAGTAACTTAATTGCAAGCCCAGTGAGCCAGAGACTTGACAGAAGATGTCATAGGTGTAAGGAAGCTGTGTGCATTGCTTGGTGCTCAGCATTTTATGGTCATCCTCTCCCACAGAAATCTCCATTAAGCATCCCTTCCCTAGTGTCTTTTACTAACCCCTTTCTGTAACTCTGTAACTCTCGGCTCCTTCAGAAGTGAAACGAAGTAATCTGCTCTATTCTGGCAAATCTGTGCCCACCATCCTATTGATAACAGTTGCTAGAGACTTTCTTAGAAGATAGAAAAAAAATACGCATCTTATGTCAAAACCAATGTTTCTTCATACAAGAAGTACAAATAATGCTCTTGGGACTGGAGAATTGACTTCAGTGGTAAAGGGTACTTGCTGCTCTTGCAAAGGACCCAGAGTTCAATCCCATACTAGACAACTTACAACCACTGAAACCGCGGTTTAATGGGATCCAGTGCCCTCTAATGGCATCTGCAGGACTGCACACACATGGTGCCCATTCATACAATCAGGTACCCTCACACATACACACAAACTGAATAAAAGAAAAGTTTTTAAAAAGAAAAAAAAGAAAACTTTCTAAAATATCAAAATTAACAAAAAACACAGACATGTTCAGGTTATAGCTCAGTGCTTGTCAACCATGCCTGAAGCCCTGGGCCAATCCACAACATCAGACATAATAGGCATGCTGGAACATGCCTGTAATTTTTTTTAACCTAAAATTTTTTTTTTTATAATTTACTCACATTACATCCTGATTGCAGCCACCTCCCTTGTCTCCTCCCATTCCCACCCTCCCTCCCTTTACCTACCCCTGCATCCCCTAGTCCTTTGAGAGGAGGAGCCCTTCTCCCCTACCACCTGACCCCAGCTATCAAGGCTAAGCAGAATGCCTGCATCCTCTTCTTCGGTGGCACGTGGCCCGGCAAGGCTGCTCCACCAGGGGGGAGGGGTCAACCAGCAGGCAACAGAGTCCATGTCAGCATCAGCCCCTGCTCCTCTTACTAGGCATGAGATCACATTATAGATGGTTTTGAGCCACCATGTAGTTGCGGGGAGTTGAACTCAGGACCTCTGGAAAAGCAGACAGTGCTCTTAACCACAGAGCCATCTCTCCAGCCCCAACATGCCTGCAATCTTAACACTCAAAAGATAAAAGAGAAAGGAGAAGTCCTAGGCCATCTTCACCTACAAGGCTAGTTTGAAACCAGCCTATATATGAGACAAAAAAAAAAAAAAAAAAAAAAGAGAGAGAGAGAGAGAGATTAAAGGTTATCAAGATTAGGTTGACAATGATGATTAAAGAGAATGAATAAATGTGAATAAAAAATATTTAAAATAAAAAAATGGAATGTATGATTTAATGTAAAATGATTAAGGTTAAACAAAACTAGTAAGTAACAAAATCATAGGCACAAATAAAAATTTTAAATTCCAAATAATTGTAACACAAGAAGAAATTTAAAACCAGCCGACAATACATTAAAATCAAACTAATAAAACAGAATTAAACTGGATTTAGAAAAGAAGTTTATTTCAATTTTACATATGAGAAAACATGGGGGATAAGATACCAAGACTGTGAGTATAGGAGCATGTAACAGCATCATGGCCATGTGCAAATCATTTTATTTATGCTGTCCTCTTCAACTCAGATGCTTTGCAAGAGTCCTTTGAAAGTCTCTGGGAAAGTCAGGAAACCAGAGACATTTCCTACCAGGATGTGTTTTGCTGGCTGGCTGGTGAGCACTGGAGAGCAATCCAGTGGGTACTGGCCTGTCCTTCAGAGTACAAATATCTATGGACATGACACATGATGGGTAGATGTTGCTGTGTCTTAGGATTTTGGGGTATAGTTGCATTCATATGTCCCTTTTCTAGTATTTCACAAACTATGAACAAACTTTGAAATGTTAGCATGAATTTGTCATTTTTTTTTGCACTGAAGTTGATACTTATATTTGCATTGTGAGCAACTACTAGACACTAAAGTGCATGAAATAATAATAGCAAATAACATAATAAATCATATAATCGCTCAGATAAATCCTATGCCTTAGTCATCCTGCGTGGTTTGTATTTCTATTTTATCCTCCAACATTATTATACATAGCTGTCCCCTTGTGCCTTTAAATATTGTCCTGTGGTCACTATGATAATCACATAGCTAGGGTCCAACTTTTCACTTATATAAACATGAGTTTTTCAGATGTCAAGGTTAATGAGTTGAAGGAATGAGCAGTCAGCCAACAGATAGCTTTGGGATTGGGCTACCAGGCCCAGCCTTGTGGTGTCTTTCTGCACTGGCTTTTAAATATCCTTGGAGATGATTCTGGGTCTTCAGTCAAAGCAAATCTAGGCTTCTCCCTGTTGGTCGGTTTCCCTCACAGAGACTGGGCTTGGGGACCTTGAGGTGGCATGGACCCAGCTAAGATAGGATATGTCTCTGTCTGTTATGTGGCCTGGATCTCCCTTCACATGGTTCCTTCCCAAAAGGGTAACTTCCACCCATCCCATGTGAAGAGCTGTGGTTGGACACCGAGGACAGGAATGGGCTGCCTAGTTCTTTGTATTTGATTTTTCAAGTTCATGGGTATCATCAATGCTCCTAAAAACATAGTGCTTATTGAGAGATTTATATTGATCAGAAGTTTTCAAGAACAGACTTTTGAACCAACACCAAAATAAATGAGGTAGCAATCCACTCAGCTGTGATGCACTTAATAGAATCACAGGGGCTTGACTGCTGTATGGGTTCCATTTCTTCTCACTGTGACTGATTATCTAGTGAGAAGCATTTTAATGGAATAGGGGCTTATTTGGGCACACAGTTTTATGGCCCAGGGACCATGGCGTCTGGGGCTCCCTCCATGGTGGCAAGAACTCACAGCATGACCTAGTCCATCTCTGTGAGACAAGCGGCATCCTCGGGCCAGAACCAAAGTGGACCACAATTGTATAGCGCTAGTCCTGTTTTTGCCATCTAGCCCCCCACTTCCAAAGGGGTCCGCAACCTTTCCAGTGCAGCACTTCCAGCCAGAGACAGATATCCAAATACAAGAGCTTTTGTGGGACATTTCACATTCAAACCATAAAAATAGCCACCTGTAATGAAGTTACACCAAAGAACCATTTACTCTTGGACTTTACCTTCTAGGAATAAAGCCTTCAAAATTGGATTTAAATCCAATATTAGGCTTCAGTTAAAACCTTTCAAATGCTTCAAGTACCCCTGTGGGGAGCAATACCGTACCAAGTCTTTCTGAGAGGCCCCAATGAAAGGACAAAGGGAACTTTCATTCCCTGTCCTGTTCCAGGAATGGATCGACAAGGCCTGTCTGACTCAGTGTCTCAGGGGAGTCAAGGCTGTGGATTCTAGGGACCCAACTCTTCCCCATTGGGCTCTGCTTAAAGCAGCTGTGTCTGAGGTATATCTTATGCTCTCCTTGCCAACGTTGTTTGATTTATCTTTCTGCTGACTTTGTCCAACCAGGCTGTGCCTACGCCCCCCCCCCACACACACAAAGTTTATAAGAGCTGTACTTATTAGTTAACTTGCTTGGCATAAGGCAAAGCTTGTGAAAGACCTCCAGACCCGAGATTTTTATCTTTTCTATCTTTCTCATCCCCTGGTGCCTCACCATCAAAACCTAGTCAATGAAGGACCTGCTGGTCAGATCATTTGGTGCTGAACAGGAATACAGAACTAAAGTTCCCTTTGTCCTTTCAGCTGAATCGCTGAGAAAGTCTTGGGTAAATCTGGCTCCTCACATCCCACAAATCTATTTGCCAACAGGTACATTTTAATGCTTAATCAGGAACTAACATGATGCTAAGACCATGCATGAAGCTCAACATGACCAGAGACCCTGGGTCCAAGCAATGGGGAATAAATAAGGTTTGAATGGCTTAAGGTTGAATTTCTCTTAGTAGGTGGCCACTCTTAGCTTTAGCCTCCCAAGGTCTCCATTAGTTATAGATCGATGGCTACATGTACAAATAAGTATGTGCAACTGTGTGTGTGTGTGCATATGCACACGCACATAGCTCTAGACTGTCTCACCAACAATCCATATGTTTGAAAATGAAATGCAAAATAGGTTTTTACAGTTCCTGGCCACTGGTCCTGACTTGCTTTTCCCTGGGAAAGCCTGTTTATTGAAATGGCTGCATAGATCTTTGGGAAGGGGTGAATAAAGGCACACAATAGCTAGCATAGAAATTCAGGTGTCCCTCAGCTTATGATGGGTTTATGCTATGATTAATCCATCCTTAATTGAAACTCTCACGACTCTAAAGCTTCTGGATATTCTACCATAGCCTAGAGGCCTTTAACTATGCTCAAAAACAGTTATCTTAGCCTGCAATTGAACAAAATCATCTGAGGTACAGTCTGTTTTATAATAACGTTGGATACCTCATATAATATTTAGAACACTTGGATGAAAATTAGGATATTGGGTGGTCATACTTTTGCACCATCATAAAAAAATCATAAATGTAATTATTGTATGTTGAGGACCAACTGATTGTTCTCCTGAATTTTAAATTTCAGAGGAAAATGGTAATAGTGAACATGCTGAGGAGATGGCGTAAAGTGCTTGCTATGCAAGCATAAGAAGCTGAATTAGATCCCAGAGCCCATGTAAAATGGTAGGGTATGAGATGCTCACCCCTATAGCCTTGGTGCTCTGGGGGTAGAGATGGGGTGGGGGTTACCTGTGGCTTGCTGGCCAACAACTCAAGCCAAATCAGCCAACTCCAGGTTCAGTGAGAAACCCTGCCTGTCTCAAAAATAAAGAGGGAGGTATGCATTGACATTTGGCCTTCATGCATATACATGTTCACAGACACATGAGCACACACTAGTGCAGGCACACGGATATATACATGTACACATGAAGAGGTGGTAAAGAACAGCATCGTCCATGCTCTTAGTTTGTAGGTGCTCAGCGAGGGCACGGGAAACTATGATCGTTGATACAATGGCCGTTACCTTGTCAATGACCTTCCCTGGGCTATCTGCATAAAGGGGGCTCTGATTCACCTAATCCATGAAGTTATTACTATTAATTTTATCACAGCACACACCCTCTGAGACAGAGCTAGCATCGCTCAGGGCGGTATGGTCATGAATATTACCCCTTCCCGCTGGCAATCATGTAGGAATTGATTGGACCCAGCGTGACTCCTCCTGCTACAGAGTGCACCTGGAGATCTCCCTGCGTGAAGAGTCGGGCTGGATGTTCAAAATTGAGCAAGTTTATTTATCATCTGAAGAGAGAGTTGGATAAATGGGAGACCTTGGGGAAATAATTTTTACAGGTAACATTCAGTTTTAAGTGGCTGTGGAGTCTCTCTGCCATTTCCTGAGAGCAGCTGATTTTTTATGCAAAGAAACACAGGGACACATTTTATTTTACTTTATTTTTTTCTGAAAGATTTACTATCTTGTGTCAAAATGATTCTCTCCCAGGTATGCTTTTCTTGTTAAATTTCACTGGCATCCTGGGCCCGATTCTTGAAGAAGGATTTCTGGTGGGCTGTTTGTTTGTTTTGTTCTTTTCTTTCCACCTCTAATTTACTGGATTATAATAGGTAATGTCTTTAACCTCTTTTGGACCTGTTTCCACAAAAGCAAAAATTAAAACCAGGACATCTAACGTACATAAAGAGGAGTATCAAGGGCACAGGGTAGATTGTTTTTAGTGTTATGGAAGAAAGAAACCGCGTATGATATAGTACTAATAATTCCCATTATTCTCTTTAAACCTTCCCAGAGAATAAGACTCATTGCATTGCTCCTACACAGGTGAGGAAAGAGGTGATGTAATGCAGCCAACCGAGAGGGAGGGGCCTTTCTCCACCGCCTTCATGTCGTTCGTAGTTTTCAACCCCTGGTATCTGAACAATCACAGGCAGAATTTTTAGTAAGGGCGGGTGAAGAACAAGTAGAGGGTCCGTCAGACCAAAAGGAAGTTGTAATATTTCATTTAAGAAGGCCCAAGAGAATTCTGAAACCTGAGATTTCAGAAACTCTGTGTGTTGACTTCCCACATGGTAAAAGCCCCTAACATGGGGAATTTTCATTTTGTGCTTCCCTTCTTCCCATGGTGCCCTCTGTGCTCTACTAGAAGCAAAGGGTTTCCATACACAGTTGATGAACAAGGATGCATGCAGGCAGTGGATGAGTTTAGAAGTGAATACCCTGGCACCTGTTTGCATTTTGTTTGTTGTTGTCAGTAATAGTTCATTGTGAATTTATAAAGTAATGATAACTATGAAACTGAGAATTCATTATTTCTCATTATAAATATTGTTATTGGTTTATTTCTGTGTTTATAGACATAGACACACATGTGTGCCCACATGTATGCGAGGTGTTTGTACATATATCAAGGACAAGAGTTTTGCCACTTATAAAATAATGATTAGCTGTCTTAATTAATATTCTGTTGTGAATATTTTCTCAGGTAAAATAATGTTAAAGATATGTGTGGATGCATGGTGATATAATAGCATTTTCCTGCAGAGTATGGACATTTAAATCTTTATTAAAAAATAACTATGATGATTTCCTTGTATCCAAGTGTCTCCAGCCTACAGCCTATGGGCTGCATTCAGATGCGTGAGGCCAATGATAGCTATCAATGTAGCCCAACATACAATTATACGCTTACTAAAAACATTATAAGATTTTTTTTCACAATGATATTTTTGGTAGCTCACATATTTCTTGACTATAGACTTTGTAGATGCCAAAAGAACGGACATACCTACATGGAAGAATGTAGACTGTTGAAGACACAAAGAAAGGCCTCTCCTCAAGCTCTTGATTCCCTTTGCTCATTAACTTCTCACTTGGCTTTTATTTTTTGTTTTTTGTTTTTGGTTGGTTGGTTAGTTTTTTGAGACAGAGTTTCTCTGTGTAGCCCTGGACTTACTCTGTAGACCAGGCTGGCCTCGAACTCACAGAGATTCACCTGCCTCTGCCTCCCGAGTGCTGGGATTACACCTAGCTCACATTTTTTTTTTTCTTTCACTGTGTGCACCGTTTGTCTGTGTATGTTTGCTGCACTGTGGGCACAAAAGTCTAGCAGTCTTATGAAAAATCACAATCAGCCAGTTCTCTCTCCTAGTCATAGAAAGGCAGTAGGCAGGAAGACGAACTTTCAGAGACTTACACAAGAGAATCAGGAACAAAATGTCTCCCACCAAAGAGAATCCTTGGGTAAGATGATTTCATTGATGAAGTTTCATCTAGCTTTCACAAAACTAATAGAAGTTATCCTCAAACCATTAACAACAAAAATAAAAATAAAAAAGAAAGAGAAAAGAAATTTTACCTTATGGGATCACCCTATGAGACCAGCATTCGCCTTTTACCAAAAGTAAAGGGTGATACAAACACAGAAATGATAAAAGAAGACTGCAGAGCAATAGCCCTGATGAATAAAGCCACAAAAATTTTCAACAAAAAGGTGACAAACCAATTCTGACTACACTTCAAAAAGACTACATATTGTGACCAAATAGGGATTAATCCCAGGGCTATATAGATGGTTCCAGATACATAAATTTAAAAAATTTAATGACTCAAACCAAGAGATTTAAGAACAGAAACCATGCAATCATGTAAACAGTTGCAAAAAATCATTTGATAAAATTCAAGATTAACAACAGTAATAGCAGGAGCAGCAGCATGACCACCACCACCATCATCATCATCATCATCACCACCACCATCATCATCACCACCACCACCATAAGCAGCACCCCACAACCATCAACATCATTATTATCATCACCACCAGCAACAACAGCACCACCACCACCACCATCATCATTATCACCACCACCATCATCATCACCACCACCATCATCATTATCACCACCACCATCATCATCACCACCACCATCATCATTATCACCACCACCATCATCATCACCACCACCACCACCATCATCATCATCACCACCACCATCAGCAGCACCACCACCACCATCATCATCATCATCACCCCACCATCAGCAGCACCCCACAACCATCAACATCATTATTATCATGACCAACAACAACAACAGCACCCCACCACCATTGCCTCAGCCATATCTCAAGGCACAGCTCTGTAGTCCCAAAAATATGGGAGGCTGAGGGAAGAAGATAGCAATGTCCAAGACTACTTGGGCTATTGAGTAAGGCCAAGGCTAGTGTAGGCGAGGTGGTGAGAATCTGTTTAAATTTTTATAAATAGAACAAAGTTTTTGGATATAGGTCACAGTGGAGCATCTGTCTAGTATGTGAAGGGCCTTGTGTTCAATCCTTAGTACAAGTCAGAGAAAAGACTATGTATGACAATCCACAGTCAGACCATATTAAATATGGACATGGTGCAATTTACTCTAATATCAGAAGCAAGGTAAAGCTTGACTCACCCTCACTATTAATCAATACCGTAATCCAAATCTGAGCGAAAAATTGAGGTGGGGGCAGAAACAATTGAATAGAGGGACAATAGGTCAAATTATTCCTATTTACAAGCAGCCTGATTATGTATGGATAAAAGGTAGACTGCATCAAGAATGTTAAAACTGACCAGACAATTCAGAAAGTTTGCACAATATGAAATCAATTTCAAAAATCGATGCTATTTGTATATATCAATAGCAAAATTGCTGGAGAAACAATCTTAATTATAACTATAAAGCGAAATAACCCATACAAATAAATTTAGCTGAGGAAGTGAATTACATTGACAATGAACATTAAAGAGCATCAATGAAAGAAACAAAAGATAACACACAGAATGAAAACACATTCCATTTTATAGACTAATTAATATTATTAACATGCCCATGCTATCCAGAGTGATCTACAGAGGTAGTGCAATTCCTATCAAATGCTAATAGAATTCTTCACAGAAATAGGAAGAGGGGGGAAAAGCTCCTAAAATTTAGATAAAACCATTAAAGAACTCTGAATAGCTGGAGGATTCCTGAGCAAACTAAAGAAAACTGAAGACGGTATAACACTTCAGCCCAAACACACTGCACAGGACACACATATGGAGCAGTGCAGGAGGATAGTGAATCAGCCAGGTAATTATGACCAATCAGTGTTCAACAGTAACAAACTAGCATGAATATACATTAGGAAAACAAGTCTCCTCAGTAAAGGATGGAAGGAAGACTGGCTATTGGCATGCCAAAGAAGAGAGCTAGAGCTCTTTCTCTTGTGTTTTTTAGAATCACATGTATGGGAAACACTCTGAGGCATTGTCTAGGCACAGACTTTTCTTTCAGCCAACACCACCAAGTGCACCAACTGCAAAAGTAAAAATGGACCCGTGAGATTGGCCTCATTCTAAAAACTCCTGCACAGCAAATGGAATAATCAAGAGCTTAAATGATGGCTTACAGAATGGAAGAATGTTTGCAAACTATTTGCCCATCATCAGAATAATAACTAGAATATATAAGGAATTTAAAATCTTAGTGGTAATAATCATACTTTCCCTGTGAAAATGGGCTGTTCTCAAAAGACGTGCAAATGGCGAGTGAGAGTGTAAGAGTGTTCTGTACCACACTAACCATCAGGAAGGTACAAATAACACCATGATGAGATATTACATCCCTATGTGTGTGTACATGTTGTGCATGTGTATGTGTGTGCTCATGTAAAGGTGTTACTCAGGAAATGGTGTTGCTCTCTGGCCTGAAGTTTGCTGAGTAAGGTAGGCTAGCTTGTCAGGGAGCCCCAGGGATCTGACTCTCTCTGTCTCCTCAGTTCTTGGATTTAAAATATGTTATCTTTCCATTACTGTGTACAATGAATGAATGAATGAATGAATAGATAGATAGATAGATAGATAGATAGACAAATAAATAGATAAATAGATAGATAAATAGATAAAAAAGCAGGTTGCCATGCTCAAGCTTAGGTCTTGTATGTTGTGCTTGTGTAATAAGCACTTTGCCAACTGAGGCATTTTCCAACTCCTAAGAGATCATTTTATTTCAGTTAGAATGGCTTCTATCAAATACACACACACACACACACACACATACATGTACACACACTCACATGCACACACACATACATGCACACACACACACACACACATTGAATATTGGCAAGGATGTGAAGAAAGGGAAACTCTCCTACACTGTTAATAGGAATGCAAATTAGTCCAACCATTATGGAAAACAGTATGGGGGTTCCTCAAAATATTAAACATAGAGCTGCCATATGATCTGCCAACCCCACTCCTGGGCATATATCCAAAGGAGATAAAGCCAACACATCAGAGAAATATCTACACTCACATGTTAATGCAGAACCATTCACACTAGCCAACATGTAAATCCAACCTAGAACCTGTCGGTGGATTCAAGCATAAAGGAAATGGAATCTTATTGCATAAAAAAAAATAAGATTCTGTCATTTACTGTGACACAGGTGTAACTCAAGGATGTTGTGCTCGATGACAGGTCAGGCCTGAAAGACAAACCCTGCACATTCTCTTCAATGAGGAAACTGAAAGTTTGATCCAAGAAGTCAAGAATAGTGATTTCTACAGCCAGGGAAGGAGGTACACTTGAACAGGTGTGGTGGAGAGATGAGTAATGAATTCGGGGGTTTGATTGGGTAAGAGAAATAGCTTCTAATGTTCTGTAGCACAGTCAGTGACTATGGTTGAAAACAGTTAACAGGTAGGAGGAATCCACTAAAACAGCTCATAAAATGTGAATGTTTCCAATGCAAAGGTATAATAACTCTCTGAGGGTCTTAATGGTCCCAGGTTTCACTGGGTTGATGAAAATACTTCAGAACTAGATAAAGGTCTCAGTAGTGCACTGTTGGTGTGTGAAATGGCTAATATGAGTGAGGTGGATGTCACTTCAGTGAAAAAGGAAGGGAACCCCGATATTCATGTGAAATCCAGGTACCTTGTGGGGCATATGGCGTGCAGCCATGGCATCGCCTGAGAGCTAAGGTACCACGTGATACAGAGTCAGCATGAGGTGTAAAGTCCCCAAGTCCATAGAGTCCATACCCAAGGCCTCAGCATGAGGACACGGTGTAGGCTGAGGGCAGCTGGGGTGGAGTGGAGGTGAAACACAGGCGACTGGGAAGGAGATGAGACAAAGTGAGAATTTCCAATATCCTAGTGAGCAATGGAGGTGGTTGGATTCATTCTCTGGCAGAGTTTTCAAGGCCTACCTGTACACACACACACACACACACACACACACACACACACACACACACACACACACACACACTGCATCTCTGTAATGATCAGAGTCAATCTGAGTATCCATGGCAGCAGGTAATCAGAGCAGGTGGGAAATTCCCCAGGGTCTACCAACCAACCAACCAACCAACAAACAAACAAACCAAACACCTAAAATCAAAACAAACAACAACAAAAATGTAAAAGAAGCATCAGTCTGACTATGGAGGTGTACACATGTCTGTTTCTTGCTAATATACCTATCAAGAAAGTTTACGTTGTTCATTCAAATGGTGCTCAGTTTCTTTTTTACGAGTCCTCCAGCCTTCATAAAGCCTCTCCACACTGGAGTCTGGTTCTAGCTGGCATTACTCTTGCTGGTATGGCGAGGCTGCTCGCCTTCAGTGACATCTATACCACTTCCTTAGTCTGTCTCTACCTCATGGTACACATTACGGCCATTTCCACAAATGCCCAGCATGCCTTAGAACTCATGAAGTCTTCCTTACTGGTCTCCTCTCTGCCCTGCTGTCCACTGACTGCAGCCTGTGTAGTTTTCTGCCTCAGCATCACCTCAGCCCCCTCTATAAACAACCTTCTATCAGCTTGAAATGGCTTGAGTCTCATCTCTATCAACTAAACTCCAAGCTCCCAGAATCCTGGTCTGCGCCATGATCTACATTCATTCCCCCCAGCTCTTCACTTATGCCATAGCTTTCACCACACACTCTCTGTGTGATAAGACAGGGTAAGGGTTAAAAAGCAGCGTAGTCCATTTCTGGTTTCTGCAGTTTTGTTTCGGCATGTTATAATGAGGTCTCCAGACATAGAACCGCACAGTCCAAGTATTCGGAGCCTCCACCGCAGAGTTTCAATGTGAGGTCCATCACCTTGGCACATTTATTCTTGATTGATGGGTAGCTTAATTAAGAAGCAGCCTATCAGAGGGAAAGCAGTGTGCTGCTTCATCAACTTACAGGCAGCCTGTATGTGTGTACACATCATCTGCAGTCGGGGCATCCTCTTTGTGTTCTTCCTCAGATCATGAGGGCCAGGAATCTATTCAAACAAAAAACAAAAGTAGCCATGGCCAGCCCAGAGTAGAATTTCTGAAAACAGTATTTCACATGACCTAGATATTGACAAGGATAACAGTGGAGTCCTTGATGGTGGATGGTGACAAATACAGGTTGTTCTTCTGTATTTCTCTGTGGCATTACTGCCTATGCAAATACATTTATTTCACATTGCTGGGCACACAGGACTGACAACTACAGCCTACTGAGGTGATGATAAATGGAATATCCTTTGCTGACCCCTGGAAGAAGAATGTGATGCAAAAGATGGTTCACATCTTTCAAGGGACTCATGATGTTTTGAGGCTGGGTAACCTGGGGGAGAGACACTCAGAGTTTCCTAGAAACACACTGAGTAAGAGTCATAGATTGTACTCACAGATACACTGGAACTTGTTCCTAATGCTATGGAGAGAGTATGAAGGCTCTTCTGTGAAGAGCTTTATAGACAAGAAAATAAATAAGTCTGAAGGATTCCAGAACTCTCCTAAGGAGAGAAGTTCAAAGGCTGCTTTTCCATGTTTGAGGTTGAAACTGGATGAATGACACAAACAGTTTAGGGGCCCATATCACACAGCAGTAGACAAACAATAAATTTCTTTTAGCCATGTGTTCTTCTATGTGGGTTTTATTTCCTGAGTGAATATTTACAATTTTCCTCTGATTTTCTTAAAAACTAAACAGGTTATACAAACTTCTGTTTTAACAAGCTAATCAATATCTTTTGGGTAAGTTAGATGACATGTTTGGAATTTGTGAGTTTGGTAGTCTGAGAGATAGAAATGCAGTTCAGTGGTAGAGCCTTTACGTCCCCAGCATGGACAAGGCCATGAGTTCTAGCCCCAGCACTGAAAAAAAAAATTAAATATGTGAAGTCACTGTTTGCTGAGGTTGCTGCTCAGTGGTTGGTAGAGTGCTTGCCCCATGTGTCTGAGGTCTTTGGTTCTAACTCTAGCACAGAAAAAGGATATTTAAAAAAAAAAAACAGTGTGTGGGTGTGTATCTGTGTGTGTCTATGTGTGTGTCTATGTGTGTGTGTGTGTGTGTGTGTGTGTGTGTGTGTGTGTGTGTGTGTGTGCATGCATGAGCATGTGTTACACAGAGCTAAAAAAAAATCCTGTTAGCAGGATTTGGTTAGGATAATGGGATACCTATTCCTACTCCAGATCTAGAAGAGTGGTTTGATGCAAAGCTTGGGAGAGTCAGTGAATCAGAATCATCTTGGATGACAGAGGGTGGAGACAACAGTGTGAGGGGAGTAACTGTGCCCCTTCCATGGAGATGCAGAGCTGTGTGTGAGCGCCTGACTAGTGCTCGCAGAGACCAGCGAGAGCAGTGGAGACGAAGACCTAGGTGCAGTTGTCAAAGAGAGTCTGAAGCCAGGCATGGTGGCACATGCCTTTAATCCCAGCACTCAGGAGGCAGAGGCAGGCGGATCACTGTGAATTCAAGGCCAGCCTGGTCTACAAAGTGAGTCCAGGACAGTCAAGGCTACACAGAGAAACCCTGTCTCAAAAAAACATAAAAAATAAAAAAGAGAGTCTGGTAGAAGCAGACACGGAGAGCCTAGTGATCATAATTGTGGTCTAAAGAGGAAATAGGAAGCAAGAGTAAAGGGGCATGGAAGGGAATAAGGAAAACATAGAAAAAATTATCCTTACTCATAAGGAAACCCAACATTTACCAGGAAGGGGGGAAATCCAGCCAGTTGAGCTGAAAAACCCAATCTAAATGTGAAAGCGAGGCATGTGTACTGACACTGGGAATATTCATCAGTGCATTAAATATCACACATTCTGAAAATATGATATAGATTTCAACAGCTTATAAAGACCTGTGATTGGAATCCTGCTTCTGTGATGCCATAGCAATTCAGATGGTTCTTGAGTCTCCATGGCAACAGCTGACACTACTTTTTGTTCTTCTTTGAAGTCACATGACACCTGATGTAACACTTAGGGATCAGAGAGAAGCAGCCAATTATGTTTCCTAATCTGTGACACTGACACCAAGGGCTGCCATGGAAAGCTTTCACTGGCCCTGTGGGTTACAGCTGTCACAGCCAGTGCAGGGGCTTAGCAGGTACCGACACATGCTTCCAGCCCTGAGTTCAGTCTCCAGGAGCCACATGGCAGACAGAGAGGATCAACTCCTGCAAGTTATCCTCTGACCTCAACATGCATGCTGCAGCATGTGTGTGCTAACACACACATACAAGTGTAAGACAAGTTTCAAATAATAAGCTTTAACTGGTTGGTAGGATCTGACACTTACTGGGCATTGTCTTCATTAACTGCTGCCCTTTATGCTCTATACATGTGTGGTTTACAAATTGCATGTCCAAATGGTAAGACCACCGCCCCTCAGGCTTCCACTCATAATATCTAATTGTCTTAGTTGTACCAGTGACACGCTAGGTGAGCCATGAACAGCCTACCATCTTCACCTCAGGATGAGCAACTCATGTACTAGCTAAGGATATACTGTTATGTCATGACACACAGACAAGCCACTGTAATTGCCTGTTTCTTGGTTTTCCGTCCTCAGAATAGAAACAATCACCAATGCCCTTTTCTTTTTTTTTCCTTTTTTTTTCCATCTATTTATTTATTTATTTATTTTTATTTTTATTTTTCCTTTTCTTACTCAAAGGAGAAGGCCTATAGTCCATTTAGGAAAGTTTCGTTGAATGCTTTTCTGGGCATGTCTGAAAAAGACAGCAATCTTTGGCTTGTGTGCAGAAATGCCAAGATGCTACGTATCTAAAGCTGGAGTCAGGTAGAGCATCCTGAAGCTTGCATCCATGAAACTGACAGAGAGAATCTCCTTTGAGTGTTCATTAGAGTCACAAGAAAGGGTTCAATTCCCAAAGCTTTTACCACCATCAGGCTAGACTCAATGATGACACTAGAAAATGTCACTGCCTGGATATTTTTTACTGTCCCTTCTTATTTAATTTTTTTCTTTAGTGTGAGAGGATTTCTAGAAAAGAGTAGAGATGGCCAATGCATGTTTGTCCTCTTCCTCGTCCTTCTTTCTTCAACCCACATACTTGCATTCTTGCTATTTCGCTGTGGGGTTTAAAGGTGAGACACTGATACAGGCATTCTTGGAGCTAAAAACATCCTAGCAATGCTATAGTTACAGGGTTGGTGGAAGCTATTAAGCTCTTATCTCCAGGCTACTGGAGAGAGAAACAGAAAAAACAGAGCTCAGAGACCTTGTGCTTAAAGGCTTAAATGCAGTTGAAGGTTGAAAGATAACAAGGACACAAAGTAACCTGAACTAAATGCCAACTGTGCAGGATAGATGAATGGAGGGGAGCTGGTTATGCAGAGAGAATGTTCCTGGAAGAGTGTTGATATGCACTTGGAGGAGACCTAATATTTATTGAGTTCTTACACAGTAATGGACATTGGGCCCTTTGCCTTTTTTTTCTCATGGATTGATGGGTAGATTCTTGATAAGATAATGCACATGGAAAGGAATGATTGGTAGCATAGGAGCTGGTTGTAATGCATTTTCCAGGAGGGTAGAAATCAGGAAGAAAATACGAGATGATTCCAGAAGCCCAAATGAGGACTTTGGGTATAAGAAGAAGCTACAAACCATTTTTATTGTAGAGAGTTGTTTGTCCCTGGCCATGGAGCTTAAGAGAAAAGGGAGGGGATGTCCAAGATGGGGGAAGCAATGCGATCACTGAAATAATTCAAGCATTAAGCTGCAGACTAAAGTCTAGTGAAGGTATAAGTCCAGGATGAGTGCAGGGTGAACAGGAAGAACGATATCTGTGGAGAAGAGTGTTTGCATGATGTAAGGACAGATCTCAGGAGAGGAAAGAAAGTTGAATTTGCCGGTTAAATGTGTAAAGACGACAGGGCAGAGAGATCTTTGCTACAGAACATCAGCAAGCTGAGGGCTACCCGATGAGGGCTGCCATGATGCATCCTTGTGACCACGTTTCTAGGGAAATGGGGAGACATGCAAAACTGGTAGCTATGAATCAGTTAGGTTTCTCATCGCTGTGACCATACCCCCAGGAGGAAGGGAGGAGGAGTTTATTTGGGCTTGCAGTTTGAAAGGATGGCTGTCCACCATGGCAGGGAAGTCATGGTGACAGGAGCATGAGGCATCGAGTCACACTGTGCCTGCAGTCAGGAAGCAGAGAGCAGGCCATCAAAGACAAGACACACTCCCAATGGCTCGCTGTATCCCATCAAGGCTTCATCTCCTGACAGTTCTACAGTCTTCCAGAACAGCCGAGGACCAACTTCAGTTCAAATCATGACAACATGGCTTAACTCCCCAACACACACTATTTCCTCTCACCTAATGGATCACAGAAGAAAGCCAAGACATAGTGTTCATACCTACTAGCTTCCAAACCCATCCTTCAGTCAGTGTTTGTTGGGTCCTTTCTTTGTAATGCTGCCATGAGCTTTCTAATTTACTTGTAGCTGTGGCTTCGGCCTGTTTCCTTATCTTCATTTGAGGGCAAGTAGAGAAATCTATTAGCTATTGGACAAGACAAATGTCCATGGAGATATTTTTTCTAAATCATTCCACTATAATTATGTTGTTCACTTGTTTCATGCACAGCAGACAGGACGCTGAGGGAGACAGAGCCTTAACCTTCTGTAATCTTAGGAAAGCCATCAAACTCTCTGGGCCTTGGCTTGCTTATCTGTAAAATGAGTGAATAGGGTTAGGTAATGTATAGTTTAACTCTAATATCCTGTGGTTTTTATATCATGGAGTTAGGCTTACTGTTGCCTTTAAGGAATAATGCCGCTGCTTTTGTGGTTGTAGGATACTTCTTGGTGTGAATACGTGTATTCTTGAAGTGTCAGCTTCTGTCCAGGCTATCAGATACTGTGCTCTCTTTTGCTGAATCTCTAACCAAGACCCTAAAGCTCTGAGGGGCTCAAATACACCAATGAGTTCTTAAATTATGTTCTCTTCTATCATGAGACTACAAATAAAGATAAAGAGAAAATGTTCAGTCCCTTTGTGAAAGATCAAAGGAGTTAGACTGACTATAAGTGTAGTGGGATGCTGGGACCATAGTGTCTGTCACCTTGACTATACTGGTTCTAGCCTACTCTACCAATCTTCAGTGTTCTACTCACCCCAGGGCTGGATAGCCTATCCGCTGGCTTTCAGGTTTGATCTTTTTTTCTGCCTTTGCCATTAATGGCTCTGCTCTTACAACACTCTTGCCTGCTGTCTGCGCTCTTGCCAAGCCATTTTCTGTGGAGAGGTACTAAATCTGCCTCTGTCCCACTGTCATCCGCACTCTTGTCCTGCTCTCTGCAGAACCTGGCCCCTGATCTCCCTGCTGGATCCTGCCCACAGCTTCAGATACTCTGGACTCCACATCCCTACCGTCTAGGTAGGTACCAGCCCTCGCTTTGCTTGCCATCATGACTCTTTAGAACTGCCATAGATGCCCCCTCTCCAGTATGGCTCCTGATATGAGAACTGTTGTGCCATGGATGACAACTGATTGCCCCTAAGCACCATCTTGTGGAGAAAGCCTCACTGATAGACACTATAATCCCAAGCCATGACTGTCACCTGTAACAGTGACATCTGTCCCTGGGCCTCTTACCCATGTAGTCTATTGTCTCTTCCAAATATTGTACCTATGTTTCATCAGGAAGTATCATTGCTTTAATGATCTGCTTCTATTCTTTAATGGGCCCAAAGAAATATGGAGAGGTTGATGTGCGTTAGAAAGCAGGCATAGTGTGACAGAATTTGCCAGGGTTCTTGGGGCCTGTCTTTGCTGCAATATTCTGATCTTCTTCATTCTTTTGTTTCTGTTTCCTGAGACAAATCTCAAAGTATAACCTGGGCTAGCCTCAAGCTCACAGTGGTCTTTCTATCTCTGCCTCCTGGGTGTTGTCTTATAGGCATGTGCCATCCCCCAACTCAAAAAATATTTTTATTTTTGCATGTAGCCATATTGCATATGCAATGTGTGTGTGAATGTGTATGCAAGCACACATGTGGCTACGTGTGTGTATGTGTGTGTGTACATGCGTGCATGTCCTTATGCATGTAGAAGCCCTCGGTTGACACAGCAAGTCTTCCTCAACTACTCTGTGCCTTATGCATGGAGACAGGATTTCTTCAATTGAACCCATAGCTCCCTAACATAGGCTAGTCCAGCTAGGAGTTTGCTCTGGGGTCATTTCTCTCAACATGAGTGCTGAAATTACAGGTGGGCCACTATGCCTTCCTGGCTTTTGCCTGGGCTCTGGGGGTCTAAACTATAATACTTATGTATGTGCAGCAAATGCTTTATCCACTGAGCCATCCCCCAAGCCTGAGGAGCAGAAACCTTTGTTCCCTAAAACCACTCCTAGATATTGATATTTATTTAGTGCTTCATCTATCTCGGAGGAATTATAAGGACTAGAGGATGAAATGAAGGGCATCTGGGGCCCTGGGGTCTCTCGGGAACAAAACTCTTAGGCAAATGGGTCTTCGTGGCTTCTGGAAATAAGCATGCCAAACAGACTGCCGCAAAGGCATTGCACTACACCATAGTATACACACAAGAGGAAAATCAGATGAAATGCTAATTCTCAGCTATGTGCTTAGGGAAAACCTGTCCGGACAAGGGCTGGGGCCAAGGATGCTGAACATGTGGCATAGCCTTGGGTTTTTAACAAAGAACTTGCCAAGTCAAGGCCCTTGGGAACCAGATGCAAAGCATTCCTTTCTCCTGGGCATTGCTTTCTTTTATCCCAAGCCTCTGGTTGCATAGCTGTCTAAACGTATTCTGACATGAAAGGGAGATGCCCTGAACTCTCTTAGTGGTCATGTTTGTTTGTGCTCCACTGCTGGCATGTGCCTGCACAGCCGTATCCTGGCAGTCCTGGTCTAAGATGCTGTCACAGAAGCTCAGCATTTCCTTTATAAACAGAAAAAGACAAAAATGGGCTTTTATTCACCAAACCTCTTCTCTTTCACTCCTAACATATTTAGTTCCTGTGTAGCACACCTGGGCTCCTTGAAAGGCAAGTGTTCCAAGAGTCCCTTCATGGAAGGGTGAAGGGAAAGTTGTCTTGCCAAGCTTGGGCATGCATTGCTGCCAGTGCAGAGGGCACCCCCTTAGGAGGTGGGCACAGTGCCTTGCACGAAAAACTTCAGCCTTCGTTAAGCAAGTGAGTTGTCTTAAATGTAAAACTATTATCCTTTTCGTCCTTGAGAAGCAGCTTTCCAAGTTTCCAACGTAATAGAATAGAACGTTGCCTGAGAACATCTCGGCATAGTCCTGGCCACTTAACAAGACAGATTTTAAAAACTAGGCTTGGGCCTAAGAGCTTTGGTGATGAGCTTTTTAAAGCCCAAGTGCCTCTCCCCAAACTGAGTTCATATAAATCATGCTTGGAAACCAGAGTTTTAAAATAGAGGCGTTTTACCCCATGGCTACCATCACACTAATAATTTCTCTTGGCTTTTATGATTAACTACCAATATGTTTAAAATAAATATAATCCTCATCTTAAATTTGCCTCTTTAGGTTCAGGCCAAGGTTCTGAGGGAGGAAAGATCCTTTCCCATTGGAAAGAAGGCAGAAACACTTATTTCCATAACTGATGAAAGTCCAGTCATCACTATGGCTTCAGGCACTGGGGCCTTTTCTTCTGTTCATAGGAAACAACAGGATAGTAGTTCCACTTCTAAGGGACACATTGAAATATCAAGGTAGAGATGTACTTCACAAAACCAAAATACATTCCAAGTTCTTGGATAAAAGATGCTGAGATAGTCAGTCTTCATAGAATCACATCTCTGCACTTGTCTCTGAAGGTGTTTCTGGGGGGTGGGGTGTGTGACAAAGGAGTGTACCCCTGGATGTGGTGGCATCGTTCTTCAAGCTGGAATCTGGGACTGGATAGACAGAGGGAAGGAGAAATCCACTGAACTTGGGCATCCTCTTTCTCTGCTTACTGGTCTACACAGATGTGAGCAAGCAGCTTTATGCTTCTGTCCCCAAGGGCAGCTCAAGATGCCACACCTCCCTCTCTCTGATGGACTGTACCTTGAAGTTGTAAGTCAAAATAGGCCACTCCTACTAATGTTGCTTCCTGTCAGGTATTTGATCAGAACAAAGAGAAAGCCACTAACAATAGTTCCCATCAGTAGGCACCATTAGTTTCATTCTCTTGACTCAGAAAAGAAGAAAAAAGTCTAATTGAACAATTACTTTATTTTATGCCTTCAGTAGAAACTGGCCCAAAAAGCTTAAGGCTCAGCAGTAGGGGGCTGGGATGATGGCTCAGCACTTGCTGCTCTTGTAGGATGTGGGTTCTGTTCCCAGTATCTCCATGACAAGCCCCTGTAGTTCCATTTCCAGGCGGTCCAGTGCCCTCTCCTGATCTCTCTGGACACAGTATGTGTGTGGTACCTACAAAACCCATGCAGGCTCTCACATCTACACTAAATAAATAAAACCTGCATTAAAAGATTCAAAATTGATTTGAAAAATTAACCAAGGCTTATATATAATGCACAGAGAGATACATGTGTTGTGCGGGAAGTCACAGTGTAAACCAAATCCCATTAGGTAATCCCAGTACTTTAATTAAAAGTCCTGTCAAATATGATGCAGCTGTTTTTATTTCACTTTAACTTTTAAAATTAAGTTACTTAAAGGGAGCTTTTACTATAAAAGAATTAACTGCAGAGTTTTCAATAAATTAATGCACAATTTTCCAAGAGACTTCTAACGATGGCAAGGGAGCCCTGTTATTTCCTTCACATATGGCATAAAAATGTTTTCAGATAGGACGAGGTATGAATTAAGTTTTAAATGAAGAAAAGTGGAGCATGAAGTGATATGACCTGGAGGTCACTCATGAGCCCTGACAAAGCCATTGTTTCCTATTTTCTCCAAGTAGGATGCTCTCTGCCAGGGCTGGAGAGATGGCTGGGTTGTGGGATGGATGGCTGGAGAGATGGCTGGGTTGTGAGATGGATGGCTGGAGAGATGGCTGGGTTGTGAAGAGCGCTTGTTGCTCCTCCAGAGAATCCGGCTTCAGTTCCCAGCACCCATATAGCAGCTCACAACCCTTCTGTCACTCCACCTCCAGGGGATCTGCTGCCCTCTCCTGGCTTTCGTGGACACCAGGCATGCACAAGGTGGGCATGCATGCATGCAGACCCAACACCCATACACATAAAATAAATAAGTAAATAAATATAGACCTTTTCTGCCTCTCTACTTTTTTCCCCACACAAGTTGCTTTTGAGGTCCTGTGTCATCACTGTAGCTCCATCCCTCCATCATGACAGCCTCCCAGACTGAGTAGCCCGCTTCATGGATGGGGGTGCAGTGTGGCTGCAGCTTAGGGGAAGAGTGCATTCTTAGCATGCACAAGGACCTGGCTCAATGTTCAATCCTCAGCAGCTCCCTACCACTGTAGACTACTGCTCAATGGGAAGCATTGATCTCAGGGGAAATTAATATCTAATCCAACCTTTGGTTCTGCTCTCACTATTGAACTCTCTCTGCCAGTTTCTGCCCAGCATAATTTCAGCCATTGTCTAAGCCACTCCCAATCCCAATCATTGGAGTGCTTCAAACGCTGCAGCCACCATCCTTTATCTTGGTGGCCTGAGAACAGGGCCTGTGGGTGAGCCTGACACAGAATGAATAGCGGGTTCTCTACCCATGCCTGTGGCTCGAGGTAAGCTCACAACAGCTCAGAACCAAACTTAGGTGAGCTTAGTGGTCAGTGAGCTCTTTTCCATGTCTCAAGTCTAGGATGGGCTCATTGGAGAACAATGTTCTTGTCCAATTTATATAGTTTGAAGCCAGAAGTATGTGGATTCTCATCATCTTTGATCAATACCACTTTTCTGTCATCCTGGGAGTGTTTGGGTAAAGATCGGGGCAATTTGGCTATAGGGTTGGGATTGCTTCTTAGCAGGAAAAGAAACCCAGGTAAGCAAATGAAACCTTAAAATGATTTATGTAAGGCCTGACCACTCCTAAACATTTTGACAGACTTATCAAGAAAAAAGTATTCTATGGTAATCATTTAATAGTATAAACATGTATTGGGATGCTCATTTTATTACTTTTTTTGTCACTGGCAAAAATACTGGACAATTTAAGTGGGAAAGGGCTTATTTTTGTCCTTGACTGGAGAGGACACTAGTCCACATTATTTTGAGAAGAGCATGGCAGTGGGAGTGCACAGCATATGGCAGAGGCTTTTTATATCTTAGCTGACCAGGAAACATAGACCTCAGATGGGATCATGAAGCAGGTATCACTTTCAAGTTCTGTCTCCAGCAACCACTTTCTGATGCCTAGACCACCAGTGCATATGCTCAAGCTTTGGGGGGCACTTTATAGTCAAATCGTAAACGCCATCACACACACACACACACACACACACACACACACACACACACACACTCTATACACACATACAACTATACACATACATATACACACATATACACGTGCATACATACATACACACACACACAGACACCACACACCCAGACACCCCCCGCCCCACACACACTTTCATTTAACCAAAAAGAAAATATTTTCTTACCTAATGTCCTTCAGCACAGATTCTTGTTTGGGAACTTTGAAATATCTACCCCAAAAGAAACAAAAGGGCTCAAACAACACTCTCCTGCATCTGTGCTAGACCTGGTGGAGAAGGTTAAAGAGATAAGCCAGCTCCTGCTCCACCAGATGCCATCTCCCAGCTTCCTCCTCCTCCCTCCCTCCTCAGGATTTCCCAGATGTCTTCTGAGGAATCCCTGGAGCAATGATCTGGGAGGCAACAGCTTCTGGGTTTCTCCATCCTAACAAAGACTCTTAAATGGAAAGTCTTAAAGCAAAAAAAAAAAAAAAAAAGCTTCTGAATAATCACTTTTTCCTTTATGTATTTTCGACAAACACATGAGTAGATAAAGACCTATTTCCAACTCAAGTTTTTATGATAATGACAAAAAAAAAAAGAGCAGTTCTATTTTCTCCGCTGTGTGACTTTTTTTAGAGAGACAGGAAGCACCGAAGGAAGACGTCTCCCAGGGCTAGATTCCAATTAACTTCTGTACCAAGTGCTGATAACTTTCGGCAATCGCTGTTCTTTGGAAAATGGGGCAGAGTATCTAAAAGATCATAAAGACGAGATGACTGATCAACCAAGACCCAGCGCTGTCTGACTGTTTTCCCCAGCCGGCCATAACTGCAGAGAATAGTAAAGAAAACACAGGAAGTCCTCTCAAGGTACTCAGGAACATGAAGGGGCTGCGGTGGGTACCTAAGAGCACACACTTTGGTATGGAGGCTCAGAAAACACTCTCATAACTGTAACCCATGGTTCCATGCAGTGAACTCTCCTGGGTCTGGCAGAATTAGGAAGAACTTGTGACCTGGAGTTGAAGACACACATTTGGGGTTTCAATTCTGGATCTGTTCTGGGTGTGCGCCTGTGTGCACATGTGTGCAATTTCTTCATCTTCGTTTTTGATATGCAAGTGCTCTCATTGAACATGGGCTGACTCAGCTAGATTGCCCAGCCAGCAAGTACAGAGGTCTTTCTGCCCCACCAGCACCAAAGCTACAGGCACATAGCACTGTGTAAGGCTTTTTATATGAGATCTGGGGGTCCCAACCAGATTCTTAGGCTGTCACAGCAAGCATCTGACACACTGCATTGTCTCCCCTGGGTTGACACTTTAGGAGCTCTGTGGCCTTGGGCTAGCCATTGAATCCATGAGCTGCATGACAAACGCAATGCCTGGTGCCATGTAAAAATACTTAGTTTTTTTTTTTTTTAAGTTTGCAGTTTCATTCATGGAGACTAGGATCAGATGCAATAGCTAGCCTTGCTCATGTGTGAGTTTTCACCTTGCTTGTTGAACCTATGCAGTGGCTCTGTCATGTTTCTCTTGAGATCAGCAGGGTAGCCTGGCTATTTCTTTCCTGTGGACATTCGGAAGATTTCACTGTATCAGTTCTCTGACTCTCTGAAGCAAGCCACAGGGTCATACACAGAGAAAGCAAATGTGGCAGAGTCATGTGGCAAATATCATGGGTAACACAACTGCATGGCTAGCCGGGATCCAGCGATGCTATTTTCTGCTGGCCTTAATTCTCTCCTTCTCCAGTAGTCATCTGCTAAGGGGGGCGGGGGGACCAGATATCTGTGAACATAAAACCCAAAGCAACTTATCGGAGCCCAGTATAAGTCTTAGAAAAATAGCTAAGGTTCACTAAATACTGCTTGCTTTGACCTCACCTCTGCCCCCCTTGTAATAAGGGAGATCGATACCTGCCATGCTGAACTGGGTTATTTATATGAAATCCCTTCAAAGGGACCTCCAATGCTCTATAATTCTCATAATGAAACAACTTACAGAATGTTTACCCATACTTAGACATGAATCAATTCAAGTACTTGATTTCCATCCCATCGTCACTGAGTTGGGTGAAAAATGGTAGTCAGCGATGGTCTCCCTGTGGTACACTACAGTTTGTATTTCAAGCCTCAGCACAGAGGTGTGTTTTAGGATGAGAGTCAGTGTTCTCAGGAAGCTGATTTGGAGCTTATTAGTTAAGTAGCTCACTCAGTGTTACCGGAAGGGTCTAGAACTCATCGGTGCAGCTATCCTTGATCCTTTACTGCCCTAAAGTGGAGGTGTTAATGAGAATGTTTGTAAGAAGTAAGTGTAAGGATTAAACCCCGAATGGTTGCCAGGTGGCAATCCCCTCACCTTAATGAACGGAAAACTGTTGATGAAGCCCGTCACTGCGGGCCTGCGTAATGAACCTTAATTGTGCAGAGACCAATGATCCCCAGAGACTCCAGGCAACTTAAGGAAATTAGCCTCGAACATGGCAAGGATGCTAAGAACAAAGGATCAGTGTTTTAGTGTGGCCGAGAGAGATGGGAAGCCTGACCTTCTGACCTTGGCACACCTAATGGCCCTCATGATGTTTACAAGTGCTTCTAGACTAGAGAAGTTTCATTCCAAGTTGTTACAATTCTCTGACGTTCTCTCTGTCTCTCTGTCTATGTCTGTCTGTCTCTCTCTGTCTCTCTCTGTCTCTGTCTCTCTGTCTCTCTCTGTCTCTGTCTTTCTGTCTCTCTCTCTGTCTCTCTCTGTGTGTGTGTGTGTGTGTGTGTGTGTGTGTGTGTGTGTGTGTGTGTGTGTAAGTATGTTCAACTGGAAACAAAGACCGACTACAGGACCAGGCCACTGGCTAGAGGCTCCTGCATAGAGACACCCCCTCTATGGTCTTAGAAGCCCTCATTTCCCTATGGAAAGCCTTTAAGCCAGATTTCAGCCAAGAGCCTCTTTCAAAGCAGCACCCACTTAATTCAGATTTTGCCAGTTTCCACTTGTTTAACATTCTTTACCTTTTTCTCCTAAGACTAGGTCCATCTCAGGTTATACAGCTTTTTCTTCTGAAGGGTAGAGGAGCTTGTGAATACGGGGCCGCAAGCAGAGAGCACTCCCAGTTCAAAACAACTCTGGCATGGAACTGGGCAAATTGTTACACCTTAGCTAAATATTTGTGAAATGATGATCATTACACAGACCACTGGTGTGCCCATACTGGTCATCAACCATGTATACTTATTACCAGGTTGAAATAGTTACTAAGTCTACCACAGCTGCTCCCACCTCTCTGGGTGTCCCTCCCCTCGTCACAATATTGAGTTACTTTATGCATTACACATGAGCAATGACCATTGATATTTAAAGGCAATAGCTTGACATTGCATTTTATAAATGACTGCCTCTTTTTGAGAGGGACAAGACCTTCTGCTTGGTAAGTGCCCTGGCTTGTGGTAGCTTGTTGATGAATATTGGTTTCATGAATAAATGAGTGGCTGAGAAACTGAATATTAATGCAGACCCCTAAAAATAATAGTTTCCTACTAAAGATCAGAAAGGAATATGCTTTTAACACTTGGGCATCTTAGATTGGTACAAAAGATTTTCTTAATGGGATGGACATGGTATAACAGGGTTAGCATCACTGTGCTAAATATAGTTCCATTAGGGGGATGTGTGACTTAAAACTCCCTCACAGTACGACTGAGAAGAGTAACTCCCTTAAGAGGACGGAGTAAGAAAATAAAGTAAATTAATGATGGGAGACACTTGGTACAGTGTCTGGCATAGTTAGTGTTTAGCAGCCACCATCAGAAATGGGGGCAACAGCAGCAGTGACATCTCAGGCAGTAAGGAATAGGGTTCTTGTCCCCCACATCCCTGGAGTTTGGTGTTCTCTGCAGCCTCACAGACTGTAAGGGAAACATGATAAATAGAAGCTAAAGCAATAACTTGGTGAGTAAATGCTTTCTGGGCCAGCATGAGAACCCAAGGTCCCAACACCCATGTAAAACTGTAAAAACTCCAGGTACTAGTGGGTGAGATTGCAAGTCCAGAGCTATGGAGGCAGCCTGGAGCTTGCTGGCCAGCCAACCAGCCTGGCAGATGAGTCCAGGTTAAGTGAGAGATTAAGGTGGGGACGGATGGAGGAAGACTTGATATCAGCTTCCAGCCTTCACACAACATGCGTACAGACACGTAGGAAGGAGTGAAAAAGGCAACGTGTTGAACAGCCCCAGATTCTGGGGACTTGGAGTTTGAGACATTAAGCATAAACAACCAGAAGAGTTAGACTCCTCCTGGAGGTGCTATATATAGGATTTTTGAAATTCCTTCCCAGAATCCCTTCCTCTGGCTTTGGAAGGCTGTTCAGCTTCCAAAAAGCATGCTTGGAGTCTGTCAGACACCAGGCAGCCCCATACCGTATCGGTGTAACATTTTTGTAAACCCTGACACTGTCCCACTCTGTTCCACCCATTTAGGGACACATGGGGAGTCCAGAGAGAGTAACAGGGAATAGTCAGGCCAGGGTCAAAAGGTCACGGAGAGAACTTTGTGCACTGCAGGAAATGCTAGTGAGGGAGGTTCTGGGACTAGAAAGGGTGTGAAACAAGGCAGAATGTTCTAGAACAGAACAGATTTGTCTAGTACCTAGAAGCAGTAATGCATGCAGTTCATTCTGTTCTAGTCACGGAGGAATCAAACACAACGAAAGTGAAGTGATACACACCCAGTGAGTGGAGTGAGTGACGTCTCAACAGGGAAAGCTAATCCCATGTCAGTGTTCCTGAGAAGTTGGGGAGGTGAGCAAGGAATGGACTGGGTCTTTTCCCTGACTAAAAGAGAGTGAGTTTCTCCCCTGACACCCCAACCCCCCAATTAAAGCCTGTGGGCACATCGGGGATGGGTATGGAGAAGAGAATGGAAGTAGAATTAAGGATGGATGTGAGAGAAAAGAATTCTTGTGGAGACAAGTCAGTTTAGGTCTCCTTAGAGAAAGTTGGGAGTGAACCTTCAGAGTCTGGCCCAGCATACAGCGTGTACATTGCGACTATTTGATGAACGACTGAAAATAGTTTTTGGGAGACTCCGAGTACTGAGATACTGAATGATACCAAGTGACAACTAAGGTGGTCATGAAGGAAATAATGTCTGGAAGCCCCTCCCCCCAAAGTGGCAGGAGTCTTTTACGTCAGGACATGCTCTTTTACTCAGTGAGTACTTGGCTGAGTGAGAATGCAGTGTCTGCTTGTTACATGACGCTACATAGCCATGTGCTGCGCATAGAGAACTCTAGCGCAGGTAAAGCGGTCAGGGGCTGAGAGAATTCTTTAGCCCATGACTTTGAGACCTGGTGGAGGAAAAGTGGACTAAGAAAGGGCTAGGGGTATCAGTGAAGGGAGAGACAGAGTAAGAGAGTCTACCTACATCTTCCTAGAAGGTAATATGTAGATTGTCGCATCTTGAAGATGCATTGGGAGTTGGGTCTAAGAGCAACAAACAGGTAAAAAAGAAGGACAAGTTTCATTCCAGGAGCAAGAGACAGATGACAACAGCAGCAAACACCGCAGGTCAGTTCACATCTGCTGTGTGTCTCAGATGTATGCATGAACATGCCCTCAAGCTCTTGGAAAGACAAGCGTGTTCTTAGGTAGGATGGATGCAGCACTCACCCATTGAGAGGCAAGTATTGAACTCTTACCACTCAGATAATAACCCTTTAAGCTGAAGGAAGTACATCTTTTCAAGTTCATTCCAGTTCAGGTCTTTGGTAACTGTCTTTCATTGTCTGCTTTTTCCCATACTAAATGACACAGCTAGTGTACAGACACACGTTTACACATATGTACACACATAGGTATGAACACAAAATCCCATTATAACATACATACTACACAGAAAGCATACACACCACATACACACATATACATAACCCATTACAAAACAAACACACTACACATACACATTGCCCACACTATATACACACACAGCACACAAACACGCACACATAACACCTATAACACACACCCGTGGATACATAGCCCCCAAACAACACACACACACACACACACACACACACACACACACACACACACACTCATACTTTTATTGTGGAGACAAGTCAGTTTAGGTTTCCTCAGAGAAAGTTTGATAGTGAATCTCCAGAACAGAGAAATGCCACAGGGATAGTAGCCTTTGACATCAAGCAGAGAACAGCTACGACACATGAGCAAACCTACAATCCCAGAAACTGTTTAATGTGTAGCTCGTCCGGGACGGGAATCCATACATTTGGTTTTTGAAACTTTCCCAGAGAAGATGTGTCCGAACTTCTGGTCAAACAGCAAAAAATTCTAGTTCACTGTCCAGATGTTGTGTTTAGCAACTGGGCTTAACAAATGGTCATTTTTGAAATATATAAGTGACACGATTTTTTCGCTCTGATTTCTGAATGTGAACCAGAAAACCTTCTAAATAACAGTGTCAACTGATTCGATTCCTGTCACGGTCCCTTTTTCTGAGGAGAGATGGATGGATGGATGGATGGATGGATGGATGGATGGATGGATGCAGCAACACTCTCACTCCTGAGAGAGCAGGCTGCCTACTGAAGCTAGGATGCTGAGACCTACTGGTCAAGCAACTGAGCTCCATTTGCCTCCTCCGGTTTGGGTGAGCTTCCCTGTAGCTTGTTCAGACCACTTTTCTTGGCTCAAATACATACCTAAGACAGAGATCATTTGTCAAGTGAGCATGGTACACGGAGAGCTGTAGGCAGATTATGGAAAGAGAGAGGGAGGAGAGAGAGGGAGGAGAGAGCACCAGAGAGAAGAAAGAGAGGGGGAATAAGGCGAGGAGTGGAGCCCACTTCTCCCCGCACATCGCACATCGTTTCTCTGGCACCTCAGGCACCAGAGATTCAAGTTAGACTGCTCGCGGTGCAGCGGCGCCACCCGGGAGGAGGGAGGGAGCCACTGGCGGCTCCAGGCATGGCTTTTTTCATGTGGGATGCTTAAGGAGGGCACACAGCGGAGTAACTTGCAGAAGAGAGAAACTGGCATGAAGATTCCGCCAAAATGGAAGGGCTCCTGTCTCCGATGAGAACCAAGGTAAGGGGGACTAAACCCTGCTTTCTTTACGTGCTGCTTGGTGGTTCAGGAAAGGCTCAGTGGAAGGGAAGATTGTGCAAGCTTTTGTCTCATTTCAGAACTAGGCTGGCGAATGCAACTGGACCTCTCAAAGAATAGCTTTGCCTCCAAGGCAAACCAATTGCAATCGGTAGGAAGGGGAGAGTCAGGGCGCCGGGATGGGGGTGGGGGGGGGAGCCATCTGTCAATGTGGACAATGGGAATCTTAGTAAATGAGTTTGCCTCTCAGTTGATTAGACAGCCATATTTTAGCAGGATTTCCAATCACTCTTGCTTTGGGACCGGAGCTGCCCTCTCCGCTGTTGGTGTGCTTGCAGGAAGTACAGATTTCTCAGGCTGCGCTGATGTTTCGCAGGATGTGTCCCGCATTTAAGGCAAAGAGCATGCCCAGCTCGCACTGGAACAGCCTCTGGGCTCCTCCCCTGGTTCAGAGCCGGAGGATGGGGGAAGCCTCGCTATTGAAAGTAGGTTAATGCATTCTGGAAGGCGTTGTGTTCTCAGAAAACTCACCGACCTGAACAAGAGATTTGAGAGTAGAGCTAATCAAATACACCTTGAACTTGTTCCGGAAGCCTGTAGGAAAAAAAAAAAAATCTCTGGGAGACGGATCCCAGCCTCCTGGAGACTAGGAGCGATTTTTCTCTTTGGCTGGAGTTCGCTTTTTACTTGAAAAGGGGATGCCTTGAATATGGAATTTCCCAAGGAAAGCTCAGATGAAAAAAGGGCTGTTAGATACCTACTGAATTCATGCATAACTTTGAAAGAATGCTGAAAGTTTTAAATAATGCCAGCAATGTTGTTTTCTTAATTAATTAATTTAAAAATTTTAGGAGGCAAATGGCTCTTTAAACATGTAGCAGTGGTGAAACCAATAGGATTAGGTTTTGATTTAACTTGGTTTTTTTTGTTTTGTTTTGTTTTGTTTTTTGATGTTTGACGAGTGATTCAAACACAAATAGAGCCTTTTGTCAATGAAATGTTTTTGTTTGTTTGTGTTGTTTCCTTCTAGTTAGTGAGCATGAGTGCTGACATTCTGAGAGAACATTGGAATGTTAGAACAGGCATGAATGTTAGAACAGGCATAAAATCACAATGCTGGGGGAGGGATGGGGGCTTTCTGCTGGGCTCACCCAGCCTTTGATAATCATCTTTCATTAGAACAACAGCCCCCAAATGACAGTTGGTTACGAAGATTCTAATTCCAGTTGCAAGGCTGGCTGGCAGGTCTCCTTGGAGACCCCTGTGGTGGCCTGTTGCTCTCCTCCCCCTAGGTGAGGTGGGGTTGCTTGCAGGCAGTGGATTCCGCATGCTCATCTCTGGAGGTAGCATGCAGAGGATCATGCAGTTTTCACAGCTGCAGAGAAGATGGCAAATGCAGTTGGCTTCTTCTCTTTATTGACAAGCTGAGAGCAGAAGGCTTCGTGGAACGGCTGTGTAATGTGTTTGTTTGCCCAGTTTCTGAAACTGCTGCCTCTCACAAACTGTGCTCCCATTGTGGCTCTTACTGGGACCTAACACATCTATGACTCTGAGCATGGAATCCCACACAAGCCCAACTCTCACAGACCTCTAGGGGACTCCCCTATGTAAACGAGACAGTACCCAGACACTCCACAAAGCATGCAATGGGCCTGTGAATTTGGCATGCTAACACAGAAATGGATGTCTGTGTGTTACATTGTGCATATATTGTATTTACTGGTTGAATTCACATCACCGTTTGTTCTTTGACCATCATAGCTTCTAGTAAGCATTGAAACTAGAGGCTCGGAACCTTCCAAAGTTCAAACCTAATATTACTAGATACCAAATTTACTCTAGTTCTTTTTGACCTTTCAGTTTCCAGGTTGTGAGGAATTTGTACTTGTGCTTAAATTACTTTTGTGAATTCCTCTTTAATCTCTTTTAATTCTGGCTATGGAAATCGATATCTTTCTACTGAAAGTTCAACTTACATTTGAATTTGGTAACCTACAATAAGTTCCAGCAACTCAGAAACAAGACCTGACTATGTAAGGCTCAAGAATAAAACTCGACTCCTGTGTCTCAGCGTCAGTGCCTGAACTGCTGGGAACTGTGGTTGAAACAAGCCAGCGATTTTGCTTTTAATGACTTGCAACACTGACAGTGCGTTGCCTTTCTTAAACTTGGACCACACTATGCCCTATTAAGTCTATTCTGGAATGTTTTCCCCAGTTGATGAGGATTTAGCTTGAAGTTTCTGATTCCCTAATATCACAGCGGGACAGACAAAGGACGCTTCCTCCAGCGACATTTTGGGGTGTTACGGTTCCTTAATAACTGACTGGCAATTTAAAGCAAGTGTTGAGATAAACTGGACATTGCGCAGTAGTTTCATTATGCCATGTAATAGACTTAACCAGTCTGAATCATGGGTGCTTAATGCATTTTTATCTTGGGATTTGCATAATTGGCACATAAATATGCATGAGATTCCCTGGAAGTGGCAAAACAGAATGGGCAAAATGGTCCTGTGTGCTGAAATTAAGGCCATTTCCAGGAGGACACCTGAGCTTCCTCTGTCTCCTGGGTGGGTGGTCACACTTGACATACCTAGAAACAGACAGGGTGGCAGCTGGCTCTCACTAATAACAACGTATTGTAAAGTGCACACATCTCAAGCACAACTCCGGCCTTTGGCTGAACTTACTAGGGCTTACCACTCAGTCTTCCTTTTGTACACGATAAAAGAACGGTTCTCAACCTTTCTAGTGCTGCGACTGTTCAGTATAGTTCCTCATGTTGTGGCGGCCCCAGCCATAAAATCATTTTCATTGCTACTTCATAATTTTGCTGCTGTTCTAAATCATAATGTAAGTATCTGATATACAAGCTATCTGATATGTGATCCCTGTGAAAAGGTCATTTGACCTCCCCGAAAGGGGTTTTGACCCATAGGTTGACAGCCACTGCTATAAAACAATCTAGGAGAGTCACTAGGCTGTTGGTGGTACTTCTGACTTGCCTCCTAGCAGGCGATGGCACAGGCATGGGATGTAGAACCATACATAGCAAATGAAGCTTGCAGAGGCAAAGTGTGGCAAAAGAACGGAAACAACTGGATTGGGTTATTACTCCTTTTAGGGAAAATGGAAATACTTTCATTCTTTATTGCATCTCTGTTCCTTGTAAATATCTCTCCTCCATCCCATTCTTAAATCTTCCAACCTCCTCTGTTCTCTTCAGTCTTCTGAGGACCGCATCCGGTGAGTGAGAAGGGAAAACAGCCACTTGGCTTTAGTTTCTTGGGGTTCCTCTTTACCTGCTACAAAATTTGCAGGGAGAACTTGGTGAAGGCAAGGAAATCCAGCCAAGCCTAACTTTTATATGACTGCAAGGACACCAGTGTAGCATGGAAGAGAGAGATGAAGGAGGAGTGATGTGAGAGGAGGGGAGGGGAGTTGGGGAAGCCAGAAAAAGAGAAAGGGAAGACTGGAAAGAAGGGGAGAGGAGGGTAGGTATGGAGAGGGAGTGTAGGCAGGAAAAGGGAGAGGAGGAGAATGTAAAACAGAGTAAGAAAGAAGTGGGTAAAGAAAATGACAGTGGCAAAGGAAGGGAGGGGAAAGGACTGGAGAAA
The DNA here is from genome assembly GCF_903995435.1 of Acomys russatus. Taxonomy (NCBI): domain Eukaryota; kingdom Metazoa; phylum Chordata; class Mammalia; order Rodentia; family Muridae; genus Acomys; species Acomys russatus. Next base: position 51,910,817 of record NC_067145.1, read on the forward strand.
GGGGAAATGAAAAGAGTAAGAGAAATTAGGAAAGAGAGGAGGGATGGAGGGGAAGGGGAGGGAAGATGGAATGATTGGCCAAACTCCCTTAGAGCTGTGTTTTGTTAAAAGTTCATGCAATAAACAGAACATAGGTCCATGTTAGCTAATGGAAGTTTCTTAAGAATACGAACAGCACTGCTGCCTTGAATATCTGCTCTGGCTCGCGATGACCGAAGTCCCAGGGGTTGATATATTTTGATGTGTCTGGACCTGTTTTATTTCTGCCTCCAAGACATAAAGACATTGCATCATTTTCTGAATTAAAGTCACTTTAAAAAAAGGGGGGGGGATGGCTTTTTGTTTGTGGCATAAAATAACTATCTAAAGACTATCCTCTGAGAAGAATGGGTCTTCTGATAAAGGGATATTTAAAGGGACGTGGAAGCTGAGCTTTTAAAGGAGCTAAGGGTGTAACTTAGTGGTAGAGTGAGCTTGTGTAGAATGAACAACTGCCTAGGTTCAATCCCTGCATACGCACGCGCGCATACACACACACACACACACACACACACACACACACACACACACACACGAGACTATTACAAGGGTTGTTTTCTCACTACTCCAGCTTTCATTCTTCCAGGGATAAATGCTCCATGTGAGCTGAAGTTAGCTCCATAACTTTTCTCCTCAGCTCACATTGCAATAAAAAAAACTACAGTCTCTCTGTGACTATTTAGACTAATTATCATAGAGAGTCTAAAATACAGAAAGTCACTTCAAATTATGCTAAACCTGCCTCGAAACTTCACCAGGCCTCCACAGAGAATAATTCCTTCAATGATCCATTATATTTCTCACAGTTGATGCATCAATTCAGATAAAATGTTGGACCCTCTCCTTCAAAGAACCTGGGAATCAGAAAAGAAAAAAGCTGAGGCATGGTTTAGCCTGGGCAGGGCAAAACTAAGGAGGCCTTGGCAGGTGCTTTCAGCTCTACTAAGCACCCCTGTGCATAAAATTATGTGCAAGCTAATGACAGCCTGTGCTTCATCTTAATGAGGACTCAAATTAAAGAGGACCTGCTAGAGCTGAAGAATGACAGGTTTAGATGAAATTTAAGGAAGTGTTTGTTAATAGCAAAATATTAGCCTAAGAAATGTTGAAACAGCCTTGAAAACAGAGGCCTCTGAGGCAGGTCAGGAACAATCCTACCCAAAACCATATAACCCTGTGTGACAAGCCAGGAGGCGTGGATGTAGGCATTCTGTGCTTTTACCGCGTCGTGTCACTTTTTTTTTTTTTTTTTTTTTTGCCATAAAGCCGGAAATGAGTTTGTGTGTGAAGCACGAATCCAGTCTCCTCACCCAGAGCTGCTATACGTTACGTGTCGAACTGATGAACTCAATTCTACAAGCAAGAAACAGCCTCATTCTCTTCCAGAGTGACCCAGTTAAAGGCGTCTGTGAGTCGTGGAAAGAAGCCACGGCTATGGCAGTACTCATTTGGTTAGGTTTTCCTGTGGTAGTCAGCTTTCTGTTCTGGGGACAAAGACCTGAAATGGTGAACTTGTCACTTCCACTCCTGGTTTTGGAGGCTCAGTGATCTGCTGGACCTGCTTCTCTGGGGACTGTGGCAAGGCAGCCTACCATGATAGAGATAGAGAAAATCAGTCTACCTCAATGCTAGGATAAAAAAACAAGATGAACAGGATCCCACAGGACCCTTGAAGGCCTCCCCCAAAGTGAAGTAAAGCCTCCCATTAGACCCCACCACTTAAAGTGTCCACTACCTCCCAGTAGGACCAAGCCTGTGACGTGGGCCTTTTAGGGACACTCTAGTGCTAAACTAATAGAGCTTACTAAAGAGGTGATGGGCAGAGTGCGACATCTGATTCCAGTTAGACTACCTGGGTTCAGACTCTGTTTGTCAGCTCCTGTAGTATGTCATTACATAGAAAATAAATGACAGTAGAATCTAATTTTAATTTTTCCTTGCATGCATGCCTGTGTGAATTTATATGCATCATGTGTGTGCATGTGCCTGAAGAGGCCAGAAGAGGCTATCGGCTCCCCTTCAGCTGGAGTTACAGGTGGTTGGGAACCCCCTCACACCCACCCCCCACCCCACCCACTGTGCACGCTAGGAACTGAACCCAGATCCTCTGCAAGAGCAGTAAGCTTTCCTAACCACTGAACCATCTTTCCAGCTCCAAATAACAGGACCTATATAATAGATCATTGCGAGAAACGAGTCTATTCCTTAGCAGTAGGTTCCAGCACGCCATATTAATTGTAAGCATTAATAGTATGAATGCATGAAAAAGTAGATGAGTAAATAATGCACAGAACGCGGACCTCGCGATGCATGTTTGGAATGAGTTGTCCTTGAGAGAACGCGGAGGAAAAGCGTGTGATCTGACTTCTATATGATGGAACTGAAATGTAGAGGGGAGGCCTCCCTTACCTTCAAGCTACCTTCCGGGTAGGGTCTTCACCTGTCACCTGCCAAAGTGCAGCTCCAGGGGCTCAGGGGAAAAGCAGCTGCCCTTGCAGCATAAGCCAGTGCTCATTTCAATAAGCCCTTTCTCAACAATTGGTTACTGTGGGGGTGGGGAGGGCTGTTTAAAAGCTGGCAGCTTCAGGATCTGCTGGCTAAGGAATGGCAGCGTTTCTTCTAGTGGTTTCATCCTTTGGAGGAGAGCATGGGTTATCTCATGCAGTCTCCCCTAGAGTAGATATGACCCAGAAGCCTGCACCCTGGGAATGAACCCCCTACCCTCTCCCCTGAGCCATCTGTTTATGATTTGCTAGCACTCCACTGCCTGGAACCCTCATGAGAGAGTCTGTACTTTGCCTGGATCCCCAGGTTCCCCAAGACCTGAGCCCTTCTCACTTACTGTGCGCTCTCCTTTCATTGGCCCCTTTACATTTGACATGAGCACTCACTGGGCTGCAGGGCTTCACTGAGCCCTGAAAATCACCCAAGAGTGTTTGTTTGTTTCACTTTGCATCCCAATCATAGACCCCTCCCTCCTCTCCTCCTGGTCCCACCCTCCCTCCCTCTTCCCCATGTGCCCCCTCCCCTCCCTCTCAGAAAAGGAGATCCCCACTCCACCTACCCATCCCAGTACATCAAGTTGTATCAGAACTGAGAACATCCTCTTCCACAGTGGCCTGTCAAGGCAGCCCCTCCAGGCAGATGTGATCAAAAAGCATGAAAGACAGTCCATGGCAGAGACTGCCCAGTTCTCCTTACTAGGAGACCCACATGAAGACCAAGCTGCCCATCGAGAATTATTTATAGGGGCCTACGTTGGTGATTCAGTCTCCACAACCCCCACCCCAAGCCCAGGTTAGTTGACTCTGTTGGTCTTCTTATGGCGCTTCTGTTCCTTCCGGGTCCTTCTATCCTTCCTCCCACTCTTCCACAAGGCTCTCTGTGCTCTACCCAAAGTTTGGCTGTGAGTCTCAGAACTTGTTTCAATCCATTGCTCAGTGGGGCTCTCAGAGGCCAGTTATGCTGGGCTCCAAGCTGCAAGCATAGTTAAGGTCATTAATAGTGTCAGGGTTGGCTTTCTTGCATGGTGTGGCCAGGTATTAGTTTGGCATACCCTCAATATCTGCTCTTTCTTTATCCCTGCACATTTTCTAGACAGGGTAAATTTTGGGTCAAAGTTTTTATAGGTGGGTAGGTGTTCCTCTCCTTCTTCTAGGAGGATGGCCTCTGCAGTCTCCATGTCAACAGCTACGAAGAATCTCAGCTAGATTCACATCCATATTCTCCCAGGAGCCCACCCTGTTATAGGTCTCTGAAGAATGGATTAAGAAATTGTGGTACATTTACACAATGGAATTCTACTCATCTATTAAAATCAAGGAAATCATGAAATTTGCAAGCAAATGGATGGATCTAGAAAAGATCATTCTGAGTGAGGTAACCCAAATCCAGAAAGACACACAAGGTGTGTACTCACTTATAAGTAGGTTTTAGCCATATAGTACAGAATAACCACACTACGTACAATTCGTATACCCAAGGAAGCTAAGTAACAAGAAGGGCCCAAGAGAGGATGCTTGTATCTCACTGAGAAGGCAAAATAGAATAGACAGAGGAAGTGCTCGAAGAAAAGGAACAGGATAGGAGAGAGAGAAAGAGAGTGCTGAGGGAAATGAGGGTGGAGATATGATGTGGAGAGAGCAGGGTGCAGAGTAGGAGGACAGAGGACTTGCAAAGAGAAGAGAAGCCAAGTGTGCTTTGGGGCACCTCTGAGACACGCTGGAAATGCTGCTTGTTGTTGTTGCTGTTGTTGTTGTCATCGTTGTTGTTAAAAGGCTCTTGATGTCCTTTCATCAGATACTGTTAACACTATATCTTGTGAGCTTTTGCCCTCCAGACACTAGGGGCGCTGCTCTCTCCAGCTGAATCACTGCCCTGCCTTTCCTGTCTTCCAGCCAGAGGACTCAAACTCACTCTGACAGTTACAGGTCAGAGATGACTCCTGCCTGGGATGTCCCTGGAGCATGCTTTGTTTGCCTTCTTCTCAGCCTTCTGCACGCTCTGCATTAGATCGTGCTCATTTGCTGCCCTCTGCAATGGACAATGGGCCGATTTCACAGTGTCTTCTCACTCCCGTATACACAGAGCACACTCGGTAGCGCGGCAGGACTGTAAGCCCTTGGTGCATACTTTATGACAAACAAGTGAGCACAGAACTTCCGTAGGCCTTCCCAGGGTCCCTAGGAGTCCATAAAAACCAGGAATTGAGCAGATCTTGTGCCACAAGAATAGCCCATTAGGTGGATCTAGAACTATCTCCAGATAAGGTGTACAGATTCCTCTGTGTTGGGGAATGGACACAGACTTTTCTGAGACAAGTTGTGCATAGGCCCTTTCCTACCCCTTTCTTTCAGGGTAGTAATACTGTTAAGAGGTACTCCACATTTTAATAATTGCCAGGGTTATGAGGTTGGGGGCTGGAAAAACATAACTAGAAACCAACATTCACCTTGCGGGGGGGGGGGGGGGGGGGGGGGTGTCACTTTCTGGACTTTCATTCAGAACTTCGCATTCCGAAATGTTGGAAGCCTTTCTTTTTGCTAAAGCTAAGGGCTATTTTCTTGATTAAACATAGCTGCACTTACTCTAGGCAAATGGTCAAAATTGCTGCCTTCCCTCCCCCTCCCCCTGACTTCCAATATATCTCTGGAGAGAAAGTATACCAGCTAAATCCAGGAAAGCATGTTAATTTATGTCACCATTACAAAACAGTGTGTGCCTGTGTTTGTGTGTGTTATCTTTGTATATATAAAATACTTCTTTATACTAATGGAGTTGAACCTGGGGCCTCACACATGCTGAGCAAACATTAGCCCACTGAGGTACACACTCAGCCCTACAAAACAATATTAACTAAAATTGTGAAGATAGGAAAATAGCATATACATGAGATATAACAACACATAAATGATTATTATAGTAACATACTAACCTATTAATACTATTACTGATTAATAATATTACCAATACTATTAATAATGTAATATATTAATGTCTCAAAGCCCATTTGAGAATGGGTGGAGAAAGATGGATTAACTAAGGGTTACAGATATTAGCGAAGGGAGAGACAGAGTAAGGCCAGTGTTCTAAATACAAGATAGAAGGCTCAGACTACTCCAGAAGAGAGAAGAAAAGCCAGTAGGCATGAGGGCCTGGCCTTTCATCAGTGCACTTAGCTGGAAGCCATTCCTGTCCCAGGCCAGTGAAAACCCTGTTGCTTCAAGAGGAATAGAATCTTTGGGAGATGTCTACCTTGTCTCATGGCCATGGCCTCCTCAGAGGGGTCAGGAGGACCCTGGGGGTTGGCAGGAGAGGCTCTGAGACACTGACCTCACACTTACTATATGAGCTGGAATATGGAAGTGACTGGGCACGGAACCCATCAAAACTGAGAGCAGGAGAAATGAGGCTTTGTGATCTATCATAAGTTGAGGGGCTGATTTATTTGAGTAAATAAATCAGGAAGGACTTGTGTGCTCCATCCCAAGCAAGGAGAGAGGCAGCAAACTGCTGAGCAAGAAAGGGGAAGCCAGCCATTCTCATGGCTCACTTATTTATCCACCCGCAAGACTTAATTCATGTTCTTCTTGACTGTGAGACAGTAAACACGCTTCCTTCTGTCAAGACAGCACAAACCACAGGCAAAGTGTTAGTGTAGAGACCACAGCAAAACAAAGCAGTTTCCCCTGGAAAACAAAAGGGAACATATGTTCTACAAGCTTGAAGCTGGAGACAAGAGTTTGTTTCTGAGGCCACATTACTTCTCAGGAAGTGTGGCAATTTTAATACAGTAGGTAATAACAATTGGGAAAATTGACCCCACACTGATATTCAAGGAGAATTATGGTAATGGTAATAACTTCATACTTTTTAAGGGATAAAGATGCCTTCTGGAAGATTCTGTTAGTGTCACAGGGTTTCCTTTATCTTATATAAAGAGCACAAGCTCATATATATTTTTAAAAATGGGAAAACTGAAATTGAATTATTTCTTCAGGTCTCAAAGCAACATACTTCATGTAATGCTAGCTTAGAAAATTCAGGGCAAGGTACTATGGAACTTGACCAAGATTAAAGTTCTTCCTTGAAAAAAATTCCTTGAGAATAGAATAACCCTCTTTCATAGACATTCTGCTATCCCTTGGTCTCTGAAATATATATATATATGGTGTGTGCCTGTTTGCATATACCTGTCTTTCTGTATGTGTGTGTGTGTGTGTGTGTGTGTGTGTGTGTATGTGTGTTGCCTAAGTCAATTTGCTTTCTGAGTCAGGCATCTTGCTGTTTTGCCCAAGCTGACCTTGAAATCCTGAGCTCAAATGATCTTCCTGCCTCTGCCTCTTGAGTGATGGGATACAGGCATGCACCACTGAAACTGGCAAAACAACTCTCAACTTATAGAATAGAATTCCCCACTATGCACAATTTTACTCCCAAATCATTTTACAATACGTCTTTGCAACCAAGCATTTTCTAAGAACATTAAACAGAAAATCATAGAAGATAATTTATAAATTTTGATTCATAAGCATAGTTGAAATATTGCAGCATCCTATTTTGTCCCAGCCAGGACAAGAGTCATGCTTTTATCCAGAGTATCCACACAGTATATACCACACAGTTAGTAGGCGTCCCAGTTACCAGATCAGCTATAGTCATATTACAATGCCTGTTTGTGGGGCTAGGTAGTCATTGGGTGTCTTGAAGCATATCTTACAGAGAAAGGGGGACTGCTGTGCTGTCCAGACCGAGCATATAATGGGTAGCTCTTTAGTGTGCCCCTTGCTTATGTCTCATGGGTACATCTTTGTTTAATTATTTTATTATTGTACATATATATTTATATGATTACACATATATACAATAGATTACCTATGGTATGAAGAACCATGACACAATCAGGGATTATATAAATGTTACATTCTTAGTGTTTTGGCTATCTGTATTGACAGCCTTGAAGAAGACATCTTTCCTATCTTGGTGCACCTAAATTTCTGAATGTAAATCAGTCTCCATCACATAGTGTCATATCAACTTAGAACACCTATCTAGACCTAAAAACATCTTACCCACTAAACAATTAAGCTTCATTGGTAAACTAAGCTACCTGGTCTTCAATTCCCTCAGAGACTTGAGAAGGAGTAAACTTGATTATCTGAGTATGCCAGGAGTGCAGGTTAGTAGCTTTCCAAATGAAAAGATGACAGAGACAGTTTTCTACCTGAATAGTCACCCAAAACTCTCTATAATGTTGGAGCATCTTATTCAGCCCTGGGCCAATATATCTGACAGACATATTTGTGAGGCAAGAACTATTGAAGACTTGCGTACCTTGTCTTGGCAGAGTTTGGCCGTCCACTCTGCCTGCATCCAAGCTTGCCATTTTTTTTTTTTTTTTAGGCAGAATTCTGTCTGTGGCAGAAATGAGGACCTTTTGCCCAATGGCTGGTTTGCCACATTTGAAGCCATCTCCATAAGGAGGTTCTTTGATGCTCATCATCTTCTTTGAGATAGGCTGGGTGTTACCAGGAGTTAACCTGTGTAATTGTCAATGAATCTTTAAAGTAATAAAAATATTCTTAAATGCCATATGCTGCATATCTCTGGGATTTTTGAAGACCCTGTCTTTATATAGAGTCCTATCTATCTGCTGTACCTACGATGTATAATCTTGTGATGAAAGTAGACTAGCAATTGACATGACCATGATTTAATCTGCTAACATTTAATTTGTATATATCTTAAAGACTGTCACATTTATTCTACGCTGAGCATACGTCTACCTCACGCCCTCATACTTAGAGCTATGGAAACTCCTGCCAGGAAATCTTTTCAGTCAAAGGAGAAGTTCCAAATCGCCATTTGTAACTGGGGGTAAGGACACACTCATCTTAAGCAGAGGCTATTTCAGTTTTATGAGCCATATCCCAGGAACATGAAGGGGCTCCAGGAAGCATCCAGGTACTACTAGAACGTGTTCTAAGCACAAATAAGTTTTATGAAAATGACCAATTTTCTTGAATATTTTTTACTATGCTTCTTACATGTAAAGCCATATAAAGATTATAGACTTGTATAAGTATTGCCCAACATGAGAAATAAAGCATTACTGGTAGAGTAAGGGACCCCTCCCGTTTCCTCTCAAAGGAAACAGCTATCCTGAATTTGATGTTTATCATCTCTTACTTTTATAGATATTTTATTATTAAAAAGTGCTTGCAATGAAAATAATATTATATATGTTTCAGTGCTTTCAAGAAATGATAGCCTAAGTCTGCATGTGTCCCCGGAGTGTGAATCTTCTGCGATTTATTTATCTTACTCACTACTTTTGTGTAAAAGTCACCAGTATGGATATATATGCAACTGAAACCCGTTTGTTTCCCCCGCTGAACAAATTGCTTGAATACAATCTAGGCACAAATCATAGGTTCATTCTCTAGTGGGCAGACATTTCCGTTAAAAAAAAAATTACAAGCAGTACTTCTATGCCTGCACTTACACGTATTCCCTTGAGCGCTTGAACAAGTCTGTGAATGTGTACACTTGGGAGAGGAATGGCTGCGCTGTGAGCCAGAGGAGCCCTAACACCAAATCATTCTCCACAGACACCAGTGATTAAAATGTCATCTTCTGTTTTGTTATGGTTTTGTTTTCTTTTTCTTTTTTTTATTTTTTATTTTTTTGGCTTGTTTTGGTTTTGTCCCTACATTGACACCTCCTCTTAGCTGTTCTGTGGGCAGGTGCCTCTATGGACAAGTAGGATGACCTCAAGAAAGGGAAAGGCAGGCTCAGTGCCTGCTTCACAAGCATAGGGACCTGATTTCAGATTCCCAAGACCCAACATAAAAGCTGAGCAAAGTCACATGTAACTGTAACCCTGGTAGTGGGGGGGGGGGTAGGTGTCACAGATACTGATGGAGCCAGAGGGGTCACTGGGCAGGCAATCTAGCTAGTTGGGGTACTGAAGAAACCATGCCTCTAAATTAATAAGTGAATAAGGTAAAAAGCAATAAAGGAAGATTTCTGGCTTCCACCTGTATAGGCCCCTCACCTCTATACACACATGTGCCCACATAGAAAAAGTATAAATACTTCTGTTTATATACAAGGCATTTATTGTGCTTGTTTCATTGTGTCCTGAAAATGAAAGGAACGGCACAGATTTTATTACTTTCCCCCCAAAACCTCCATTTAACCCAACTCTTCTGTAACATTTGCCATTAAGTATCTTTACTGCCGAGCCCACTACTATGCATGGCACTGTACGTGACACCAATGAGCAGGATCTGGTTGGGGGGTCACTTGGTTTATCTTCTATATAGGAAACTCAAAACAATGTAAAGAAATATAATAGATTCCATGACCCAAACCAAGCCTGTGTTCCTTCAGGCTGTGGGAGGACACTTTTCATCCTGGAAGAAACTGCAGCCCATTCTCAAAATTCTGCTTCTTTCTTCTTGAGTCCTGGATTCCCCAGGATTGCACATTATTTACGGCCACCCCTGCATGGCTGGGCTCAGGGGCATTACGCAGGTATGAGTAACACTGTCTCTCAAGCTGCCTTTAAAAGTATTGCTCTTTTACACTTTCAGTAGCATAATCCTAAAAAATGTATATATATAAACTGGGCTGACAACATGGTTCAGTGGGTAAAGGTGTTTGCTGCCAAGTCTGACAGCCTGAGTTCAATCCCTGAGACCCACATGGTGGAGGGAGAGAATCTATCTCTCAGATGTTCTCTGACCTCCGCACATGCATCATGATAAACATGTACACACGCATACACACACGCACACACACACGCACACACACACACACGCACACACGCACGCACGCATGCACGCACGCACACACACACGCACGCATGCACGCACACACACACGCACCCGCATACACACACACACGCACACGCACACACGCACACGCACACACACACACACGCACACACGCACACACACACACACGCGCACACGCACGCACACGCACACACACGCACACACACACACACGCACACACTAAATAAAATTGTATCTAAAAAATTAAAACATAAAGAATATGGGAGGATTTTGAACCAGCTAAGGGCTATCTCATAGTTCAATTCTAGTCTTCTATTAGCTGATCCGCCATATTCATTTCATGCCAATGAGAAAAGGACAGAGATTTGTCTAATGCAAATGCTGCTTCTCTATAAAATGTAAACCAAAAATCACAGTACATTATTCAAGAGTTTTCAAGCTTGGTTAGAAAAACAAATGATAGAAAAATTCACCTTTTACCCGGAACATGGTGACATAGACATGCCACACTCAAATGACCCACCAAACGGAAGGCAGAAATGGACTTGTTTGAGTAGTGGCACCTCCCCATAACCACCAGGCTGCACCAATGCTATTGTTTTGAATTGTATTCACTTTATGTATTTTTGCATTTTAACTTTTGGGGGCTATATAGTTCTTTAAAGGGATCATTTTTAATGGCCATGCACATTTATGCAGCTGTAATTAAGATAAAAATAAGTTAATGAGCACTGGATGGCCTGGTAATTGGTTGTCTTGGAACAGATCCATATAATCCTGAAGTAAGATCAGTGGATAGAGCTGAGGCCAGCTGGGGCGATGGGGTATGCCTCTCTAGGTCTCACAGGTAGCTCTATGGGGGGATCATAAGCATGAGAGATAATTGACTCATCAACTTTATAGGCATGTGTGGCCTACTGCTTGCCCTCTTCTTTGACAGGGACCTCATTCTCCTCTGCCACCTCACAGTTTTAGTAAAGCTGATGAGGTGCCCAAAATTGTAGAGAGCTTTTAGTCCAAAGAAAGAACCCCTCTGCCCGGCCTCTCTGGGACCAAGCCCGGGTATTTCCCTGACAAATGTTTCATACCCAGATTTTTTCATTGTATGTTACCCGAGTGCCAGGAGAGCTAAAACACCAGGAAGAAGATGAAGAGATAGCAAGAAGCCATGACCTCTAGCCAGGAAGGAAGAGTACCAAAGGCAAAGGCCAGAGACATGTGTCTAAAGTCAGAATTACAGCAGGGATGCATGACAGGAGCTAAGTGCAGAGACAGCGCAAACACGAGCAGTGAGAAGCAGAGTAAGATTCTCCCTTCTCTCCCGCCTGCCAACCTTCCCTCAGCACTTCCTTCTGGCACAGCCAGTTATCCAGTCTTAGAGTCACACTTCTGTGTGAGAAGAAGAGCCAGGGAGAGAGGAGCAGACAGCAGATAACAACTTCTCCTCCCAGATTTTTGGTCTGATGGCCTCTTTTTCCTTCCCTCTGGTAGCTCACACTGGAAATGACTGCTTAGACATAGCTGCACGTTCTACAGCCAGGTAGAACTTTACCCAGTACCAGGAGGGGCAATTGGCTGCTGTCCTCTGATTGGCTGCTGTTCTGCCTGGGGCCCATGTGTGTGTGTGTGTGTGTGTGTGTGTGTGTGTGTGTGTGTAGGGGTGTGTGTGTGTGTAATTAGCAAAGATCGGTTGATTTCAGAATATCTGCCTTGAGTGCAGAGTGGGAGTTTCCACACTCGTGTTTGGTAAATACTACCCCCTTCTGCTCCATCAGAAAAACCACCCAGAAGGACTCTAGTTCATGTATGGAGCAGGGTGTGAACTTTATACCTATAAACTCAAATGTGTAAGGACATCCATTTCATTATCATTTTAAAATCTATTAGTGTGCATCTTAGTTTTCAACTCTGCCTGACCAGGCAATTCAGTTTCCCCAGTTTCTCATAGGGAGCATGGAAAATAGGAAAGAAAATCTTTGTCTTAGCCACCGCTCATCACTACTGTGCTGAAACACCGTGACCAAAAGCAACTTGACAATTCCATATTACAGTTCATCCTCAGAAGCCGCAAGGAGGGAACTCACACAGGGCACCTGGGTGGGGGTGGGGGGAGCCATGAAGGGATGCTGCTTACTGGCTGGCTTTCAATGACTCACTCAGCCTGCTTTCTTACAGAACCTAGGACCCCCGGTCCAGAGATGGCACCCCCCACAATGGGCTGGGCGCTTGCCATCAATCACTAATTAAGAAAATGCCCTGCAAGCTCACTTAGAACATGCCATCTTTTAGAGGCATTTTCTTAACTGAGGTTCCTGCCTCTCTGATGACTTCAGCTTGTGTCGAGTTGACATAAAGCTATCCAGAACATTCTTATATCACAGTCCTCCATGGTCACCAGTGAGAGCTCATTGTCTGGCCTGCATAATAGAAGGTAGATAGCTCTCTCTCCTACCCATCTTTGCAAAGGCCTGTGCCCCTATACTCTCAAAGGCCCCATGCTATCGTCTTTCTTGCTTTCTCCCTGCTGCATTGACAGTGAGGTATGGATCTCTGCTGCTCATGCCCTCTTTCCAGGCTGGGGGAAGCTCTTCTCTCCACTCATGAATATAGCAGCTCCGCAACCTGCATCAGATATAGACATTTGCTCCCTTAAATGCTTCTTATCAACACAACCAAGATGCCTGTCAGGCATCCTTTTTATTTTATTTTTTATATGCTTGTTGTCTTTAAATTTTATTTTTCAAAGACAAATACTACATGTCAAAAATTTTTTTTAAATGCCCCTACAGCAATAGAACAGAACAACGGTTATCAGAGCCCAGGAATGAGGGGTGTTTTGGAAAAAGGCAAGTAGCTAGTATAATATTGGGTTCTCTTTTTCATGTGTATGTGTGTATGTTATGCTTGATTGTGTGTGCATTCACACATGGGAGATACATGCAAATATATGCAGGTGTGTATGTGTGCACATGCATGAAGAGACCTGAAGTTAACTTGGAGTATCTTCCTGCATGGTTCTCTACCATAGTCTCATACCTTATGCATTGAGGCAGGATCTCCAGGCTGAACCTCCATTTTGAATGCTTCTTTATTCTGGCTGCCCATCTTTCTCCGAGTGCTGTATTATGGGTGGGACACCGTGCACACACAGCATTTGCATGGATTTTGGAATCCCAACTCCTGTGGTCCTTATGCTTGCATGGCAAGCACGTTAATTGTTGAACAATTTCCTCACCCCTCGGTCAGCTATCTTCTTTTTATTTAATATTCTGCATGATCCTTAAACTTTTCCAATGGACGTATGAAACTGTGTTCTGGTTTGGTCCCATATTCATTTCTTTTCCAGCAAGTTCTAGCTTCCTGTGAGAAATGGGCAAGAGTCCATAGCTGCCCTTCTAGCTTACCCCCACCCCACGGCTGCTCTGAGTTCCGCTCAGGAAACCTGGTGATGTCTTTGCAGTGAGCATCTTTTCTGCCAGCCCGTTACTTGAGGAGGGAGGAAGTGTCTTGCAGACAACCTCTGCTTTTGAGCAACTGTGAAAACATCCTTCATCTGGGGAACACTGAGGCCTGAGGTTTTCTTAAAGCAGAGGAAAAGATAAGGAAGAAGGAAGGAAATAAGACAGCTCCAGAATATAAACTCACAGGCTTCCTAAGAACCATGCCCTGGGGCTCTGGAAAAGTGGAGGTGGGGTGGGTGGGTGGGGGTTGGGGTGGTGTTCTCATGGTCCAAAAACCCTGTTCTTCCCAAGAGACCTTTCTTCTTCTAAAATGAGCAGAGACCCATCTGTATAAATCTCTTTGTATCCTTGTCATTAATTTACCCAGCAGAACAAATTAAGGGAGGGAGGGAAGAATCAGAAAAGATTATTCTGGCTCACAGTTTCAGAGTGCTACAGTCCCCCATGCAAGGGATTGCCTGGGGGAGCGGCTTAGGCCCAAGGTGGTAGAAACACAAGGCTGAGCAGCTGTTCGGATGGTGCCATCCAGGAAGCAGAAAATTCAGAAGGGGCGGGGGTGGGAGCACAACCTTCAAAGACCTGCCCTAACAGTCTGCTTGCCCCTCCTCCCATGAAGGCACCACAGACTTGAAAAAATGTACCGCAAGCTGGGGCCCAGGCGTTCAAATCATGAGCCAGAGGGGACATTTCAGATGATTTCAGATTCAAAGCGCAATAGCACCCAGGCTCAGGAGGCACCCATAAATAGAAACAGCCACAGCTTCCAGATGGAACTTAAAAACTGAGCAGACAGGGAATTGCCCGATCTTGGCCTCCCAGGAGAGTTTACAATTTCTGGCCATGTGACAAATCCAACACCACCAGTAGATTGGCAGCTCGATTCTAACTGTGGTTTCTCTAGATAGGAAACCCCGAGTCCACAGATTGCATGGTCTTTCCGCGAATGAAGATGGAGTTGGTAACCTGCCTTTGTGGAGTAATTTCTAAAAGTGCTGATGCGTTTCTACCTTGTTCCATTAGCCAGCGCTTATTGGAAGGGGAGGTGGGGAGGGAAATGGAAATGGCTGTGAGTGGGTTTCCTAGGAAACCACCTGCGATCAAGTGCGGCGGGTTCTCTGAGACGTGGAGGAGGGAGGGATATGAAAGTGAAGGTGTATGGAGAAAGAGAAAAATAAATCACCGCCTGAGCCCCTAGGTCTTTAATTAATGAAGAACATACACTGTTTCCAGGGAAATCCCTTGGAATTGCTGATGAGATCAAGACAGGGATAGTGCGGGTGGGGGTATATTGACTGCATATGGAAATTTGCCTAGCACAATTTGGTCCCATCGAAATGCAAAAAAAAAAAATAAAATAAAACATGCAACACGTAAGTGAAACAAAACCATTTCTGCTTGGCTGTGGCTTGTTTTGTGGTGGTGCATGGTTTTACCCAGTGCCGTTTCATCTTCATTCTGTGAGTGTGAACTTGGTGCCTGGAGGAAAGAGAGCTGCTTGGGGTTGGGGTGCCTCTTAAAGACGGGATGTATGTTCCTTTAACTGTCCCTGTACAGCTGTGATCACCACAGCACCTCTTGCCTTCTTCCCAAGAATGGGAAATAAAATCCAGTGGACTAAAGGAAGTGTGTGGTTAGGTTCATTTTCTGGGATGCCCTGGCACATGCAGCTTGGGGAAGAAAAGGATCTTTTTCCTTAAAAGTCTAGGTTGTAGTCTGCATAGCAGGGAAGGCAAGGCAGGAATTTGAAGCAGGTCACCTTATATCCAAGAGAAGAGAGAAGTAACTGCTCCCTCCTCCTTTTACTCCCCTTCCTTTATTCTTACACAACTCGGGTTCTAGCCTAGGGAATGGTACCGCTCACAGTAGGCAGACCCTCCTCACAGGCCAACCTCAGCTAGTCCATTCCTCACCAAGACCCTCTTTTAGGGTGACTCTATGTTGTATCAGGTTAATGGCTAAAAATAACCAACACAGAACAGAGAGGATATAACAGATTCATTTCTTTGTTTCAAATATAACTAATGTACAAATATGGTGCTGGGGGTATTACAGGAGATGCCAGTCACATGATGGATTTGTGATGATTTATTTTTATTGAAATCCATGTGCTACCATGACATGAGTGTTTGGTGCAAGCAAAAATCCTTGAAAGTATACACTCAGACAGTGAATAGGTAAAGCTTGATGCTTTTAGTGTATAGGGCTTAGATATGGCTTAGCAGTATAGCACTTGTTTGGCATGTACAAGGCTATGGGTTCAATCCCTAACACTGTAGATAAATATATAGAATGTGGCTTTTGGTTTCTCATGGTGATTGTGAGTCCCTGGAAACATCTCAATGAGGATTTGTCACTTCTGTGTTCTGATGTGTATATTAGATTTGTTTTCGGTGGTGTGTATATAATCACATGTTGTGCCTCATTTGTAATTACAAGTGTCCAGCCATATGTCTGGGTATGTATGGAAGAAGTAAAGGCTTAGGACCAACCTAATAATTTACAAATGGAGTTAATACCATAAGGTCCCGCCCTGGCTTTTTAAAGCTATGTGTTTCTGGATCAAAAAGTTCATAATAATGGGGGAGGGTGTTTCTTTGAAAAATAATGAAGAAGGGCTGGATACAGCCCAGTGATACAATGTTACAATAGCAGGCATAAGGTTTTGGGATGTATCCCCACCACATCCCCACCACTGAATTCTTTTGAAAGTTACCTTCCCTGCTGTTTACTCTTGACACAGGAAAGCCTTGGCTGAGAGCATGGTGGTTCTATTGTAGTTGGCCCTGTTGACAGATTAAAGATGACTTCTACAAAAAGAGATACACACGATAACATGCTTATGCCATATGAAGTCTGTGTACCCATTGAGCCTGGATACTGAAAGACAATGCAAATACTCCATTTTCTTTTTATCTCTGACCTCCTGTTGCAGACTCTGAAGTTCCAGTGCCCATGAACTGTTTGGTGGGACTGATTTTCTTCTGGGTAGTTCTTTATCGACATTCCAGTGTGTATCTGCACAGAGAATCCCTCTAATAGGAGGTATAACAGCCAGCACCATGAATGTGTTACTCTCAGCAAGGACATAAGGTACCACTGTGTGATAGTTTGGAAAAGAATGGACCCCATAGGTTCAAATATTTGAATGCTTAATGCTTAGTCACTGGAGAGTGGCACTATTTGAAAGGACTAGAAGGATTAGGAGGTATGGCCTTGCTGGAGTAGGTGTGGCCTTGTTAGAAGAGGTGTGTCATGGAGGCTGGGCTTTAGGGTTTCAAAAGCCCATGCCAGGCCTTGGCTCCGTCTCTCTACCACTCTGCCTATGGATCAGCTTGTAGCTCTTAGCCACTGCTCCAGAGCCTGGCTGCATGCCTTCACGATACTCACTGGGATGATGATGAACTAAGCCTCTGAAACTGTAAGGCAGACCCCTTATAAGCCTCCTCTTAGAAGAGTTGCCTTGAGCATGGTGTCTATTCACAGCAATAGAACACTAAGACACCATGCAACTACATTATCTTCAGACACCTTATGATAGGAATTATGCCAACCATCATCAATTCATGCCAACCATGCAGGGGCGTGAAGGCACCAAAACATTAACTACCTTCCAACCGCATAGAGAATGGAAGAGTCAGGGTTTCCACTGAGGCAGTTGTGGCTTAGAGCCCACAGGCTCTCTGGGATGGCTGGTCTCCTGTTGCATTTTGCCTCTAGCATGCAATGCTGCTAATCTTAAGAACAAAATGACCACCCACCTGGCATAGCTTTGGACTGCCTGACCCATGGCAGACCTAATGCATCTTGCTAAAATTGACTCATATATTGTTCTCCATATATAGCTTGGCAGTTTTAGAAGACAACATATCCTTTGCTTCCAAAATCTATAAAAGTGGGTCACCTTTCAAATCACCTCTCTGACCCTTACCTTTGTTTATTTCTCATTAATACATTTTGTTCTAAAAGGAGTTCAAGTAACTACAATTAAAAATGCATAGTTATGCTTATCAAAGCAAAATGGAATATTGCAAATGGGAACAGGAAATGAAGCAAATAGATGATTACATATTTACTGTAATTAAGCATTACATTTAGTTATTACTCTGTCGTTTGCCTGTACTGATTATGTACAGAACTGTGATTTTTTTTTTCCAACTCACATGCCTGGCATGTGCTATGTACCTTGGGCAGGACAAAGGTTTTTAGGATGAAGGTGTGAATGTGCCTATCACCAAAGGGAATAATACCTACTCTTGGGTGAAAGCTTGACCCACGTGAACGAGTAACTGAAAACTACACTGTGTAGAAGCCAGAACTTAATGTTGTAAATGCAGATTCTGGAAGGTAAAATTTCAGGCAGCTCTGGTGGTACAAATTACTAGATTTCCAAGATCCTAAAATGCATCCATGGCCTTGTTATGGATCATGGTCAGGAATGAGAGGTCAGGGGAGATCAGAAGGAGGTTAGTAGAAGGTCAACATCTGTAAAATTAACAGAAAGTTGGTAGTAAACCCCCTATTGGAATCCAGATTGGGAAGTTACCCCATCTTCTGAAGGTCCATAGATGGCATCCTATAGGTGAAAGCAAACTTCTACAGGGTATCCTGGCAGGAGAGTCCTCTTTTGAGTGGTACAACTTGTCCTGAGGCAATATTTAAACATGGGAGAATGGCACAATTATTGGTCATGAGAAAAGCTGTAAAGATACATACATTAAAGGCAGGATGTAGCTGAGTGCTAGAGCACTTGACTGATGTGCACAAAGCCCTGGGCTCAATCCGCCAGTACTATAATACAAATATGTGTTGTCAGCGGTGTGATTTAGAGCAGAGTCCCACTGGGGTTTAGTAATTTTTAATTCATGGACTGAAAACTATATATAACGCAGAGCAAAGAGCAAAGAGACTTGCCTGACCATGATACAGATTGCAGCCTAAACTAGGTGTGAGGGAATTAGGAAGGAGTTCTTCGGGTAAGTGGACTTTTGATTTCACCTTCCCCTTCCTCCCTTCTAGTCTCTCTTCCCTTTCAGAGCCAGTTCTCAGAGGAGGCGGCCAAAGAACACTGACTGGTGGGCGTGTGCTGTAGCTCCAATTAATTAACTAATTAATTAATTAACTTGTGCACTGGTGTTTTGCCGGCAGGTATGTCTGTAGAGACCAGAAGTCTCCCCCTGAGACTGGAATTACAGACTGTTAGAAACCAGCACATGGGTGCCTGGAATCGAACCTGGATTCTCTGGAAGAGCAGCCACTAAACCATCTGTCCAGTCCTATGGCTTATATTTTGATACAACTTCCTGTCCAAAAAATTGACATTCTAAGGATGGGATGTTTGATTATCAGTTAGTCTGTGATGAGGAAACTGGGGGACACTGAGTACATCAAAAGCAGAGAGTTGGTGTCCCCCCTCCCCTGACGTTGCTCTCTTCTTTAGCCACTCCCTAACCAAGCATTTTATTCCAGCTCTTCCAAAGTCCCACCCCTTTGCCCCATGTCACGAAGATGATCATATTGAATTAGTTACTTGTCATTGCTGTGACAATATACCTGCTAAAGTAATTAAGAAGGAAGACTTTATTTTGCCTCTCGGTTTGAGGGGACACAGTCAATCGTGGTGAAGAAGACATGGTAGTAGGGATATTGTCACATTGTGTCCACAGCCAGAAAGCAGGGATGGGTGACTACTGGGACGCAGCTTACTTTCTCTTTTGTACCTTTTATTCAGTATATAGCCCAGCCCACATTCACAGCAGGACTTCCCATCTCAATTGAATCTCTATGCAAATATCCCCATAAATACACCCAGAAATTTGTCTCCTAGGTGACTATAAATCCAGTCAACTTGACAGCCAGAAAGATTAATGATCACATCTACACTTGTGCTTCATTTAATTATTTTTTAATTTTAATTTGGGAAAAACTAGCTAGCCTACAATTTCTTATCTTAATCTTTTTAAGTGTGTAATTCGGTAGCATTAAGAGCAGTTGTGTGAGGTATTGCCATCACCAACATCCATCTATTTGATGAGGCCCAGAGCTTTGTACTTAATGAACAATTTCCACTGCTGAGTCTCTCTTCCACTTACCCTTGGGCAGCTGCCTTTCTACTTCCACCCCTATGAATATGACTTCTCCAGGTACCCCCTGTAAGAGGCATCGCACAGCATTTGGTCTGTATTCTTTTGTGACTAGCTTATTGTACTCAGTGTCGTGTCCTCAAGACTTATTCACTTGGCAGTAGGTGCCAGAATTCCTTCCCTGTCAAGGGTGAATAGTATCCTATCATATGCATACAATATTTTTGTTTTGCTTATCCATCATGAGGGGACACTTGGGCTGCTTCTGACACACACTGCTATGAACATACATATACAAATGTCTCTGGGAGGGCCTGCTTTCAACTTTGGAAGGTATATGCCTAGTGGCAAAATTGCCAGGTCGTATTGAAGTTCTATTTTAGATTTTTTAAAAGGGAACCACTATTTATTCTCTGTAGCATGTTATATTCGCATTAACAGTGCACATGAATTCCAGTTTCTCCACATCCTTACAGCATGGTGTTTTATTTATTTTCATCTTTGTTATGACCTTTCTAATGGCTATGAGGTGGTCTCTCATTGTGGTTTTATTTTACATCTCAGTGATTCATGACGCTGTGGATCTTTTAACGTTTATTGGCCATTTGTATGTCCTCTTTAGCTAAGTGTCTGCTTGAGTCTTGTGTCCATTTGTAAACTCTAGCTTCAGATTTCTAAAATATGTGTGCGTCGTGTGTGTGTGTGTGTGTGTGTGTGTGTGTGTGTGTGTGTGTATGGCATCTATGTTTTGTCTGTACATGTGTACACATGTGCATGCAGGTATGCATATATGTGTGTATGGTATCTGGAGGCCTACACTGAGTGTCTTCAATCACTCTTCAACTTAAGTTGCGAGGCTGTGTTTAAGTGAACCAAGAGCTTACTAATTTAGCTTGACTGACAGGCCAGAGAGCTCCAGGATTCTCCTATCATTGTTTTTTGGCACAAGGCTTTTTTTTTTAACTTATTATAATTTACATCTCAATTGATATCCCCTTGCTCTTATCTTCCTGTTTTCACCCTCCTTCCCTCTTCTGTCCTAGTCCCCTGCCCTAGACCATGGACATGGGAGGCCCTCTCCGCCACCTGTAGGCCACTGAACCTCTGTCATGCACTGTGATGTCATACGATTTGATCACTGCCCCTTGGCAGGACAGCCTTGCAGGCACACAGAAGAAGGAGAGGAAGGCTATCCTGATGAGACCTGATAGACAGTATCCAGGCACAGGGCTTTTAGATGTGTGCCTTGGGTTACATAGGTCCTGGGGATTTGAACTCAGGGCCTTACACTTGTGCAGCAAGCCCATTACTGATGGAGCCATCTCCCCACTCCTGGGATCCATTTGTATTGTACAAACAATGCCCTGGCAGCCAACTGTAGGAAAACATAGAAGTCTATATAGTTTAGAAGGTTTGGCTTTTTTAAGCTAACTATGAAAATACTATCTGGCTGTAAGTGTCTGTCTTTCCCTACCTGTAGTCAGCCCCCTTGCCAGTGAATAAGAACATTAGATTAATGTGCTTAAGATCCTTTCCAGGTGATAATGTCCTGGGTCCTTAGAAAAATCTAAGCCTTACTTTTGGTGTGTGTATTATAGCCAAATCCTTCAACTCCACAGCCCAGGACAGATTTTCCAGCTAAGGACACACAACTTGGTGCTTTAGTCTCTCTAAATTATTTTGGGTGTTTGATGGAGTTTTGACAGTGTTTACACTCTAAGAGGCAGTCACCATGAGATTGTACCTTCTGAAGGGTCAGCATTTTACTCAGTCAGATTTTTACTTAAATCACTTGACAGCATCCCTTAATAGCAGAACAGTTCACTTTGCTTAGAAAACCTGTGCTCAACAGTTTACAGACGATCATCAGCCCATGTACATAAATGATGCACACATCTTGAATAACCATTACTGCGGCACACTCAAGGGATTTAGGAAAAGAAGGCTGGTAAATTCCAGTTAAAAATAAATCTTTGCTGTTTGCAGCAGTTTTGTTTTAAAGCAAAGTGTTTTTCATTCCTTGTAATGCTTCCATCTGTTACACAGCCTTTATCATATAGTATTGATCCTAATAAAAGCCGGTCACCCCAGCCTATTTCATGAACCTTCCTTTACTTCAACATGATGTGTTAGAGAAAATACACATTTTGTGATATTTAAAGAAATGAGATTTTATTTGGCCAATCAACCTTTATTGAATTCAGTTTCTATGGCAGAGCCCTATAATACAAGTAACTGGCAGTATATGTGACTCTCTCTCTCTCTCTCTCTCTCTCTCTCTCTCTCTCTCTCTCTCTCTCTCTCTCTCGTGCACACGCGCGCGCTCTCTCTCTCTCTCGCTCTCCCTCCCCCTCCCTCTCCTTTTCCCTCCCCTTTTCCCTTTCTCTCTCCCAGCATTCTCTAACCTTGACCAACCACATAGTGAAAAACATTGTAAAGAATAAAGTGGGAGCAAGTGTTATAATGTTTTGGTGAGGAAAAAACCATTATAGTGCCCCACAGTTACAGCCGCCTGTGGGTAATAGAGATGAGGAGAAGGTCTGGGGTGGTCACTAAAGGAGGTTTCATGGGACAAGTAACCTGGCAAGGGAGGCATAGCTTCAGGGGCGATAGCCTCTTATAAGTGGAGGGATTGGATAGAGATGTGATGAAGGGTGTTTGGGGCCAAAGGGCAGAGCAGAGTGGGATGAAAATGCCCAACATGCTTCAAGGGTGTCTCTTTGGGTGATACTGACACTTAATGAACAGGGAGCAGCTGGGACAGGCTGAGAGCAGAGGAGCTATTGGTGTGTGTGTTGGGGGGGGGCTGTCAGTGCTTCTGCCTCATTTTCTTATGAAATAATGGTACATTGTTGTTGCTGCTGCTGCTATACCCTCCTTTCTCCTCCTCCTCCTCCTCCTTTTTCTCTCATTTCTCATTTCCCTCCTCTTCCTCCATCCTCTGCTGCTATAGAACTTAGATGTCACACCCAACGTGAGCATGCACTTTGAGCACATGCTCAATCCACTTCTCTGTCTTCTCGTAAGTCTTCTGGGTAGAGACTTTTCAAGCAACTTTCCCTACACATATCCAGGGCCATAGGCACCCCCCTAAAAAAATCACCATCATCATCCCTTAAGCCCAGAATTCCTGTCTAATCTCCACCCCCTGGCTCCACCTTGACTCTTCTTTCCCCTTGGCATGTGCCTTTATACTAGGGTTTGCCCTCTCACTCAATGCTCCTTCTCAGACCACAAGGGCATTGCCTCTTCCATGCCTTGGTAGGCTGAGTTCCTGCCATCCAGTGGCAATGGCTGGCCACTCACCTGCCGTGTGGCCTGGACCAGGCTTCTGGGCAGACTTCAGCACTCCTAGGCCTCTCTTTTGTCTCAGAAGGATGAGGAGAAATTCCTTGTTCCTTTAGAAGTCCAGTCTTGATTTTATACAACAAAACAAGTGGAGCAGCAGCAGCATCCTGCCTCTGTTTCTTTTTTCAAGGACTGTTATGAAAGGGTTAGGAAGGATTATACAATGGTGATTCCTTTCCTTGTATGGACTCAGAGAGGCAAACTGGACCATAGACTGAGAGGCCTAAGGAAGTCTTTAAAAATAAACTCAGGATAACTAATGTAGTGCCAAGAAGAGAAAGGAAGAGAGAGTCTCGAGAAGGGTTGATGCTTAGCTTCAGATACTAAGGATAAAGGACATGTAAAATTCAACGATCCTCGCCGATGTGCAGGATACTGATGATATCCATCTTAGTAGGTTGTGGTGAGTACCACATTACACCTACATGATACTCTTGATGGATGGCAGGTGCCTCGTCTTTGATTAAAATAGATTTCTCTCATACTGGCTATACATCCTGGAGTGTTACATTTAGATGCAGTCATACAGCTTAACATGAATAATAAGGAAAACAATTCATTTGTCTGAAGCTGTCTTCAGGGATATCATTTCCAAATTGTTTATTAAAACATGAGCACACATAAGAGGTCAAGGGAAAGGATTACAGCATGTATAGAAAAATCATAAAAGTAATATTTCAGAATGTTCAGGAGAATTGGACCAATACTGCTGGCCTGGAAGCTGAGAGTAGTAATCTCTTGTAAGAAACACTATTTGATAGATTTTTTTAAGGTTCTATGACCAATTGAGAAAAACAAACAGATAAACAAACACTGCTCAATTTACAGTTTCAGCCATTTTTAGTGAGACCCATTTAAGAAATGAAATGATGTTATTTATGTCCAGACAATCACCGTTCTGATTTCTCACCACAGTCACACCTAGTCTTTGACTACCAAATTTTAAATTTCTTTTGATTTTGTCTATTTCTTCCTGTTCCTGCTATTTGAATATAATATTAATACCAACAAAATAACAAAAATGTTAACACACAAAAAGTTAAAACACCACCCCTCAGAATGGTGACTATCTTTAATGTTGGTGAGTAAGTTAAAACACAGCAACCCATTTTCCAATTTGACTTTTTTCTTTTCTTCTTTCTTCTTTGCTTCTCTCTTCTTCCTGTCCTGTGTGTGTGTGTGTGTGTGTGTGTGTGTGTGTGTGTGTGTGTGTGTGTTCTCAATCATGTGAAGAGTACATGCATATGCATGTGTATGTGGAAGCCACAGACCAACCTCAGCTGCCACGGTGCACTGTCTGCTTTTTTTTAAGACAAGGCCTTTTGCTGCCATAAAGCTCACCAATCAGCTAGGCTGGCTGACCAGCAAGCTCCAGGACCCACTTGTCTCTGCCTCCCCGGTGCTGGGATTCCCAGTGAGCACTACCTCACTCAACAGTTTGTTTGTTTGTTTGTTTTGTTTTGTTGTTGTTAATTGGAGCTTGCTTGGTAAACACTTTACCCTTGAGGTATCTTATACCCCACAATTGCCTCTTGTGTTAAAGATCATAAGAGCATACAGGGTTGTTTATAGATTAACTCTGTTCAAAGTATTCTGAGATGACCAGCTCCAAAATACTTCCTAGAGAAAAAGACACTTAGGGCTTAAAATAACCTGTCCTGTGGCAGGCGGGGTGGGGGGGAGGAGGAAGAGAGAGGCAAGAATGAGCCAGATGTGGTTAGATAGAAAGAGAGTCAAGAAGGAAAGAAACAGGCACCCATGTGTACTCAAAAGTGGAAGAACTGCATACGCAATTGATGACTACTGAAGAGAGATCAAGGCTAGGAAAGGAAGAGAGTCTCACACATGGAGAAGCTGGGGAGAGGGCCTCTGTGAAGTGTCTCTGTTCTAGGAGAATAGGTTTTTCTGGGCTGCCTAGTGTGAATTTTTATCAGGCCTTTCTACTCAACTTCAATCACCCTAAGACTCATATTAAGCAAACAATTTCTTGATGTTGAAATCAGTATGTGCTGGTAGCTTTCAAGTCACAAGGCAAAATTCAAAACATAGAAGTCTCAGAGGAAAAGGAAGAGAGGAAATAAACGAGAAGCCTCTGTTCAGTCAAAGGCCACACCTTTTTGCCTCTCTTTATGACTTCGAAACACATATATTTCATGGTACAATCAAAAGCCCAGGTCGAATAGCTCACATGCCCACATATAGACAGTGCATATTTTCTCAGAATTGGAATGCATCCTTCCACAGAGAATAGGGAGGTTATCCCCGAATAGAAGATGATTTTTGACGAGTAGAGGTCCAGATATACTTACCCTATTCCAGTTGATGTGAAAGAAAGACAAAAATGTCATTATGAAACTGTGTCCTTGTGTGGAGGCTTAGGGAGGTCAGAGCAGCAGACCTTGGCGACCTCACTTAGTGCCTAGCCCTTGTTTTGTTTGAATAATCAGTAGGTGACAGTCACTGAAGGAGGACATGCAAATAATATCAGGGCAGAGAAAGTTCCCTGGTGGGGAGGACAAAATATGTTCCTCTACAGGATGCTATCTCATACCCACCTTCTAATTAATTATGAGCGTTTGAAACATACAGGTTCCCACAGATTAATCAAAGGATGTGAGGAAAGCCTTGGACAACCAGAAGAGACAGCAGTGAAAGGTTCAGGGCCAGCCCCAGCAAGAGAAAGGTGGTATCTACAGTTCATCTCTGTCATCTTATATGTCTTTGAAAGCTCAAAATGTATCAGAAATATGATTTTTCAATGATGATGAGTACAGAGTATTTTCTTATGAAATAAACTAGTTCTCCACAAAAATTATATGGAAAGTGAGCAGTTTTTCTGTAAAACCTGTAATCTGAAGTTTTTAATTAGTCCCTTAAAATCTTTATTCTTCCCCCTTTTGTGAGGGATATTTATTTCTATGTGTATGTGAGAGTTTTACCTTTATGTATGTTTGTATACCATAACACTCTGTGGAGGCCAAAAGAAACTAGAGTTATAGGCCGTTGTTAGCTGTCATATGGGTGCTGGGAATAAAACCCAGGACCCCTGGAAGAGAAACCAACTTTCTTAACTGCTAAGCCATCTCCCCAGCATGCCTTGATACTCCCTTATGCTGTTGGAATAGGCTGTATATCCAATTCCTGTGACAAGAGTTTGTGGTCATTGGTTTTGTTTTGTTTGTTTGTTTGTTTTTTTAACCTTGATTGAGTCATCCTTTGTGATTCTTTTTCTTCTTCTGTCTCCTTTGTTAGCTTTCAGACAGTGTGTTTTATAGATTTTTCCCTCTCCCTAAGTCTGTGCACAAAGCCTCACCCCAATTTTTCTTTCTGCCTCTGATGACCCATGCATCGATCCACCTATCGTGTATTCACACATCTACATATCCTTTCTCACATCCATCCATCCCTTCATCTCTCCAGCCATCCATCCAACCGCTCATCTGTCCATCAACCTACTCACCTACCCATCCATTCACTCATTTATCCAGCCATCTATCTAAAAGTTCTTGGGTTTAGGATTTAAGTAGGACACTGGGGAAGAATATCTTTTTGACCAAGCAATATCAAGAGATATCAATGCCATGAGCAGACAGACAACTGGATGGAGGGGCCTCTCAGGAGAGTTCACGCTAATGAGGCAAAATGAGAGTTGTTTCTTAATAGACCTCAGAGGAGCCCACAAACTGGGAGTTTGTAATCCCTCATCAGGCATCAAGAAAGGAAGCAGTACATGTCTTTTCCATCGGCAGTTAGCACCTGTAGCCCTTTGATGTATCTGAGTCTGTACGCTCACTCTGGGAGAAATTCATGTATGTAGGAGTCTGTTAGGAAGTTACAGGCTCAACAGCTGCCCCACGAAGAGTGTTCGATGGAAGGTGTAGAAGGAGGGAGAAGGGGGGTGGGGGTGATGGCTGCTGGAGCTATCATGGCCTGAGCATCAGTCTAGTCTGGATCCTAATACCATTGACCTTTCCCAAACTTAATTCCCCAAAGACTTCATATATTTTTTGTTTGTTTTTGTTTCTACTAAACAAACAGACAAACAAAAACAGGATAGAAATAAATAAAGGGGTGTGTACATGGTTTAAAAAAAAAAAAAAAAAGACACCATAGCATTAACTTAGTCCTCAGGAAAACTTACCAGGATCTCAGTGGGTTTTATCAAAAGGTAGATCATATAATAGGCTAGCAGTCAAAACACATGGTAGAAATTAGCAAAAGGTAAAGCAGCTACTCGGGAGAATGCAGTTCCCACTCCACCACATTTCCTTCTGTCTGGTAACCACCACTTTCTCTCAACAGACTTTTTTTCCCCACATGCATGTTGTAAAAGGATTAACTTCCAATTCCATATGTGGAGCTGGAGCTATATCTTTTGTCTCCTGAACGATGGGCTTTGTGAGGATGAGGCGGGGCAGCTCCTAGAAAAAAGTTAGTCAACGCTTGAGGTACCTATTTTGCCATGTGAAAGCTAACATGACACACTAGAGTGTCATGCACGGACAGTTGTGCCCCGAGACACCACTCCTTCCTCCTCCAGCCATAGACAGAGCAGCATGTTAGTCAACCAAGCCTTGACAGTCATGAAGAAAGTGTTCTGTCCTGCTAGCTGAGGCTGCCTTTCACTACTCCCAGGGCCACTAGGCCCTCCCTAGGTGGGCCTGCTCGGTAAGGTCCTGTTTCTTGGAGAGTTGCCTAAATGTTAAGAGACATCTGGCCAGGCAAGAAGGACCCGTGTGGGATTTTCTATGATCAAACACCAGCCTCAGTATTCTATTCTCAACCATTTTTTTATTCAGTTTGCAGATGCTAGCTTTATATTTCAAGTGATGTTTTCTTGGATGCCTCAAGCCACCACTGAAATGTTTCCAAAACCCCTTAATAAAACACCATCTTTCCTGTTACTTCAACCTCAACACAGCCCATCATCTGCTAAGTTGACATCACTGTTGTCAACCAAGTACACCTTTTTCCACCTCTACATCTTGGACCAAATCTTCTGAAGTTTAATAAGAATTAACTAACTCAAAATTGTGCAGACTCTTCTCCTTACCCCTACCTTACTGCTGAGAGTCAGAGGGTACAATAGGACTAAGTCTTTATACAGAGAGCCAGGGCAGCTTCAGCATCTAATATTTAAAGACATAGTGTTCCTGGATCACCCCAAACCCGTGACAGAACTGGGTTTCTGTTGATGAGGCTGCAGTGGGGCAAGGCAGGTTGTGACTCAGAGGGCACGTCTGGGATTTGGAAGTGAGATGTCATGGTAGGCTTTCCTGGAGAAGGTCCTCCCTCAGCTGTGCTGCGTGTGTGTGTGACACACAATCCAACCATGATGTACTTGCTCCCAACTCTTCAGAGATCCAGAAGCCTTCTGGCTTATATTTAAGTGTAAATGTCCCACCAGCTAAAAGCATTCAGAGGAGAGGGATGGGGAACTGTGTGAAAGGCCTCAAACCTGCTCTTTCTATGTACTTTCTTTTGTTTTGCCTGACAAAAGCCTTGCACATTCCCCAGGGGCTCATAAAGAGACCACCAACACTGGCAGAACAGTCTCTTTGGGGGTATTAATAGGTGAACTCAGCCTCCCACCCACCCCCATCTCTACTCCCAGTGCCCTTGCTCTGCTCTCCTTTTCCTTCAGCATTTCCCACTCTGCTTGGTGGACAGCATGGGAAGGATTGTAAGGTACCCAGGGAACTCCCACATTGATTGTGTGCTTGAGTGTTACACCCCGCTGGTCAGGGAAATTGCCTGTGTGACTGGAGACCAAAGGGTAACCAACAACCAAGCAGAGGTCTCCAGTCCGGTGTGTGGCAGGGGAGGGAGAGAGGCTGGGGCAAGAGGCAAGAGGTTATTATTATGGTTAAGAGAAAAAGCCAGAGGTGTGTGGTTTCAACGACCCAGTTCCCAACAAGAGCAGCTTCTTCCCAGCCCTGCAGGAAAGAAAGGGCAGAGTGTCTTGGATCAGTGACTACAGAAATTGGCTCTGTGTAGCCAGTGCTTCAGTACCATATTCCCCTTTGTCTCCTGGGCAAAGATGGTGAACTGTGCATTCCCTTGCGCCCAGATTTCTTGAAGAAGACTGACAGATGGGTCACCGGGGCTTCAGCCTGGAGCTGCAGCTATCTGCTAGGGGAGATGGAGCCGGGAAACCTAGGGGCTGTCACAGGCCTAAGTGAGGTTGCTTGTGCATTATTTGGATCTGTATCACAAAGTCACACTTAGCTGGGTTTCATCATTAAGGCTGAGAATTGAGCCAAGGCAACATAGGGGAGCCACTACATAGAGGAGATGACAAGTCTTCTGAAGCATCCCTGTCTGCCCTACCCCCTTCATCCCTCTATTGTCTCCTTCCATCTATTCTGCAGGCCTCTCCCAGCAAACAAAGGTTTCAGATCACCCTCAGCTCCCAGCTTCTGTATTACTGCCCATCTTGGTGTTTTAGATGAGACAGTCCCAGAGAGAGTCGTGAACTCAATAATTAATCATTTCTTCTGTTCTAGCAAATGTTCAAGTTGGGTATTTTGTGGTCGGGATGCATCACACATGCTGCAGTTTGAAACTTATGGCGTATCGGGACCAGCTGTAGGAGAATGTAGAGAAATGACTGGGCATGAACATCCCCTCCTGCTGCTCTATATGAAAGAAAAGGCTCCGCCCTCCCCCGCCTCCACTGAGCCAGGCACACAAACCAGGAGGGGTGTTTCAATTTTACCATGGCACATCAAAATCAGACCGAAGGGTTGCGCTCTAACTTAGAAAGATGGAATCTCATGTTGGAACACTGACACCCAGTTTAACAGTTTTCAAAGCCAAAAATATTTGTGCATGTATGCATTCCGATGGGTAGCAGGGCTTAGCGGTGGGTTACCCAGGCTATATGCATATTTAACTATTACAACCACCACACTGCTACTTTTGAATTGCTGTGAACAAACTATGTGGTAGTACCTGCTTAAATAAGGACAGGTCTATTTCTGCTCATTGGTAGAGAAGATTCAGCATATGATCAATAAAGCTGCATGTGCGGCAGCAGGATGCCCAGCTGCAGGAATGTGTGGAGAGGACAGATGTTCACATCACAGCAGACGAGGAGAAAAATAGCTACAGGAAGCAGCCAAAGCAAAGGACCTGGCCACAGTGATGGGCATTCTCCACCTAAGCTCCACCCCTAAAAGCCTCCTGGACCATTCAGATAGTGACACCGGCTTTGTACCAAGGGTTCAATGCAGGAACCTTTGGTTACCATTTCAGAGCCAAACAAACTCTAAAGAAGAAAGAATAACAGTCTTGGTGTTGCAGGCCTGGATTCTCAGCTACTGCAGAGGTTGAGACAGGGGGATTACAAGTGCAACACCTGCCTGGGCTGCAGAGTGAGTTCAAAGTCATTCTGAGTAACTTAGTGAGTCCCTATCTCGAGATGGGAAGTGAAAACAGGGCTGGACATGTACCTCCATGTAGAGTGCTTGCTTAGTGTATGCAAGGCCCTATGTTCAAGCCTTAGTTCAAACCATAATGGAGAATAGAAAGAATAGAATAGAATGGAATAGAATAGAATGGAATAGGATAGGATAGAATAGAATGGAATAGGATAGGATAGGATAGGACAGGATAGGATAGGATAGGGAGTAGGGTAGAGCAACAGTCTTCACAGAGAAAGAAGTCTCCTGCATGTGGAAGGACAAACGATCATCAGCTATAGGAAAGATAAGAACGGGAGGAGCCTGGGGACAGGCAGTAGAGAAAAAGAAGTATTGGCCACAGCAAAGCAAGTATGTTCCCTCTACCTGTGTGCATGTCCAGTGTCTCAGGGATGAGGAAAGTGGTCTGTGGAGAAGAGGAACCAGGAACCAGGTGAATGGACAGCCAGAATCCAGTGGTAAGACCACAGCCGATGCGAGGAGGCTATGGGCAAAGACAACCCTTGGGCCATGGCAAGAGAACAAGGGTAAGCTGTTCTGTGGAAGGAGCTGAAAGAGTGTTTCCACACAGCTTCAGCCATGAGAAGCCAGCTGCCAGGTGCCCACAAGATGGAAAATTTGGCAGCATGCGTGCAAGGAGGTTTGCCAACTTCAGATATCAAAGGCTGGCTTCTTTCTGTTGAGTGTTAATGAAAGCTATTAATATCCAGAGGTCATACTTCCTCTTTTATGCTTTGGTTCAGTGTCTCAGGAAAAATGAAAAAAAAAAAAAAAAAAAAAAAAAAAAGAATAGAACTGTGTTCACCCAGGCATAGAACACAGAGCTAATGACTCCAGCAGGACCTACGTGCTAGAGTCCACTGACATAGGTTTCAGGATGATGTTTACTCCCAGTAGATAGCTATGTATCTAATGCTTCATTCCAAGGCCACTCCTTCCCAGCATGTAGGCCACCAAGGAATTTTCTTTCCTGGTAGGGTATTGTCTGAAGTCAAATTTCTGCCCAGGAAGCTAATTCTCCTCTGGGATTGTCCTAGTTTTAAAACGGTCAAGTGTAAGCTGTGTTCTACAGTTTGTGTAATAATAAAATTAATAATAATAATAGTAGTAGTAGTAGTAATAATAAATATTCATGATATAAATAATTAGTAATTTTAAATCAGTAAGAGTCTCCTAAGGCTCTCGTAGAGCTGTTTTGTCCTATTTTGTTTTACTGGTTTAAATCAAGTGATTAAAGAAAAAACAATACTTCCTTGCTTTGGTTCATGTTGTTAACTAGATTCACACTAAGGAACCAATTCTCTATGGTTCACAATGGTAGGGAAAGAGTGAAAAAAGAAGACAGGCCCTGGGGCTGGCCCAGTGGGCTAAATCCTTTTTACAGAAGCCCTGGGCTCAGAGAAGCCTCCAGAGGGAGAGCAGACTTGGCCTTGGTGGGGAAGCACCCCCACTGTGATGGGACACACTTGCCTGGAGGCTTTTAGTGTAGTAAAAAAACAACACATCACACAGTGTTAGATCTCTCCAGGACCAGTTGACCTATCCAGGCACTCAACAGTTCTTCAAGGTCTTTATCTCACTTGATCTCATGATCCAGTGATGGGGAGTGAGAGGACACAAAGTGAACTAAGGTTAAAGGAGAACTGTAGACATGTCATCTGTGACAGCAGTGATGATGACAATGATGGTGATGTGACCGTAATGGGAGTATTTATTATGCATACAGTGCTTTGTAGCCCACACAGCAGTACCAGGCATTTTCTCTCTTTGTACAACCAGCAGACATATCTGCAATAGTACACAGGCCACTGTGTTCAAGTACTGAAAACCTTCTATTGCATATTTGCTAGGCAACAATATGCTATGCAAAGACCTGTGCAAGCAAGCAAATTTATTTTATGATCACAAGAGAAACATACCCAAATTTGCATCAGATTTGAGAACCCTGGACACGGGATAGGATGGCAAATGAATCTTGCTCTCAGCAAAGTCTCCTTAAAATAGAAAAGAGTAACCATGCCTATACATATAACCTTTCATAAGAAAGCTTAAGACGTGATAGGAAAAGCTGCCCTAAGTACAACCGTTGTGAGTTAGTTGAAGAAAGCTTTTAAAGCATTTATTTAGCTAGTTGTTTGTATGTGTATATGCCTGGATGGGTTTATGTGCACCACAGGTGTGCAAGTGCCCATGGAGGCCAGAAGAGGGTGTTGGAGTGCTTAGAACTGGAACTATACTTGGTTGTGAGCTGTCCAAGCAGGTGTTAGGGGTGGAATCCTGGTCCTCTACAAAAGTAGTAAGTGTTCTTAACTGCTAAGCCACTCCTCCAGCCAGGAAGAATTGAGGTGCTTTTTGGAGGTTAGGGTTTGATTTCAATCACAGGAACATGATGTTACTCTCTTTTTTCCTTTTATTTTAAAATGTTCTTTCTTTTTTTAATTAATTTATTCAGATTATATCTCAATTGTTTTCCCCTCACTTGTATCCTCCTGTTCCTCCCTCCCTCCCGCTTTCACCCTATCGACCTCCTCCCCCACTATATGGTCATAGGCTATCAAGTCTCATCTTGGTAGCCTGCTTATCCTTTCTCTGAGTGCCACCAGGCCTCCCCACCAAGGGGAAATGGTCAAATGTGGGGCACTGGTGTTCATGTCAGAGTCAGTCCCCGCTCTCCACATAACTGTGGAGAATGTCCTGTCCATTGGCTAGATCTGAGCAGGGGTTCAATGTTTACTGCATGTATTGTCCTTGGTTGGTGCGGAGACAATGTCTTGGATAGATATGTATAGAGAAAAACGGGACCATTGAAGTGACAGTGAGTGGTGCTATCAGAATATGGCAAGGGTAGAAGGAGAGGATCCCAAATAAAAAGGCTAAAAGTTAGTGACTCTAAGAGGGAAGGACCATGGAGGCAGAGACAGCCACTCTCATCATTTCAGCCTCCAGATGGGAAAAGAGGCACAGGGAACCCAAGACCCACACGCAGGAAATAAGTCTTGGAGCTTGGCTCCAGCGTTCTCCTCAAACTTAGGAGTGCACTTGTAGTGCACAGACCAGCAGGGCACCAGAGTTTTTAAGTATGTGGCAGAATATAAAATCACAAACTTACTTAAAATGGTGGAATTTTTTGTTGCAGGGTTTTTGGGGAAGGGTTGTTTGTTTGTTTGGTTGGTTGTTTTTTGTTTGTTTGTTTGTTTGTTTGTGCCTTGATTGCACAGTTTTGAAGCCCAGACTTTGTAGATGGCAGCATTGGGTTGCAATGTCAAAAATATGGACACACCTACTGGTTCTAGGACCTCTCATGGCAACCCTCTAAAACTTTTCCATGTAGTTTCTCCAGAGCAAAGAAGAGCTCCTACTTACTGCCCAGGACTAGGAAGCACTTAGAAGCAGTTATCTTGCTTTTGGTTGTAACAACCCCTAACTGTGGGATCAGATACATGTACACCATGTAAGCATGAATGAATGACGAGAAAAGTGTATGGCATCGAAAGACTAGAAATGTGGAAGTCCGTCCAGAGCCAGGGCTGCTTAACTCCACAGCCTAACAATGTTACCCAAAGCAAAGTTTCTTCCATCTCCCCAATGTCGGGCTCCCCCAGGGCAGCTTCCACCTGCAACTGGACAACCTCCCAGGCTCCTTAACCCACTCGCGTTCCCGTTCAGCTCCTACGTTGCTTCCCAAAAGCATCCTTCCCTGTCTCCCTCAAGCCAAGTTTACCCTCCGAGGCACTTCAGTACTGGAGCCTGGCTGCCGTATTATATGCTCAGATTGTGCGGTCAGTGCCACAGGGTGTGAGGAGAGGAATCCATGCACTGTTGCTCTCTATTGGAGCCCAGAAGCTCAGAAACGCATCCGAACAATAGTTCTATAAGAGACTCAAGAACCACAAAATATACAATATGACACATTTACTGCTGGTTGGCTTACTCTCTTTGGAGCCTTTTCTTTAAGGCGGTGTTATGGATTTCTTCCCCACTCCCTGTCCTTCCAGTAACATACACATTTTCTATTGGTTACCACAGTCCTTTGCTCTAGGAGATTGTGAGTATTCACCTTGAAACTTTTATCTGACATCTGTTGGGCCAAGGATGGTCCATGATCCAATGTAGCTCAAACAGGCAAGTGGGGACATATTCTGGGCAGAGCGAACCTTGGGGTGGATAAACAAGGCTACAGGAGGCCACTGTACTGACAACACAGATAGAGGGCATGGTTGGAGTGTAGGGATCCAGACAAAGTAGGAAAAAGCAAACAGGCCCTGGTGATGGTGGGTATGCTATGCATAGTGAGGGAGACAATTGTCTTAGGGAGACCTAGCTTTCTAGATGGATGGAGGTTGCTGTGGCTGGGAGAGAGAACACTGGGAGACATGAGACTTTCCTGAGCAAATCTTTGATGGACCATTCCGCACTCCTCAGTTCCATAGAGTGGAGGCTCACTTCTGCCTTGTGCTCACCCCTGGGGCACTGTGTTGGACACTGTTTGTCCTGCTCTTTGCAGTCTAGCTTGTGTCAAGAGTGTTTTATTTACTACTGTCTTCCCTTCCTCCTCCCAGCCTGCAAGCTCTGAGATAGCTGGAGATGTGGGGTGCCTCTGTAGGTGTGCCGCCTGTGAGTGTGGGTGATTGCACTCCCCCTCGTAAACTGCTGATTCACCGCAGCAAGTGGAGGATAATAAATGTGTGCTTGATTTCTGGCGCTGGAGCACTGTGAAGGTCAGGTAGCCACACGTGGCAGGAAAATTGCATTTGAACCTTGAAGCAGGCAAAATGTTCACCTCATCAGCTCTGCTTATCCTGATCAGACCTTTGTTTAGCTTACAGAGTTTATCCATAAGCAAGGACTTTTATTCACCTCCTGAGCCATGTTGCTGGTCCCCAGTGTGATCCTAGGGTATAAAACCGGACCTGTGCAAGCCTCAGACTGTTGGGGTGGTCATGTACTTAAACTTCCTAAAGGAGACTCCTTACCTTTTGTGTTGGGGCAAACAGAATACACTATCCCTTCTTCCTTCTTAATAGAGTAACAATTACTTTGGCAGATTTAAAATAGCATTTCCAAAGCAGCAGAGAAGCAGCCAGTTGGACGCTGCTCATAATTGTTTAACATTGTTATCATATTTGCTTACAAGAAAAGAGAGACCACTGGTCATCAATCAGGAAGGGAATGTTCACAGACAGCAATCATGGTGGATGCTTTGCGATGTCATGGCAACCGTCCCCCAGCCCCAGACTTGATTACTTCCATTGCATTCCTGGTCATAGCCGAGCTGTTTCATTAACTGCACTTTCTTCAGCCTCATCTGTGAAGGGGAGGCCAGGAAACAGCCCTACACACCGTGGCTTCATGTTCCATGCTCTGAAAGATGCACAAGATCACAGGAAGCTCTGCATATCCTTTCCCTGTCTTCCTCCAAACGCAGTCAGTGACAGTATTTCATGTCTCCTGGATTGCACCAGGGGCCACCAAAACAGAACCATACACAATGAAAACAAGGCAACATGGAAAAAACAAGTAGAGCATTGTTTGGTAAACAGGCCTCTCTGCATTTACCTCCTGAACTCATTGCTTTGATCTTTTGCAAAATGAGGATGCACAGCAGACATGGCAGTAATTATAGCTCAAGCAATGATCATGGTACCTGGCACCGAGAAAAAATATTCAATAATCAGTACTGGGCTTATTGTATCTAAAACACAAAAGAGGGCCAGTGAGATGGCTAAATAAAGGTCCTTGTCACCAAGTCTAACAACCTGAGTTTCATCCCTGAGGCATGAAATTTAGAAGGAGAGAGTAAACTCCTGCAAGTTGTCCTGTAACTACCTACACACACACACACACACACACACACACACACACACACACACACATGCAAAATGCATACATATTAAAATGTAATAATAAAATAAAATCACTAAAGGTCAAGAGAAGGTGATATATACCAGTAATCTGAGCCCTTAGGAAGGTGAGCTAGGAAGATAGACAAGAACTGAAAGCAAGTATGTGTGCATAAAAGTATAGATAGATAATGATGATGGGAGAGAGAGAGAGAGAGAAAGAGAGAGAGAGAGAGAGAGAGAGAGAGAGAGAGAGAGAGAGAGAGAGTGTGTCTGGTCTCACTAGACCATACTGCCTGGCTTCATTAAACTTTAATAAGTCAGCTGGGGCCTCTGAGATGATAAGGTGATGTCTGATCATGAGGCAATTTCCAAATTCTGTTCCCAGAAACTAACACTGTGCATATTTCAGGGGACACTGGTGAGAGTTTCTGGCCTTTGGGTTATAGATTTTCCCAAAACCTAGGCCTCCACAGCATGCCTCAGTCTTCCCAAGAGAGGCAGAGCATAGGTGAAAGGCTGTATTGTGAGTTGTAATAAAATGGTCAAAGTGCGTGTTCACTGAGATTTGAACGTGAAATGTCCCCCATAGGCTCCTACATTTACACACTTGCTCCCCAGCTGGTGGCATTGTTTTGAATGAGGTGGAGTCTCATCAGAGGAAGTGGATCACTGGGTGTGGGCCCTGAGGTTCTATAGCTAGGTTCCACTTCCTGTCTATTCTCTGGTTCCTGCCTAGGCCTCTTGCTGCCATACCTTCCCTGCCTTGATGGAGTATGTCCCTTCGGAAACTGTGAGCTCCCTTCTTCCCTTAAGATGCTTCTTCTAAGGCAACTTCTAACAGGAAAGGGAAACAATTAAGACACAAGCATATGTAGGCTCTGAAGGCATGCCATAGCACTATCAAGAAAAAAAGCAAAAGAGAAAATATGAAAGAAAAAGACACTACTAATCACTGTGTGAAGAAGTGTGGCATTGTTTAAATGAAGACCGAAAACTCTCTAATTAATATGAGCAAGCCTTAATTACATTGAGCATACATGCCACCAACACATTGGTGTTTAGGAATAATACTGGCTACTCAGTCTTAAACTGAGTGTCCAGAGATACTCAGTCAGCTCTCTTTCTCTCTCCCAGAAACAGGAGCCAAGCCCAGCACAATCCTAGAAGGTTCTAATGGCACAGGGGATGTCTAGTATAGATGCACACTGTGCCACTGGTGAAGACCTCTGTGTGGAGTGGCCTATGAAAGGGGAGTCCTCCCAGTCCTCTTCAAGACACAGTTGAGGAAGAGCCCACAGAGTGTCCCTGGTGACCCCAGGACCCCACCCCTGCTGGTGACATTTCCTGGCTCAAGAGAGGCCTGGGAGTCTCCACATTCAAGGAGCTGGCTCTGCACTCTTTCATGAAGCCCTCCCTCCCAGCTGGTAAGAGAGATGGAATTGGGTGCAAAAATGCTGGTACCAGAAAAAACCTCACTGGAGAGCAGTGGTACTCACCTTGTGGGTCACATCCCCCTTGGCAAACCTCAGCCTCCAATATAACTTACATTATGATCCATAACAGTAGCACAATTGCAGTTATGAAGTTATGGGGTTCACCACAACACAAGGAGCTGTATTAAAGGGTCGCAGCATTAGGAAGGTTGAGAACCACTGCTGTAGGCACAAGTCTTGGCTCATAGGCAAGTCCCAGAAACACAGCCAGCTTGACCCATTCTTCCAAGAAGACTAAAAATGTCATGTCAAGTTATTCTTGCTGTTTTCCTGCCTTGGTAACTTCTGAAGGTTTTGGTGTTGTTTCATAACAGGGCAAAAACATAAAGAATTCTGCCTCAAGTCATGTTTCCTGCTATTTATTTTTTGCAATGGTTGCCTTTGCAGTTGCATGGCATATGGTTCCTTCTATGGGTTTTCCCGTTTGATCTCTCGAGCTAGAACCTTGATTTCCATGCAACAACTAGAAAAAAATAGAGTAACTGAGGCCGAGGGTTCAGTTGTATTTTAGGTTCTGTTCTGGTCTCTCTCTTAATGCCAGCTGTACTCACACACTGTAATAGTACAAGGCTTATGGATGACATGACAAGACTATTTTGTACCAGCAGTGGTCAGTGGTCATATATACATGAACTTCGTCCTTATAGCCACCCTCTAAGATGGGAGTGCATTCATCTCCATCTAACTGATGAAGAAACTGAAAAACTGGTGGGTGAAGTAGCTTGTTCAAGATGATGTAGTTTAAGTGGCAGCTCGGCTAGGATGCCTCCCAAGTGCAAACTTTGGTCCTCAGCATGTGGGGATTCTATGGAAGCTGAGACCAATGAATCTAGGCTCTTACAGAGCAAAAATGTCAGCAAGCAAACTGTTCTTAAGTCTCATAGCTTCCCACATGGAGAGAGGAGAGCTGCCCAGTGTAGGCACTGTGCCCTAACCCACATATCCCAGATCTCAGCTAGGAGGACTGTGTGCTAGCTAAGCCAGTAGCAGCTACTGTAATAGACAAACCCTCTACCTTAGTGAGTTCATAAAATTGATAACTTCCTCATACATACAGAATCAATTGGCAAGGAAACCTCTGTTCCAAATCAAACTAGACACGGTCCCCAGGACTTCATGCTCCACAGCCACCACTAACCAAAAGGGAAGGTGGAAAAAAAAGTGGTCAGGGAGGGTTACTGCACAGCCAGCAGTCACTGCTACAGTTGGCTGGAAACGATTAGCGCTCAATTGTTCATTTCTCCACTCAATAAATTAATAATTTACTGAATAATGAATGAGATCCACTTATTCAGCCATGCATTCACATATTCATTCAGCAAATGTTTATTAATGGTTGATAGAGGGAGGATCTTGGACTACAAAAGAGTACAAATCTGGAGAGATGTTCAGAGTGGCTATCACTATGCATGAGTACTCTGCAAATGAGAGAGAGGGAGAGAGACAGAGACAGAGAGACAGACAGAAAGACAGAGACAGAGAGGGAGAGAGGGAGAGAACGAGGGAGAGAGACAGAGACAGAGAGAGACAGAGACAGAATAAATATGACTGTGTGAGGCAGGGAGAGAAAGTTCAGGGAGGACTTCCTGGAAGAGATGATAAGGAATCAAGCTTCAACATAGGAAAGATCAACCTACTTCACAAGAGAGTGGAGTATGAAAATTCCAGACTTCAGACAATGCAAAATGTAGAAGTCATGGAAGGTCCCAGAACAAGAGCAGAAATGTAGGATGACTAGATGGTAGAAAGACAGAAGACAGGGACACACACACACACACACACACACACACACACACACACACACACACACACACACACACACTAAAATCCAAAGCTGGCTGATTTGCCTGTCTCCTGGGTGATGCATAGAATGGAACCAGGATTTACCTCATCCTGAGGAAAAGATGCAAATAGTTGTGTTCATGTCATTTTCTTGGCCAGAAAAAAAAAATGACATTGCGCTTCCTTCCTTAAATGCCCTTTGTAATCTGTGAGAGAGGAGGTGCAAGCTGTTTTAAATTCACTCATATTTTATAATCCAGGAACAGCTGTCACCTGCTGTGCCCTGGGGAACTCATTACTTACAGAGGGACATGCAGATTTCACACATTCCCTCAGTCATGTTTGGCCCTGGGCATTGCAAAAAGCAGAGCCTGTGTCTTATGAAACTGTCACACAGAGAGAGGCCCCCTCCTCTGAGTATGTCCTTTGTAGGGTCTGTGGGACAGGATACCAATTTTCTGTCCTTCATAATTATTATGGAGTGATTAATTATTTAATTATAGAAGACAGCAGCCCAGGCAGTGTCACCTCCTCTCATTTGTTGGGCTCCAGGCCCCCATTAATCACAAGACACTCTGAACTTGAAAGAGATGGGCTGGTGCAAAGCACGCATTGTGGCAATCTCGCCAGTTCCCATGATCTGCCTCAAAACCACTGCCAATACATCACAGGCAGCATCGCCATCAGCAGCTCGGGCTTCATCCCCAGCTGAGCATCTTAGAATGGGGATGCTGTGTGTGTACATCAAGGCAATGTGCTTCAACCACTGAAAGGATCCTGTTTTGATAATGAGCCATGGCTGTCTGCTACCCACGAGGACAGCTTCTTCTCCAAGCTTTGTTTGGAAGGACCATTCTCTCTTCCAGCTCCAGCTTCCTCCCTTTGTGATGCTCCTGGTAGGTTTGTTCCCAGCAGCTTTGTTCTCAGAAGCTCGCAGCTTGGGTATGAGCAGGGCATGAGTCGTGCGTAGGTGTCTGACACCCTCTGAACTTGGGAGCTCACCTGACTTGACCTGACTTCCGGCAGTCTTCTAGATGCCTTCTCCCTGCCGTGACCATCTTCCTGAACTGCACACTCAGTTGGGAATAAAGACACCTATCAAAGATCTCCACCTTTCGTGTGAAGCTTCTTGGCACCCCCACTACAGAGACAAACATGGCTGGTCATGGGGGAAGAAAATGTGTTGCGAGAGAGATGACTTGGGAGTCACAGAATGTCCAAGAGAGCCAAAAGTTACTGGGATTTGGGATTATATGGCCAGAGAATGTGCGATCCCAAAATCCCACCGCTGAGTGGGTCCTATGAAGGTACCATTATTTCTTCAGCCAGCCAAGCTGCTGAGGCTCATACCACTGCACTACTAGCCTTGAACACATTTGTCACCCTCAGTGTGATGACCCTGCCACTATGCAGAGCCTTGTGGTACCCAAGGCCTACACAAGCCAACAAGCACTACTATAGCCACTCTGCCCCTCAGCCAGATCCCCAGACCCTTTAGTTTTTTGACACAGGGTCCTAGGATGGAACTAACTCTCAAACTGATTGTCTTCCTGCCTCTGCCTCATGAGTGCTGGCTCGAAAGGGCTTCACCTTGGACTGCAGAACAGACGCATACATTATCTTGATTGAAAGGTCCAGGTCTGATACCCACACCAAGAGGGAAAAACATCAAGACAGGAAGTGAGAACCTAGTAAAACCATCCTCCATGATGGGGACAGTTGGTCCATGGGACTCATACAGCAGGGGACCACTCAGAAGGGAGTTAGCTGCTTTGTGGCTTCCTTATCCATCTTCTGTGGGATGAAGCAGGTTTAAAGAGATCAACACTGGGTGCCTTGGAGCTTGGATCCATATTTAGCAGGCAGCGCTCTCTAACCCTGGCAATGGCCAGCCTGTTTATCCCATAGCTTTGCCTTAGCTTCCCAAAACTTCTTCCCCGCCACCTGTTGGTGGGGCCTAGAGGTCTAACTGAGAACCCAAGGGAAATGGCCTGGGATGGGGTGGGGGTGAGGGTCCTTTTGGTCACTACTGAAGCCTTTCTGCTGTCTCTGTTGTGTCTTTATTCTGTTACCTTTCCATTCTGCTGACAAAACTGGCCCTATTCTTCCTAAAACTGCCAAGAGTACCGTTTTGAACCCTGGCCACAGAAGCTGGAGCCATGTCAAAACTCCCTACAGTGCTCCTTAAAACTCGGATCCCAAGGCCTTAGACACACAGCTTATAGATTGGTATGTATTTGATTTAAAAAAAACAAACAAACAAAACAAAACAAAAAAAACCAACTCCTGGACATTCTGTGACTCCCAAGTCATCTCTCTCACAGCACATTTTCTTTCCCCATGACAAGCCATGTTTGTCTCTGTAGTGGGGTGCCAAGAAGCTTCTAGTCTAGAAGTTTGAAGTGTAAATTATTTGGCAATTTCAACCTCTCTAAGTAGTGCCATCTGGCATGTGCTGCATTGTTAAGGACTTGACTATTTAGAACGCCTATTCCCTCTGTTGATCATGTTCTGTGTCACAGGAGGTCTGTCATAGGGCGTTCTCTCTTAGCCACAGAACAATGCTTTCATCCAAAGTCAGACTAAGAAAGGGAGTTCCAGGAGATTTCACACACATAAGAGGATGTTACATGTACTTCCCAGGAATGAATGGCATGGTTTGCTTGGTAACTGGCCATTTCGTCTGTTGCAAAGACAAAGCAGGATTGATGGCAGGTGATAGTAAATTAGGCCAGTGCTGGTACACATCCACTATCTTATTTACAGAGGGCCAGTAATCTGGGCATGTATTTTTTCTGACATGGCATTTGTTTATGGTCTGGTTTCAACACAACTATAAACCGAGTACCTATGTAATAAGAAAGGTGAGTTTCATAGAGCACTGGGCCTCCTCTTTCACATAGGATCCTAGGTCAGAGGCCCAGCCCTTTTGAGATCTTGGATGCTAGGACTCTTTGCTGTGTAGAATCAGTGCTCAGTGCAAAGCTGGCACAAGCGAGTGCTGGTCTCATTCTCCATCTCTGCTCCCAGCCCTGGTAAGCAGCACAGGGTTCTAACACTTGGTTTAGTCTGCTCATCTCACCTACTTGACAGGTCCAATTTGATCTTAGCAGAAGAACGAACATGCAAACAGCCCCACCCCCACTCCAGCCCTGCAAGGTGTGCACTTTTCAATTAAATCCGATATGTGGAAAACAAGCCATGGTCCCAGTTTTCTGGGGTCCCTAACATGCTGCACACGTTTTTTTCAGAGTGAAATATGTCTCTTTTTTTTTTTTTTTCTGTCAGCTCTGCTTCTTAATAGAACAGTGCAATGAGGCAGGGCATGAAATTTTCATAACCAATTCCTCCGTTTGCATACACAAAAGCCAAGATAGCCGGAGGAGAAAAACAACTAAGGCGCAGAAGATCTGAAGAGGTTCTGAATATCACTGCGGTTTGCTGGGTGCTTTGAAATAAATGTGTGCAGATGGCGGGTGCCTACTGTTTGTTCAGCCAGTCAGCCAACGCTATTCATTGAGCTCCCGTTATGGGCGAGGTTTTCCTCAGAGAGTGCGGAACATTGAGAGATGTTAAAGGGAAAAGGTGGGAGTGAAAGGAGCTAGCTGGAGTGTTGTGCTGACGACAAGGAGGGACAGGAGAGAAAGATCAGAGACATAGTCTGCAGCAAGGTGATTTAGAAAGCTAGTCATAGTAGAATCAAGTGGCCTGATTTCAGTGATTTCAGTGACAGGGCTGCTCTTGACTTTGAACCTCTGGAGACGAGATTCTCGTTGTATTCTTGGAACCCAGGACAATTTTTAGAACATAGTCAGTGGTCTAACATGTGTGTTGGCTGGCTGGATTACCTACATCAGAGCTATTGGTACTCTGTACCCACTCTTTCTAGCTCCTTTACTTTCTTACAGTACTTTAGAGCCAGAAGTTATTCTTTAGCCTTCGGCACACAGGTGGCTGCCATAGATCCTGTCCCAACACCAACATGGGCCAATTCCTGTGGCTTATCTTGGGGTTTTACAG
The DNA here is from genome assembly GCF_903995435.1 of Acomys russatus. Lineage (NCBI taxonomy): Eukaryota > Metazoa > Chordata > Mammalia > Rodentia > Muridae > Acomys > Acomys russatus. Next base: position 51,954,608 of record NC_067145.1, read on the forward strand.
GCTGTGACACCCACCAGTATATCTTCGGGACTCTTAAACTCTCTGTATTGTTTTGTTTTATGTCAGCTTGACACATGCTAAAGTCATTTGGGAATAGAGACTCTCAATCGAGAAAACACTGTCATGAGATTAACCTATAAGCAGATCTGTTGGACATTAGACCCATCCTACTCCTGAGGTGTGAAAAGGGCTTTAAGAATGGCTTTTGAGTATACTTTGGTCCTCTGTTACTCAAGGTTGCCTCACTTGGGTAAGCAAGGTCTGTGCAGGCGTCTGACTTTACTCCCTACAGCTCTTGGATGGGGCTGCTGCCAGCAACAGTGAAACGTTCCTTTGCAGTTCCTAATTTGCTATGTCTATACTCTCCCGGAGACAGTCATTTGAGGTTTGAACGCCTTGGTCAGATACTATCTTAACTTCACCTCGGCTACTTCTAACAGCCCAGTACTGCCTCATTCTGTATTCAGAACTCATTTTTACCTTCCTCAAAGACAGTCTTGGTGCCCGTGGCTTGCACAGCCTGCTTTCTAGCGATCTTCCACAGAGATTATGTCATCGGTCACCTACAAGAGCACCTAGCATCCTGGTGACAGAATAAGTAGGGTGCAGAGCAGGGGAATTGGACTTATCCTGCCTGGAAGCTGAAAGAGGGCATTCCCAGATCATCTGGATGAGAGATGGGTGACAAGCATGCCATTCTGAAGAGGAGAGATTAAAGTCAAAAAGAGAAGAAGGAAGAAGAGGAGAATAAAAGGAAAAGGATGCTGATGGAAAGAACAGTATCAATCATATATATCAGCATTTCTAATTAGGGTTTTATCATTCATCATTAGGACAACTTAAAGAAACAAGCACCAAATAATTATTTTAAATGAGGCCTTATATATAATTGTATTTAAAATTTTAATATATTAATAGTGGTAAAATGAACATTGATATGCCACCCAGAATTATTTGAGCTAGTCTCTACCTAAAGTATGCATTCTAGTTTGCTTTCTGCTGCTGTGATAAACACCAAAGGACATCTTATTAAGAAAAATGTTTCATTTCACCCTGCAGGTTAAAGCCCCCCCACCCCCACCCCATCACCAAGAGAACTCAAGGCAACATCCTGAGGCACAGACCAGAGAGGAATGCTGCTAATGGGCTCGTTCGCTCGCTCCCTCAGCTGCCCTTCTTATACAGGCCCACCAGCCTAAGGATGGTGCTACCCACGGTGGGCTGTGTCCTTGTGCTCCAAAGGGCAGCTAAGAAAATGCCTCACAGCCACAGCCACAGCCACATCACGGCCCAGGCTCATCCAGACAGTTCTTTGGATGAGGTTCTCTCTTCTCGTGTGACCCTAGGTTTCTCTCAGGTTGACAGCTGAAGTGATGACAGTATGTAACATAGACATCTGCCATCAGAAGGGACAGAAGGACCCAGGCATGGAAGCATAGAGCTGTAGTCCCAGCACGGGGAAAGCAGAGAGGAGGACGGCGTGTGTGTGAGGCCAATCTGAGGTGTATCAGCCTGCCCTAGAAAGGGCAGTGGAGTAAGGTTCAAATACACACTAGATTTGCAAGCTGCTCTCCGACCCAGTATGGTCACTCTAGGCCAACCACTCGAGAGTAGTTCACAGTTAGCCAGAGTCGTGGTTTTACAGCATCTGTCAATCCCCATAATCATAACAGTTATACTCAATGGACAAGCAAGGAGATTGGGGGCGGGGGGAGCATGAAGCAAGCCTTTATTTTGAATTTAAGTCCAGTGACTTGCTTTCCGTGAGCCAAGGCTAGTGTGAAGATGGTGAGTCCCAAAGGGCCTATTGCTCTCTTGCCTAAGCTCTTTTCTTCCTTAATTATCTTAAAGTGTAAATGTGGCTACGCTGGACAAAAAACTGTCCCCACCCCACCCCACCCCCCACTCTCCCATCTCTGTGATGACCAATTGCACACACCTGCCAGGTTCGCACTCCTAAAAGGCCACATTAATTATGTTTTCTCCAGCTCCCTGATCTTCTGCAGCTCCTAATTACTTAGCTGATTTCATTGCAAAGCAGATTTGACTGCCCCAGGCTCTCTCTGCCGGCCTGTCTTGTGGCTGAACTTCCTATGGAGGCCCCTCTACTGCAGTCCCATCCACCTGACAGGCCACTCTTTCCACCACCAATTCTGCATTTAGTCAAAAACCTTCCCCAACACCTAGCCTGCCTCCATTCCAGAATCACAGAGCACCTGCGTGGATCAGAGCCCTCAGTGACACCCCCTTCCTCTTCCTGCCTCATGGATTGTCTTTCCTCTTCAGAGCTCCTACAACTTAATTTATTCTCGTGTATTTGCTGTCAAGTCACAGACTCTATGCGATCCATACTGCTTTCTTTGGGATTTCAGAGGCTGGGTCTCACTACGTAATGCAGACTAGCCTACAATTTTATACATAGCCTGAGCTGACCTCCAACTCATGAGCCTCCAGTCTCCTCCTCCTGAGTGCTGGATTTATATATATAAGGATGCGCCAATGTGCCCAGCTCTTGTTTTTAGAGAAATGAAATATTTAACTGGAAGAGATTTAAGATTTCTTAGCACCGGGATCATCATCACAATAACTTTTTTGTCTCCATACTTGACATATTTTGCCTGTGGTAGATATGCTCAATAAACATGTCTTGTGCTGTGAATGTTCTTTGCATGGATGAATTAATTAGTCCGTAATTAATTAATGGGTTGATTTTATTAAAATTCAGTGTCAAAAGACTTCTTTGCTCTGAGAGCAGAGCTAGTCATAATGACTCAGGCTTAGTGATGACTCCAGTGTGTGTAAGGGAGAGGAATCCTACATCCTGGCTTTTCTCATTGATGAGCCAGAGCACACATCAGAAGCAACACACAGCAGGAAATGTCTGTCTGTGGTTCATGGTTTCAGAGGGATTTCAGTTCTTTGTGGAGGTGAGGGCATGGCAAGAGAAACATCTCCTCCGACAGTGGTGGGAGTGTGTGATGGCAGCTTCTCCGAATGGTGCAGACCAGGAAACGGGGGATGCATGTGGATGTGTGTGTGTGTGTGTGTGTGTGTGTGTGTGTGTGTGTGTGTGTGTGTGTGAAGGAATGTGGAGGAAAGAGGATTGCCATGCCCTGCCCTGTCACTGTCACTCTGTGGGCTAAGCTTGGTTGTCAACTCACCTAGGAAGAAGGAGGCTCAACTAAGAAACTGCCTCCATTAAATTGGCCTGGGGTGTGTCTATAGGACATTTTTGATTGCTAACTGATGTAGGAGGGCCCAGCCTACTCGGCGTGCTCCTATCGCTAGTCAGAGGGTCCTGGTCTGTATTAGGAAGCAGGCTGGGCAGAAGCTCGCTACCAAGGCAGTAACTATCATCCCTCTGTGGTCTCTGCTTCAACTCCTGCCTCAAAGTTCCTTTCTTGAGTTCCTGCCCTGACTTCCCTCAATGATGGAGTGACGGATTGTGACCTGGAAGAGTGACAGGAAATAAACCCTTTCTTCCCTTCCTTTCTGATCTTTTGGTTTTTTTGGGGGGGGGGGGGTTGTTGTTGTTGTTGTTATTTTGTTTTGTTATTTTGTAAGCATGTTTTATTTCAGCAATAGAGAAGGAACTAGAACACACTCAGTGCCCTAGTCCCTTGAGACAGGGTCTCTCAATGAACCTGGAGCTAGGCTGGGAGCCAGCAAACTCTAGACATCCTACTGTCTCTGCTCTTCAGTGTGAGGCTACAGGTGTGAATGGCAGCCCAGGTTGTGTTGTTTTTTAACAGGCTCTGGGATCTGACCTCAGGTCCCTCACCCTTGAACAGCAAAAGGTTGTACTCACTGAGACCTTTCTCCAGTGTCACAATTTGCCTTTTTTTTAAAATAGCAAGACCCTGTCTCAACACAGAGAGAGAGAGAGAGAGAGAGAGAGAGAGAGAGAGACAGAGAGAGAGACAGACAGACAGACAGACAGACAGACACAGAGAGACAGAGACAGAGAAACAGAGACAGAGAGATACACACACACCACCACCATCACCACCACCACCACCAACAACAACAACAAAATAAATATATACTTCAGTCTATGTTCTCGTTTTGACTCATAAAAAACAAAGAACTTTGCAAATCACTTTGACATAGCACCCTGGGCACCATGCCACCCTGGGCAACCTAATGAGGTCTCCCTCTCCAAGAGGCATCTGTATTTCTGTTTTCTTTCCTTCTCACATTAGGAGTTTGCTTACCCCTTCCCCCCCCCCCCATCTTTGCAATACTATCATTTTCTTTGCAGTTTTTATGACACAACAAAGCAGAGATGATGTTGGGTTGGGCAGTTAATAGTGGAGGAAAGCAGAGGAATGGCCCCCAGCTCCTGGCTTTCCTGAGGTGTGCAGTCTCCCCTTTACCTCTGTGGAGCATCTTTGTCTTCTGAGATGCTTTCATTCCACAGAATTCCCCGATTCCATATTTGCTACAGAATCTGGAAACTATATGTATGTTCATAGGCTGAGAAACTTGATCCTTCAAACGCAGAAGAGCCTTCTCCTTGTAAGGGAGGCAGTGAGCCCGAGGTCCAACTCAAAGATAGAGCTGTGCGGCCATGCTCATCCTTTCTCCCTCAGAGACAGAAGTAGGGTGGGGGTGAGGGGTAGCATTCTCAAACAGGTAAAACGAGGAGAGAAGATAAGAGATTGGTTCTAAACATAAGCAGTGCGCTGCTAAAGTGGGCATGATGGACAAAATGCCAAAGTCATCTACCCCTTCAGAAAGACAGAATATGAACAACTGATGCACACACACATACAGAGAGAGAGAGAGAGAGAGAGAGAGACAGACAGACAGACAGACAGACAGACAGACAGACAGACAGACAGAGACAGAGAGATACACACAGAGATCTAGGTAGACCCCATGGTGGCCAGGGACACTGGGTGCATAGAAGTCCGTAGTAGTTGTGCACTGTGCCTTTTTCTTTGGTGACAACAGAGGTCATGCAGGATCATGCAGGCGATCCGTGGATATGCTGCCTCGCTGACCTCTTCCTCCTGCCCTTCTCTCAGGACGTGCCTCTCCACCTACACATCTGTGTTCTGTGACAGGCCGTTTTCATTTTATTACTGCTCTTTAGCTATTTATGGTATTTAATTTTTTCAGTCAACTCGGGGGCCATAATTTTGATCCTCTGTTTCTTTTCCTCGTTGTTCCCCAGGGGGAGACCGGGACCATAAATGAATCTGCTCCTTTCACACAAAGCCTTTCTGCACCGTGCTTTTTGCCACGCAGGGTGGCCTAGTTTATATACTCCCTGAGGAAAACGCTTCTGTTGGGACAGGTCCTCTTCAGAATAGACAGTACACATCTCCTTGGGTATTCACCCAAGCACTGTCCCATTGAGATGAATGTCTATTCTCAGCAGCTGTACTTGAATTAACCAAAGGTTTGGCCCTCGGGCTCCACACCACCTCTATAGGACACTGTCCTTGAAGGCCCCAGGACTCCTGAAACTTTTGAACAGGTTTACGGGAAGTTATTCACAAAGATCTTCTGACTAGCTAGCCCAGGTGTACTTTGCATCCCACTAAACACCCTCTTAAAGTTGCTAATTTATGATGCATAACTTAACACTTCTTTTGAAATGGGCCTATCTGCAGACCAAGTTGAAATCTAAGAAAGATGTTCATCTCCTCCAAATAAGAAAAATGTAAAAACAATCTATACTGGGAAAAAAAAAAAAAAAAAAAAAAAAACACTTCTCACTACCAGGAGTGTAAAAAGCCAGGAGCCTAACAATGATGCTCGGAAAGATGAAATCTTTTAAAGTTGCTGGTGGGGATGCAAAATGGTTGAGCCCCTATAGAGGATCATTTGGGAACATATTAATTAACAGCAAAATGAGGTCTGTATTCACTCTTGGGCCCACTTCTAGAGGTGTATTCCTAAGATAGACTCGATATAGATCCATATATCCGTAAACAGCAATGACAAACAAAGTCACTCATACACCCATTGACAGGTATCTGAGTAGACAACTGCAGTCTAACCATGCAAAGGAATATTTTGTATCTCTAAAAAGGAATGAGAAGATTGGGGAGATATCTCAGTTGGTACCTGGGTCCCCCAGGTCCCACATAAAAATAAAAATAAGAAATAAAAAAGCTGGATACAGTAGTGCACACCTGTAATCCCAGCACTTGGGAGGCAGAGGCAGGTGGATGTCTGTGAGTTCGAGGCCAGCCTGGTTTACAAAGTGAGTCCAGGACAGCCAAGGTTACACAGAGAAACCCTATCTCCAAAATGCAAACAAACAGAATGGGGGTGTGCTTATAATCCTAGTGCTAGGGGAAATCTGAGATGGGTAGATCCATGGGACTCACATGGCCTACCACACAAGTTCCAGACTAGTGAAAGACCCTTATCAAAAGACAAGGTGGACTGTGCCAGAAGAATTAAAGCCAAGCTTGACTTCTGGCCCCCACATGCATATGAGCACACATGCACACCTACCACTCACACATAAACACACAAAGGCATGGACAGCTTCTCTTGAGGCAACTAAAAGTAGGTTGATTTTCTGAAAGTGGAAGTTATAACAACTTACAGACATTTACTTATCCTTAATAAGATAAGACAAAGATCAGGCATCCTACACATTCAAAATGGCTGTCTGTAGGGAATGTGAGAGAGTAAGGTGGGCGGTATAAGCCTGGGAGCTGCAATCTTTGACTATGCTTTGTTTATAGATTTAGACTTGTGTAGAAGTATAATTATTAAAAAAAAAACATTTTAAGTAAACACTCCTTAGATATTAAAGAAAGATAGTGAAAGTCTAAGACTGTAGCTGGCGTGTATAATAAACTCACTGGGAAGATCCACTCTGATCATCTTTCAAATCAGCAATTTGGGGGACTGGAGAGATGGCTCAGCAGTTAAGAGAACTGTTCTCCCAGGGGAATTGGGTTCAGTTCCCAGCACTCACGTAGTAGTAGCTCTGGGAGAGCCAACACCCTCTTCTGACTTCCATGGAAAATGCGTGCATGTGATACACAGACATACATATAGGCAGGTAACACGCACAGAAAAAGACAAACAAAATCTTTAAAAAATGAAAAATAACATAACCAGAACTTTTGTCATGGATCCCTAAGGACAGAAGAATTTTTGAATGGTCTTGAATGGCTATAGGGCACGCCAGCATTGGGAAGGCTGACTTTGTTCTTCTGAGGCTGTAGTCTGAATAGTGTGTGTGACTTTGTGAGAAATACTGTTGATGTGCTTGGGATTTTTCTCTTGGAAGAAAAAAATGGCCGCTAAGTCTAAGAGATGCTGTCCAGTTGATATAAATTGAAGATATATGGAATATAATGAGAATTTATGGGATAATTTATAATGAAAAGAAAATGCAGATTATCCGTTTGAGCCTCAGGGAACCCCCCAGAAACAAGCAGTACAATAATAGTCACTATTATTGATCCCTAGATTGTGGCATTTGCATACAATTTCTAATAAAAGCAACCAACCTCTTTAAGGAAGTGCTTGTGCCAAAAGCAAGGAGCCTACACATAGCTGAGGTTACATCAAACGGACCCTGAGGCCAGCTGACTGGTTCTCATTGTCGGATTCAGACAGTGATCACCATTAGGATAGTAACGAATGGGTTGGAATGCTTGGAATTTGCCTGAATCCTGGAACTGATAAAACTTGAAGTAAAAGCATAGATCATCTTTGGTGATGCTAAGAAAGGTATTCTGCAAATTTCGCAAATATGAGAGAATTTCCTGTGATGGCTGCAGGTCCAACAAATAAATGAAAAGAAATTGATGGGATAGAAATGGCATTTACAAGGCTTAGAGAATGAATAGAGCTAGGCAAAAATTCACTAACATAATACCCTTCAAATGGGTGACTCAGACTTGCGTACCCCTAAGCAGAAGGGACTATGGAATCACCCAGGATATACAAGGGACAGAGGAACATGTCAGCAAACCCACCAGGGATCTCCAAAGTGTACGAATTGATGGCAGCTGACCTACTAGGTTCAGCAAGTATACAAGAAGAGAAGAAGAGGCAGAAGGGGCTGGCTGGCTAGACTAAAAGGGGATTGAGACATACTAGCTGATGGTTATTTATGGATCTTATTTGAATCTTGCTTAAACAAACAGCTTTCAAAGATGCATACTCAATTGAGTCAATTTAAGCACTATTTGATAGCACTAAGAAATTATTGTCTGATTGCATGAAAAGTGCTGTGGTTATTTTCTTCAAGTTCCTGTCTTTTAAAGTTATAAACTCTACTACAATGTGTGATGGTATAGTACTTTATATAATACTGTTAAATCACCCGTTGCTGGTAAATCACTGTCCAGCCAGCTTAACCTACACAGGGAGTTTCGGGCCACTGAGAGACCCTGCCTCACAAAACAAGGTAGACAGTGCCTGAAAAACAGAACAACCAAGATCATCAACATTTACATTGATACAGGGATTGAATCAAGGACCTTTTTACGTGCTAGGCAGGGACCCTTCCACTAGGTTATATCTCTTCCCCTATTATATATTTTCTGAAAACAATGGAAATGCAGGTGTAATATTTTATTTTATGGACATTAACACATGGGGCTCCCTGTGTGAAGATCTTGAATGAGCGTAGCCACATGCTATATGCTGTGCTGTGTTGAGCTGTGTGAACTGAACAGCGGCTGACCCCTGGCGGTTTCCCACATGACAATCTTAGCGTTCTGAGTACTCTTACTTGGGCAGTGGGGACAGGAGTAGTCTTGGCCGCTTGTCTCTCATTTTTCTCCCAGGTGGCCTGGGTTTGTAGCTGTTGGGATCGGGGCGGGGCTGAGCACCGCCACTGTGGATCCTCTGAAGTCAGGGGGAAGGATAGAAGGATCTCTAAGGCTTCACTGTGTTAGACAGTTTTCCATCATTCTCAAAATACCCAAGTTGTTGATAGTGTAACAGAAATTGTCAGCTATCTGTGGTTCTTACAGATTTTTCAGTATTTACTTGAAATGTATCATTTCAATGTAGTCTTTATGAAAATTGGAGTGGAAAAATAAATGCACCTTCCAGATATCATTGTAGCAGGAGAAACATGTGGAGACTGAGGCAAGGGGGGAAGAAAAGGAGGAGAGGAGACCCCCGAGACCCCTGAGTGACATTATCCACCTCAGCTTCTTGTGGAAATCACTGTTTCATAGAACAAGCCTTCAAGAGAAGCTGTGCCTCTGAAAGACCTGCTGGACTCAACAGTTATGTTTGGTTAGGGTCTGGTTCTGTAAGGACACTCCTTAGGCCAGCTTGGTTTGCATACGATAAACAAGCCTTGGCATTAGTAAGCATGGCTAATGAAGATAGACTTCTTCCCCCCACCCCACCCCACCCCCAAGTGAATGGGTGCCAGGAAGGTTCCCTGGGGTTCCCTTGGATGCTCTTTAGTCATCAGAGACCCAGACCTCTGAGAAAAACTTCTCTGCCACCTTCAGTATACCTCTTCATATCCCCAAATGGCAGAGTGGGGTCCAAGCATCACATCTGGATTTCCAGCTACACTAAGAAAGACAAGGGTACACCTCTCTTTTTTTCCCAAATGCATATACATAGTTATTTATAGAAACTATATAGAGTAAGAACAGTTATGAGGCCATCAGGAAAGCAATATGTAAAAGTGACATTCAAAATGTTTAGCTTTTGTATTTGACAGCCTTGAAGAAAATAATATCTAAAGTTGTGCCCAAATCACTCTCTATCACATTTTGTAATTTATCAACTTAAAAAAACAACTTTCTAGACATTAAAACATTTTTTTTAAATCCTAAACACCTTACATCTAACTGTGAAACTATAACTATCTTGTCTTCAACCCTTTAAAAGACTTGAGAAGGAATAAAAATATTACTTGAGTAGGAACTGCAGGTAGCAGAGACAGTTTACCGCCTGGTCAGTCTCTATAACATTGGAGCATCATCTTCAGCCTTCTGGCCCGGTATTTCTGGCAGACGTAATTATGAAGCAGGAAATATGAAGGCCTTGCTTACCCTGTCATGGCAGAGCTTGGAAGTCAACTCATCCTGCATCCAAGCCTTGTCCATTTTGGACAGCATGTTGTGGGTAGAGAGAGAGCTGGGGCAATTTTGCCCACTGCCTAGCTTGCCATTAATGAGGCTGCCCCATGATTGAGGGTCAACCAAACTCTTATGTTCCAAGGACCTTCTAGTAGCACTGCACTGGGCCAGGCTTAGTTAGAGAACACATGTGAGCAAGGCTGAGTGCACATTGATTTTTGACAAATCAATGCATTGTTGATATGATTCTAACACACGTTTGGCTCCATGCAAATCACAAAAGACATTGGGTTCGATGCGGGAGGCCTATGTCAGGTTACTCCGTGTACCTGTGTTGGCAGCAGGGCTTGTTTTAGAAAATCAGATCTGAATGATATCCAGACACTTTTTAAAAGAAGAAGTATTTTCGCATTTCTCCCCCTGGATAGTTTTCTTTCATGTGTTGCTGATTTCCTGTGGACTACGCTCTGAATTCTGGAAGGTAAAGCTTCAGGAAGTAGCTGTGACCAGTTGCCCGGTTTGAAACCTCCTGCGTACATAATCACTGTAGCGGATATAATTGGAGCTAATTTCATATTTCCTGCATATCATATTGGAAAATTGAGCTGTCATATCTATTTAGAGGCTACATGCCCAAATGAGAACACCCAAGCCTTACTCTTTATAATATAATTCTGCAGGAGGATTTCTTTTCTCATGAACTTCAAGACTCGTACTAGAAGCCAGATTTGTCTAATTGAGTATGCTTTGAAGTTCACATATACATTGTGTATAGAATTTAAAAAACTGAGTAACTTCTGAGCTGTCTTTTTCCATTAAAAAAAAAAAATCCCTGTACTTCCAGAGCATTCTAAATTGTGGGCTATAATAAGACAGTGTCTTATGCAGTTTTGTGAGTTAAATGAGATCTTGCTCATCTGCTTTCTGTGTGCCTTCTCATACCTGTGTAATCAAAGCATGGTTAATAAGAAATGATTGGGGACCCGTCAATCTGCCCCTGGAGAGAAACTAAGCTATGTGCTATGAATGCATATCCCGGAAGACAGGAACCCTCAGCTGTGGCACTTATTGGTCATCTAACCCGTCAACTTCTACATTTGTGTCCTTTCCCTATGGCTTTTTCCTGGCTCTTTCACATCTTCTGTGTTTTCACAAAAGAAGCTTGACTGGGAAGAAATGGGGGAGTCCGTAAGTATACATCTATGTAAACTGGAGGACAACTTTGGGTGTTGGCCCTCAGAAACACCATTCATCTTATTATCTTTGGTACATTGTCCAGGTGCTCACTCACCCATTAGGCTGGACTGGCTGGTCAGTGGGCTCCAGGAATCTGCCCGTCTCTGTCACCCCAGCACTGAGATGACAAGTGTGCGTCATTGCAGACAGCTTTCTTAGGTGGATTGTGGCGACCGAATTCAGGTCCCTGTCGTTGCAAGTCAAGCTTTTTATGAATGGAACCATCTTCCAGGCCTGAAATGTCCACCTAGAAATAGCTGAGAGTTTGATGCTCATCAGACATCTGATGGGATATCTGCTTCAAATCGTCTTGATAGGGAATATCGAGAGGAACAGGAAGAGAGTGAGAAAGCTCCTACACCTTTGACTTTTCCCTGGAAAAGGTACATGGCACTCTTCCTAAGGAGAGACATTTTCACCCCTGGAGTTGTTTCTAAGGGGAGATGTGCTGTGATGAGTAGAGGCCAGGCACATTAAAGGCAGAAGTTCCAAGCTTTGGGCTGCTGAGTGCAGGAACAGATGCACTGGAACAGAACATACAGTGGAGGGAAGGTTCCATGGGCTTCCTCTGCGTGTCTTCTCACCACTTTACCCTTCCTCCAGTGGTCTTGGCTTTTGCTTCTCAACCCCTTGTTTAAATCCCTCCTCCCGCCTGAAAAGGATTTGTTGAAAGTAACTCATCTTAAGTTGCAGCAGAGCATAAATGTGTGCCATTGGATTTTCAGGCAATGGTGAGAATTCTAGGAAGGACCATTGGAGGGGAAGATCGCAAAGGCCAAGTTCACTTTCTCATCGGACTAGCCCTGCAGCAAGCAGCTCTTAACTAACAGACCTGGGAAATGTCTTTGCACAGTTAACCACCACAGATCCACTCTGCTGTTTTCCTTCTCTATGAAAAAAAGGACAGCTGTAGGAAACTCTGAGGGATCCTACAAGCTTCATGAGAGAGTCACGTGTCACTAATAATGTGTCTTGAGAAACGTTATCATTCTGTGAACATTATAGAATGGGGTTATAAAATTAAACCTAGAGGGTGGGAATCAATCACCCAGTGAAGGAATTAATTTATTGCACATTAAAAGACATAGGTGGCATGTCCAAGGCTGTTAGCAGCATAACACAATACACAGTACCATAGTAATTGTTTATAAATTAAAATAGCATACTTTGAATTAATGATAGAGAGTAAGCCATCAGCATCGCCATTTCTTGTATTCTGTATATAGTTGGATGTCCTGTATATAGTCCATATGCACTCGTCTGAACAATGTGTCACAATAATAATATCAGAATGACCCAACACCACTCGTCAATAAGACAGTGTCCTCTCCATTAAAATCTTATGGGCCATCACCATGATCTATCATAGGACCAAAGCATCCTTATGCAGTGCTTGACTGGGTTGACAAATGGAGATGGATCCCAAGTGAGAAGCTATCTAGCTATTATATACCCCAGAGGCTTTCACACTGTCTTTGCTATCGTTACAATATTTTAAAACAGAAAAAAAAAGCATGGATGTTTCTAAAATAATGTACATGTCAGATAAAGTAATTTCTGCTGAAAGTTCACTAGAGGGCTGAAAGGTACAGAGGTCTTGCAAGGCCTGCTGATGTTCGGGGTGAAGTATAGACATTATGATACCAGGCCCCCCCCCACACACACACACATACACACACATATGCTGAAGATTCAGAAACATGGGCTTGAGCTACTAAAGCATGTATGAATTTACCCAGCCAGAAAGGGCAGAGTGAAATGCACACACGCTCCATACTCCTAGTTCAAAGTATTCCCCCTAAATAAACAATTAATTCATCTTCCCAAAGACATGTTTGTCATCTGTCAAAAAATACTGTGAATGAGGATAAACTACACCTCAAGTCTGGCCTATCAAAAACAAATACAGGTTCTAGTTCCAGCATACTGTAGTCGGCCATGAGCCTACTACCTTCAATCATCTTAAGACAGAGCCGACTTCTGTTGGGTTCAAATGTTTATCCCGAGACCAGCAAGTATCCCCGATGTGAGGTTTCTTCTGCAGGCAATATGCACGGTAGAGTCTCTTCTGAAACAGCTCTTTCTGAAAGTTCTCCAGTACTCGGAACCCACACCCAGCAGGTCCTCACAGACCTCAAGATAGTAATTCAGAAACACCTGTAATGGACCACGCTCAGGCATTGAATCCAGACCTGAAGCTCTGGCTCCAGTTGAATGATTCTATGGTTTTTTTTGTTGTTGTTGTTTGTTTGTTTGTTTTGGTTTGTTTTGTTTTGTTTTTGCCTCCTGCATGGATACTCCTTCAAACCAAAAAAGTGACTGAGAAGGAACATGCTTTTTTTTCTAGATACAATGATTTTTAAATTCCTATCTCTGTGTGAACCAAGAGGAGGGTGGAAAGGAACTTGACATGCACAATAGGATAGGATGACCCAAGTCAATAATTAGCTTTGCTGGGCTGGGTATACAGTAAAGCTGGAAGTGGACAAGCCACCACAGCCGGGCACACTTAGGCGAGCCTTGGGAATGATGCTCTACCTGGGAATCTGCATAAACAACAAAGAAAAGGAACCGAGGGGATAGTGAGGGGGTAGGTGGAGGTAGAAGGTCTTAGCTTGGTTCCAATCAAGCTGCCACAGGTTAAGTATTGTCATCTGTACTAGTTACTGTTCTTGGTGCTGTGACCAAGTGCATGACAGAACTAAAGGAACTTCCTTCTTTAAGTTGCAGGCTCACTGTCCAAAATGTTTCCTACACAGCAGCAGAGTGGAGAGCTGATGGGACATAGCATGTTGTTTTCCAAAGCAAACAAACAAAAACCCAACACTTTCTCTTCCTTAGTGAGCAAAGAATGAAGAACAGCTAAGGTCACCTCCGTAGACTCCAGGTAGCTCTGAGCTCAGGGAGTCTTGCAAAAGAGTGGAGTGAAGGATTGAAGGAGACAGAGGGGTCAAGGATACCACAAGAAGACACTGTAACTCACCTGGGCCCATGGGGCTCACAGAGACTGAACCATAAACCAAAGAGCATGCATGGGCTGGACCTAGGCCCCTACACTTATGTTGCAGATGTGCAGCTTGTTCTTTATGTGGGTCCCCTAGCAATTGGAGCAGGGGCTGTCTCTGACTCTTTTTCCTGCCTTGTCTAGCCTCAGTGGGAGAAGATGCCCTTAGTCCTGCTGCGACTTGATGTGCCAGGGTGGGTTGGTACACATGGGGAGGGGCTGATGGGGGGAAAGGGGTGTGAGGGTAGGACTGGGATGAGAGGAGGGAGGAGGATGCAAACAGGCTGTCGAGTGAATAAATAGATGAATTATTGGGAAAAAGAACGCAGAACAGGTAAAGGAGCTGAGCTGCTGGTGCCCTCCGCAGGACAGCTGGTGAATTAATGCAATGCTGTCAGATCTCTATCTCCATGTCTGTTCAGCCTGAACTCCTGACTCACATAAACTCCCAAAGCCTATACTGAGAAATCCAGGGCAGCCTCATGCTTTTCAAGGCCAAGAGGACTGAGCTCCATGCTAGCTGGTTGCTTCAAACTTACTCATCTTAAGTTCTCTTTGGTAAGTTCACCTAAAGTTCCCTTTGCAGGAGGAGGAGGAGGAGGATATCTCATGTTGAAAATGTTTATTTTTAAAACTGGATTAAGAAGGCTGGTGCCTGGTAAGATAGTTTGGTGAGTAAAGTGCTTGCAGAATAAATGTGAGGGCCTGGGTTTGATTCCTCAGGAGCCATATAAAAGATCCGGGCATGGGTGGTGTACATTTGATGTATGCATCCTACTGAATCCAGTCAGTGTGGCCCTTGTCTGCATGTGTTTATAGCTGCCTGCTAAGGACTTGGGTATCGTATCCCTGAAAGAATGAACAAACACAATAAACCAATTCCCCCTCCCTTGACAGCCATTGACCGTCTGTAGCTCTTCATCTAGGGATGGGGCCTTGTGAGGTTTTCCTCCATTCGTGCTGCCCTGTCAGCTGGTGTGATCTTTCAGGGTCTTATGTAGACAGCCATATCGAAAGTTTAAGGGAACAACATCTATCCACTTCAGAAGATACTATCACACATGCTTACAATCTTTCTGCCCCCTCCTCCGCAATGTCCCCTGAGCCTTACATGTAGGTGTTATGTTATATTATAGATGTCCCAGTCAGGGCTGAGCACTCCACTCATTCTTTGTCGTCTTAATCATTTGTGGATCAAAGATTATTTTGATGACCTTTCTTGTTCTTTGAAGCATAGTTGCAGTGTTCCAGTTTTCCACCCTTATTCCTATCTCTTTCTGTTCTCCCTACTTTATTGATTCCTAGAGAATAGCTGTTCCCACAGATGTATGTTGGTCTTGCATTGGGTTGATACCACCAACCTCCAGCAAAGGCCCAGGTGTAGTTAAGATGGGGAAGGGTTGGTGGTGTCACAGAAAGTTCTTAAGAGCACATGCCACATATATGGAACAAAAGGGTCATATGAGGTGGTTATTTCATTGCTTCCTGTCATGTGTGGATTTGATTCATGGTGCAGCATAGAGACAACATGTAGAAGTAGATCTAGGAAGCCACAATGGCCCACAGGCTGGCAAGTGCTCAGGTTGAGAATATAATCGAAAGTGCACATATAAAATAATCAGAGTGATCCCCTGTGATCGCCTTAGGCTCCTATGGATTGCTCTATTAATAGTTCATGTCCCCATGGATACTTCAAGCTCTCCAATTCAATTGACAACTGTAAATTACAATGCAAATGCCATTAAATCAGTGGTTGGCCCAGTGCCAAATTAAACCACCATGTTTGTAATGGGGCAGATCTGCTCCCAGTGTGAGGATAATGCCTGGTAGGAAGTGTTCAGTGCATTCCATGTAGCTCCTGGAGAGAGACGTATAGCTGGATAGGAAGCCAGTGGGGAAAGATGTCATGAGCTAAATGGCCAGTGCTGTCCTGAGTGAAAGAACCTATCAGCTTCATTTTGGTATCTATCTATCTATCTATCTATCTATCTATCTATCTATCTATCTATATTTATATCTGTATCATCTATATCTGCATCTCTCTTTAAGACAATGTCTCATAGCCCAGTCTGATTTCAAACTCCATGAGGCAGAGGGTGGTCTTGAACTCTCGTCCTCCTGCCTTCACCTCCCAAGTTTTGGGATTACAAGGTGCAACACCATGCCCAATTTATGTTGTACTGTAGATCAGACCCAAGGCCTTGTGCAAGGTAACCACTCTACCGACCAAGCTAAATCTCTAGCTCTCATTGAATTATTGAAGTGATCGGATTCCTTAACCATTGGTGTTTTTGAGCTAAAGCAGCCTGATCAAACCCTTTAATTTTAAGTCATTAAAACACACCCATTAAAGGCCATGCATATCAATAAGAGACCGAATGTCATCTACCTCCTATCGTTCATGCACATATTGCACATTCATGCACACGTGCATGAACGCTCATAGACACACAGCCATGCTTACATACATACAAGCGTACACATGCCTGAATACTAGTATGCCCATCATACTTACAAACACAGCTAGGTATGCACACGTGAACATAACCAGGCATGTACTTTTCATGACAGCAGCCATTGCATATCTCCAGTGTTTCTTTCTTCGGGATGAACCAAACAGATTCTGTTGCTCCAACCTGCACACTTCCCACCAGAGAGGTACAGAGCAGGATGCTGAAGCACAGCCAAGCTGAGCTCAGCAGACAGAACTCCCTGGGTCAGTTTTTGCAGCTTTGTTGGGAAAAGGGAGCAGCATTTTCTTTGAGCACCAGGTGACCCTGGGTGTAGGCTGGCATGCCATTTAGGAGGAGCTCTGTCTGTTCACTATGAATGGGGGAGGGGGGCTAGCCCAGGACAAACCTGAGGGTGTAAAAGAGTTAGTTGCCCAAGCCTACATTTCCATTCTAATTAGCACTTTCTTCACTTCGGGAGACTGTCAACCCCAGGGAGCCTCATTAGCATAGCTTTAATGCCTCCTCTACACAGGAGCTTCCACAGTGGCTTCGTCATTCCACGTGCCCCTTTCTCTGTGACCCTAAAAGCCACAAGGCTTACACACTGTACCACGTCCCTCTGTGTGTGGCTCAATCCGTGGCAGAGCCCGCCTGTCAGGGCAGAAGCTCTCTCTGCTCACCAACTGCTCATCTCATGACTACTCTGGCCAGAACCCCCTCTGGATTCTGGCTTTATTTACCCATCTTCCTTGGCTGGGTTGAACTGCATGATCTCATCAGAATTCTCTGGCCAAGAGCCCCCATCCACTCTGCTTTCTTACAATTTGACACCAACCATCACTGGTTGAAGCCATAAGGCTTGTAAAGGGCATTTCCTTCCAAGTTATCCTTTCTTTCCCAAATAAATTCACTAGGTGGCAGTGAACAGCAACAGCGAGGGAGAGAGGGCTGCTTCTCAAAGGAGAGTCAAAGACAAGGGGAGTTAGGCATATCTAATCTTGAATTTTAAAGAATCCTTTCAGCAGCCCCCACCGGCTCTGATATACATTGCTAGTGGAAGCAGCTAGTGCTCCTTAGATGGGGAGATGCCAGGGTATAATGTCAAGGCTCTCCTCAGCACACTGCTTGCTGATCGCTTTTTAGTCCAGTTGTGTTCATAGAGGAAAGGTCGAAATATTTATCTATTTCCTATAAATGTATTTTATTTACAGAATGTGGTATGTACAAGTTGGTCCTACTTATTTTCACTTCTTCCATTACATATGATTATGTACGTGTCTGAGTGTGTGTATGCATGTGTGCATGCATGTGCATGGCACACTTTAGAAGACAGATAAGCCTTATTATCACAGGAATTTTTGTATTATTTTTTCATGGTTAATTCTTCCAGATGACCATTGTTTCACCTAACAGCCCGCATCTCTTCCTACTAAGCTTTGCATCCCTGTTTCCTCAGCAGGCAAAGCTTAGAATCTCGAGCTCCCCTAGTGTGGACAACACTCATGTCTTGAGACACAAAAACCTTAATGCACACATTCTCACAGAGTTTCCTTATGTGCTTCCTGGGTTTTAACCTATAGGCACTTTGTTTGGTACGGAAGAAAACAACTGTAAATCAACTAAGATAGTTTCCAGATGGTCTGAGCTTTGCCTGGGTGGAAAACACACTCTGACCAGGCTCAGGGATGCTGCCATTGTCCCAGCCTCCTCTTTCCTGCGGTTTCCATCCACTAGCTGGTCCCAGCCTGACACTCAGTGGCTGTCATGCATGGAATGATATTTCCAGCTAGGCATTTCTGCATGTGTGACATCTTGTGTTGGACACATTGTTCCCAGAACCCTGACCTTATGCTGCCGTTCTCAGCTCCATGCTTCTTGCTGTTGCAAGAAGCTCTGTCTTTGCAGTTCTCGTAGATCCAAGTCCTGACTTGCTAAGAAACTACCTCAGCCACTCCTGCTTTGCTCTTGCCACATACCTCTGTGACACATAGTCTTTGTTATCAGCTTGGCTGGGTTTAGATTTACACAGGAGATTGATGTACACTTCTCGTTGCATTGTGGAGGGCTTTCCAGAAAGTATTAACCGAGGGCAATGAACCAACCCCAAAGTAGGCAGCATATGTACACTAGCAAGTAGAAAAGGAAGTGAGTAGAAATATAGAAAGGAGGGGATGAACCAAGCACCAGTATTCACTCTTCCCATCACATCTACCAAGAAGTAAGAAACAGCTTTGCTCCATGCTCCTGCTACCACAATGTTTTACCCAGTGCATGGGCCAAGCATACAGACTAGACCCTCTGAAACCATGAGCCAAAATAAACTATTTCTCCTTTTAGTTATATCAGTCAGGCATTTTATCACAGTGACAAAATAAACTAGCTACCACATACCCCCCAAGGTCTCAAGCTCTTATGGCTATATCCTAGGCTGGCCCCTAATTCTCTCCATCTGACGGTAGACTCCCTCCCCCAGTGCCAGCCACACTCTTATGAGCTATTGGGTGTTGTTAACCTCTAAGCCCTTAATAGTGTCAGTTTCCATGCACAAATCCGTGTTGAAGCCATCCGATGAGGATTGCCACTGAAACTCAGCCTTTTTTGACGTCTAACTCTGGCACTGGCATTGATGATACCAAGCTCTGTTGTATGTACTGGAGACAAGCTTCCAAGCTCCCTGCAGATCTATGCTCTGCTTTCCCAAAGCCAGCAGCAACAGCAGCTTTTACAGCCATGCCTCATCTTAGATAGTTTAGTCCAATTCTCTTGGAGCAAAGCCCCATGCATGGCTGTGCCCAGCTCCACCATAGCTAATACTATTTGCAGAGCACTCAACAGGAAGGTGTGCGTGACACGTATTAAACAGAGAAAGTGAATCTAAATGCTATATGGCCATGTACTCTTTTTATTCCGAGTCTACACAGACAAGTGGCCCCAACAGAAGAGACATGAGGATGCAGCCTGGCTTGGGATGTGAGTGACTGAGTCACTCATACTCAACTAGTTAAATTGCTATAACACCAATTAACATATCAGAAGCAAAGAAGAAAATGAACTCAGCCTAGCTCAGGTGATGGAGGTGACAAGGTGATATTAATAAGAATATAAGTTACTCCTTGCTAAGTAGATCAACTCAACCAATGTCAATTTTTCTCTCCGGAGTGCAAAGTTGGATCTTCCAGAAAGTTTGTGCTTCGGGTGCCATGTTAATTATTCTATAAAGGCCTGGCCTGGGTTATTAAGATCACTGGTGATTCCTCTTGGGAACTTAACACACACATAATAAATCTTGCTGATATGGCCAGACAGCAAATGGGAAAAGGCCAAACATTTCCTAAGAAAAATGAAGACTCAACAAATCAGCTCAGGAAATAAATGTTAATGTAGACAATGGAATATTTTTATATAGCTACAGTCTCCAAAATAGTTGAAGTATTTTGAGGTTTATTTTTCCTAATGCTGCGTGGGAAATATTTTTCTGTAGTAAACGCGCACACACACACACACACACACACACACACACACACACACACACACACACACCACCCTTTAAATGTACTTTCAAAGGGTAAAATGTCTTAGTTAAAGAAACTAGCTGCACATAGTGGTGCATACCTATAATTTGAGTACTTGGAAAGCTGGAGCAAGGAGGGGTGTGAGTTCAAGGCCAGCCTGTGAAATGAGGTCAGAGTTCAGTGGTTGAGGGTGGCAGTGGGAGAGATTGTGACAACCTGAGTTCTGTCCCCAAAACCTAAGTTGGAAGGAGAGAGCCAGCTCTAGAAAGCTGTCCTCTGTCATCTGCATGCATGCCATGGCATACCCATGCTCAGTGTATGTACACATACACACACACGCACACACTCACAGAGATGATGATTATTATGAACACTTTTAGAAGAGAGAAAAACAAAGAAGGAAATGAAACAAAAGTTAGGTAAATTCTGGTGAGAGGTCAAGTTCCCCTTTGAAGATTTTGGGAATCTATACATGTTTTTATTCCCTTCCTGAATTCCTGTTCACACTTTGCAGTTAAAGCAGGTTTGGTGCCTTTTGCTGTCATACTGGTCTATGCAGTCTGAACCTCAGGACAGCCACTTCAGTGCCATCTCCAATGGGTACTTAGTGTGGGTGCTAAGTACTTTTTAATGAAATCTGAAACTGGTGTGTTTGCACTAGGAGCGTCCGGTAGGAGCATTTGAACTCCAGCTGGCAGTGCAGCTTAAGGAGGCTGTGAGGCCTTTCGGAGGCACACTTAGTTGGAAGAATAGGCTTTGAAAGGCTATAGATAGTGAAGTCACTTCTGAACCAAGCTCTCTGCTTCCTGGTTTGTTGAGATGTAACAATCCTCGAAGTCTTGAACACAGTCCTGGGCTACCCACAGAGCCCCAGCCGCCATGCCTTCCCCACCATAACAGACTGTGTCCTCTTTGACTGTGAGCTCAACAAACCCTTCTTCCCTCGAGTTCCATCCATCTTGCCTGCCTTTACCCAGTCACAACAATGAGGAAAGTAATATGAAAGCTTAGGAATTCACACCAACGCAATGATGCCAGACTGTGGAATATACTAAACACAGTTTATAAAGCTAAATGGTTTCAAGTAATGGAGATGCCTCATTGGCAGGGTGGTTCCCTTGCTAACTAAGGACACTTGATCCCTAGGCAATTCCTCAAGCTTCGGGTGATGCCCCTAATTGTAACCTCATGCCATTTTCCTTGACTGGGTTCTACAATTTCTGTCTGAATCCTTCTCCGGTCCCTGCCAAGCTGTACCTTCACCATGCCACTTGTATGTCACCAACATGCAAACCATGGTGTTCTCAAGTTCTCAGCCTCCCACTAGGGAGTGTGTGGCCTTTCCTCCTGGGATTCTACCAGAGCAATGAAGAATGTATCAGACAACTCCTAACCCCCTTGCTACCTACCACCTTCTTTCTAGTGTGAGGCCGAGCTATAGGAAGTGGGACGTGTACATGAGCTATGACTACCACAGCTACTCGTTCTTGGTGAACCAGTAGCTTCCTGGCCTCAGGCACAAGTAAGAACATCTCTCAGACAAGATGCCCCCTTGGAGCCTCTTTCACCATCACTACTCAGCAAGCTTTTCCTCCACAGTCATTCCTAGGCCTCTGCTATAAATATTCTCCCCGCAGCCAGCAAAGCGTTACTATTTTATGCTGTGTGTGCCACACAGTCACACCGCCACCCACTCCAGAGGCAACTCTACTGTTCTCTCCTTCTCTGAGACTGTCATCTTTGCTATCTTGGGGTACAACTAGACGTATTTATATGGAAAAACATATGCCTCGCAAAGCAATTAGGAACTCGTGGGCCCCAGAGGCTGAATCAATGGACTTAGAAGCACAAAACAAAACTAGTTCTAGGAAACTCTTGGGTATATGACCTATGAACTTTGACTTTCTGCAGTTGGCTGGTCTCATCCAATCAGTCCACGCTATGGCCAATGGCACACCGCAAACAGCAAAGGAGATACTTTCCCACAAGTGAAAACATTCCAGTAAAACTATACCTTCTTTTTTTTTTTTTAATGGCTAAAAGGGTGAACTTTTTTCATCCACAATAAATAAGGTGTTTGGGGGCCAAGACTCTTGTGAGATAACTACCATAAAAGCTGCCACCGAAACTAGCATGTTTGAAAACAGAATGAAGCTGGCCCGCTTCCCAGCACTCTGGGAAAGGAGATGGGAGGGAAGGGCTTTGTTCACCTACAGTAAGTGACAGCACAGCCCTGAACCAGCAGTCCTGTGTGGGAAATGGTGCTGATAAGTGACCCCATATTGTGCATGCATGGGGCTAGCTGCCCAGCCCGATGAGGGACAGTGGACAATGAAAGGGAAGCCGGCCAGCAGCAATCACACTAGACACCACTCCCTCCCCTGCGGAAATACCCTTCAGAGCGCCAGCCACCGGAACCTGTGGGAAACAGGTGACACTGGAAGCCAGCTATGACAGTAAGCTCAGCTGTGAGAGGGAACCGATTCTGAGGGAATGCTAGGGGCATTCCAAGAAAGGGGCTTTGATGTGGGGGTGACAAGACTATGGAGGTGGAATGAGCCCCCACTGCCTTCCTTCTCAGTTAGAATTTCCTTACACCACTAATCCACTTCTCCTGCCTTTGATGTCCCTGCATAGGGTTAGTGACAGTGTCAGTGACAGGAGCGCCACCTCTGCACTGTGTCTTGCTCTTCCTAAGAGAATCATGAGAGCTGAGATGGTGTTCTTTCCTGTAAGAAGCGGCCCCACCTTCTCCCATGTGAAAACTGGTCTCTTCACGGAACTCCCTAAAAGCAGACCCTGAACTGAGGGTTAAAGCAGAAGGAAGTGCTCAGAGGCAAGGCATCGACGAAAAGGAGGAGCGGGGAAAGAAGCTGTGCAAGGTGTGAGTTCAGGCGAAGAAGCCCTGGTGACCCACTGAGGGTAAACTGTGTCCGAGAACTAAAGAGAATGCAGCATTCCATATTCCCAACAGGAAAGGAACAATAAGGACTGTGGAACAGAAGTGAGCCCCGCCCCCACATACACCTGCAGCTGCCTTTGTGAGCCAAACAGCTGAGCCCAAAGACAGACTTTAGAAGAGATATGAGCACAGCACAAAGAGAAGCTAAGGGATGGGCAGGCCAAAAGAGGGGAGCAAGGCGGGGTACATGTCTGCCATATGAGAAGTATAGTGCCTGCTTCGTAGCACTGGGTGAACAGATGCCTACCTAGAGCCACGCACACAGGGAATTCAGCACACTCCCAGTTTTGCCTGATGAACATCATGCTCAGGGTCCACTGTCTTCTCCCCCAGCATGCTAGGAACATGGCCAACCCTCATTCTCCATCTTTCTGGACTCTTCAAACATGCAGGTTTCAGAGCCAGCCTTCGGAGTGGCCGTTCCATTCATGGGTTCGTGCCTCTGTTCTGTGACACTGTCAGACAGGGGACACATAAGCAGGCAGAATAGAGAATCTGCTGGTGACAGGATGAGCCTCCAGAGGGAACTGCAGCGGGCCAGAAGGGCAGAAGGAGCAGAAGAGAGGAGAGCTGTATGCATGGCCAGCTGCTAGGTGATAGCGCCAAAGACTTCCTTGACAATAAAGCCCTATGGTGTCCACACACAGCTGAAACCATTAAAATGCCCGATGCACTCCAGCCCTGTGCAGGAAGCTATTAGTTTATGATCATGACAGGAAGAAGGCGTTATCCTAGGCATCTTGTAAAGAGTCACATGACCGGGGGGAGATGGCTCTGTTAGTAAAGGGCTTGCCATGTGAGCTCAAGGAGTTCAGTTTCCAATACCCAGGGGAAAAGCCCAGAGTAATGCCTGAAATCCCAGCTCTGCAGAGACAGAGATAAGAGGCTCACAGGGGCTTGATAGAAGCCAATCTAGCCATTCAGTGAGCTCCAGATTCAGGGAGAAACCCCAACCCCCAAAAGTGAGATAGATGAACAATAAAGGAAGGCACTCAGTGATGACCTCTGGCTTGCACACGCACATCTGCACGCATGCATTTGCGTCTACCCAGATGTGGATGTACACATGAACATGTCTGCACACAAAGAAATGAGAAAGGGTCACATGGTTCTTGCGCTCAGGAACATTGTGTTTAGAGAAGAAAATTTGATTTTTATTGTGATGGAGCTGGAATATTTTTCCAGGAAAAAAAAAAAGGCAAAAAAGCCAGTTACAACAACTGTCTTAGGTTATGCAAAGAATTCTCATATGAGAAAAGGAGTTGAGGCTGATGAGGGGAGATCTGCAGAGAGGAAACTCCATTCCCATTACTGACCTTTCTTATCTTCAAATATTCCAATGTCCGCTTGTTTTCCTGGAAGCCTGGCAGGATGCCTCCCTCTCTACCACCCAGGGTGCTAATGCGGGAGCTGGCCACTGCAGAGGGGCCTCAAACCTCCATCAGAGCCATATCTTTCTCTGGGTGCCAAGGGATGTGGGGTACATCACAAGGCAACCCAGAATAGATAAGTAGGGGATAGGTAGTCATCCAGGCAGCGGATATCTTGATCTGTCTCCTCTTGCTGTAGTAGACTACTTGGGGATGGGTGATTTACAGAGAAGAGAGGTTTGTTTACTTGGGCTCAGAGTTCTGGAGGCTTAGAAGTCCAAGATCACAAGACTTATATTTGATTCATGGTGGAAATCAGAAAAGAAGTAAACATGTACTAAAGAGAAGTTACGACAACAAAAAACAAAAACAAAAACAAAAACAAAAAGAAAGAAAGAAAGAAAAGACAAAAGAAAAAAGAAAGCCACCCCAAAGCCTCCAACCCTATTACCCCAACACCTACCCTTAGGTCTGCCTCTCAGCCTGACTTACTGGCAGATGTCAGGGTAAGTTTCAGAAGAAACAAATTATATTAAGGCCAGGGCTGGGCAGATGCATGGACAGATAGACAGACGGATGGATGCAGGACATGAAGTCTAATAGAAATAAACAAACAAAAATCAGAGAGATGTCTCAGTGGCTAGTGGCATGTGACTCCCAGATATTCTCTCCTTTTCTCTTCTCCTCTCTCTCTCTCTCTCTCTCTCTCTCTCTCTCTCTCTCTCTCTCCCTCCCTCCCTCCCTCCCTCCCTTCTTTTCCCTCCCTTCTTCTCCCTCTCTCCCTCTCTGTGGGGACACACACACACACACACACACACACACACACACACACAAATAAGTGAATAATTGTTTAAAAGTCTATCATGACTACCTTAGGAACACAAGTGAATTAGGACTTAGCTATTCACTGCATAGGGCCAGGCCTAACCAAGGCGCACTTCCTACAGGCAGACAGGCAGGTTGGGGGCGGGGGGTCCTGAGCAAGAGATGTGTACACTTATGTGATGTGACTTCCTGGTACCCAGCTGTGATTGGTTTGCTCAGTCTTTGATTTTTCTTTTCAATCATCTCAGCAAATCTCTTCACAGGGACTAAATTACTTTCCCCCTTTCATAGATAAGGTCATTAGTGTAAGGAAAAGTCAGATGAATTTGCATCCCAGCCTGTCAGCCTCCATAGCCTCTGTTGTCCTCCGAGATACCAAGGGAAACCATATAAACACACAGGGATCCTATTTTCCCCCTTGTAAATGGCAAGCAACCCCCACCTCCCCATTCAGAATCCAACAAAAGCCATGGTAACAAGGAGTCTTCAGAGACAGCTCTTCATCTCTGTTTCCTCTTCCATTTTAACAATGTGGCCTATGTAGTACTGTTGCTTAGATTAGCTGTTAGTTGCTGGTGACTTTGAAATATACGTGGTGTATAGACAGATTAAATTATGGCCGTCTCTGAGTGGAAAGGGCTTTCTAACTTGATGCCTATTTCACAGAGGGGTAAACTGAGGTCAATGAGTAATGGCTGGTATTGGCTCCAGTCCATCAAGACCGAAGACTTGTCCATTCTGGATTCGACCATTGTCATTGCTATTGGTACAAAGAAAGCTGAGGAAGCCCAAGAGGAAAATAGTATCAAGAGCAACACTGCTTTGTGCTTGTGTGGTGGGTAGTGTGCAAATGATTTCACTAGTATGATGTCTCGTTGCTGTGTTTACTCCAGCATTTTGAGCCCAATACAAGTAAGACATGTTGTACAGCCCAGAATGTCTCTCACTCCAAACCTGCATGCCTACTCCAAACCAGCTGCTCCTAATTTGCCTTGGATTTTTCTCAGGGTTAGCACTAAAATTTCCAAATCCTGAAGAGCCCCCTAAGTCCCAGGCAAGCCAGAATGGTTTATTAGCTGAGTTCAAACACACCATAAGCAGCTGGAGACGTACAGGAAACACACTGTTCTGAAGATGATGATGGCGGGGACCTCCAAGTTCCACCTAAGAAAGCAAGCAGCTGAGCTTAAAATAGAGTAATCCTTTATTCACCTCCTGGCTGTCCCCACCAATAAGACAGACCATCAGTGCTATTTGTTTCTTTGTTTTATTTTTAGAGGTGGGGGGTCTTGCTATATAGCCCAGTCTAGCCTTCAACTCTCTATTCTCCTGCCTCAGTCTCCCAAGGGCTGAGATCACAGAAGTGCATTGCCTCCTCAGGCTATAGGAGTCTGTCCCTCCTGGTGCTCACTGGTGGTTTTAGGAAGGATAGCAGGCTACCAAGAAGAGACTTGATACCCTATGAGCATATACAGGGGGAGGAGGCCCCCCTCAGTCACAGTTATAGGGGAGGGGAGTAAGGGGAAAATGGGAGGGAGGGAGAAATAGGAGGATACAGGGGATGGGATAACAATTGAGCTGTAATATGAATAAATTAATAAAATATATTTTTTAAAAAGCATACATGGGGGAACTTTGCAGATAGTCTTTCTTTGCTGTGTTAAGCCATACACTGGTTAAGGGAAATCTTTTCTTAGAAAGAAAATGGACCTGAAAAAAAAATCAATCCATTAATCAATGTTGGAAGCAGCCGTGTCCCTATGAGATGAATAAGGGGAGAATTTATGGTAGAGTCCTCTCTAGCTATGGGTTCTCCCAAATGCTGTCAGTTTGATATAACCCTTTCTTCTCATTACAAAGCATAAAATGTAAATTGGGTCCTGCAGCTTGAGCCTAGGTCCTTGTGCAGACTGGAATGTCCTCTACTAACAGACCTACACCCCATCTTTTTGTCAGTTGCTCTTTTTGAGGTAGGACATAGTTCTTGAGTTCCCTAGGCAGGCTTTGAATCTGTGATCCTTCCTCTCAGCCTCCACCTAGCTAGGATTACAGACCCCCACCACTAGGCCTTGCTAAGTTGCAAATCATTAAAAACTGACTTCTATTAAGAATAAGTTTTGTTCATAAAACATGTTGAAAATGCACCAAAATTTCA
Organism: Acomys russatus; assembly: GCF_903995435.1. Taxonomy (NCBI): domain Eukaryota; kingdom Metazoa; phylum Chordata; class Mammalia; order Rodentia; family Muridae; genus Acomys; species Acomys russatus. Next base: position 51,982,162 of record NC_067145.1, read on the forward strand.
ATCAAATCCTTGGTACCAATGGACTTGATATTCATATTAACAAAATTGAAAGCGCCATTAGAAGCTGAGTTATCACAGCTGACCACATGTTCTCTCTATGAAGGAAAGTGTGAGCTAGTACAGTGCAAAGATACTTTTGTGTCAGAACCACAGTGAGCTTTGTGTTTGGCCCTCAGTTAAACAGATACTTAAATTAATCAGCATTCCCATTCCCCTGTTTACCTAATTAGGTTTCCTTCTTTGCAAATAGATAGAATAGTATGCCACTCTGATTTATTCCCATTTCTGCCCATGTAAATATAAATGTACTACAACGTGACCCACTGGGATGGAGGCTTTTGATTTGAATAGGAGCTTCAGGAAGACCGCGGCACAGTGAATTTGCTCTTGATTATATTAAGGTTGAAAGCCAAGGATTTGGAAAGAATAAAACAAAATAAAATAAAAGAGGCCTCAGTACTAACAGAAAGGCCAAGACCCTCACATGCAGAGTGTAGTCCAAAAAAAGTGCAAAAACCTCAGAGCTGTGAAATGAATGGATTCCTCTTGCTGCAATGAACAGTTAATGCAAATTACTCCAAGTTCATGAATCCCATTTGGGACCAGGCAGATGGTCCATCCCCAAAATCATGACTCTACCAATTTCACAGAGAGCAGGTTTTCACACAACAGTGAACACAAATGAATAGATGGAGAGAGATAGCTACCTACAGCTCACTCTGTGCTGCTGGCTGCTGTGGTTTTTTTCCTACCGTTGTGTGAGGCAGGCTGCTTTCCCAGCATACCCAGGGGCACCGAGTTGCAAGGCAAACTCTCAAAGGGTGAGCTTCTGAGACTTGTTCAATCTCTCTGCCTTTGCCTTTCTGAGGCTTTCTGATAAGGCAGCTGGTCGCCCCACAAAGTGTCACAGCCTCACGTACAGGGTGTTGAGTGACAGCACAGAGGCTATTGGTTGTACAGAAAGCACAAGTGCCCCCAAACTACCTCTGGGTGTGTGTTTTGGGTTCCTTCCACACACCATATGCTTTGAGGTATGACAGTGGCAACATAAGAGGGGACTACAACACTGTAGCGCAGCTAGGAGGAACCAGGATTCGTCTGCTTCTTCCCGTCAGAGCATCCATATATTTCACCACTGTACACTAAGAGGGGACAACGACACAGTAGTATAGTTGGTAGGAGCCAGGATTTTTCTACTCCTTTCTGTCACAGCATCCATCTACCACACCACTGTTTCATCATATCATGAGGTGGCCTGCTCAGAAAGCTTTCAGAGAATGTGGGAGTAATTCCTGATTTACAGACAGGTGGAGGGATAAATAATAAAATTTAGGAGAATCAGGCAGTATTGCCCGTGTTTGATGTACATTACATATCTCTTACGGGTCATGGGGCTCAACAGTGAGCTCCTCTGTGTGCAGCTTCTCGTCAGCGAGCTTCTCTTCACTGAGGAGCTTGAGGCAACACGGGTCCATCTTGAACCTCATCATCTACTTTAACACCCAAAGTTTCTATTAGCCGAAGAGTGCTTCATGGAGGTGAGGAGGAGGCGCCTAGCAAAGCTATATGCGCCCTTTTTGTGTTCTGTGGGGAGGGGCCATGTTGTTCTGTTTCCTCTCTACCACTTACATTGTCTCCTGACGTTGCTACTGTGAACAAGGAAGCCACGGTGCTCAGAGGAACAACCTCTGGTTCTCAAACAACCTTCTGCCTGTTTGAAACAGGATCTCTTTGTTGCTTGTTGGTGCCTACCCCAGGCTAGCCGGCTTCTGCTTCTAGGCTTTCCTCTCATCGTAGGGACACGGGGATTCCAGGCAGGCTCTCATGGGCTCTGAAGATTCGAGTTCAGGTTTTCATAGTTGTTCTGAGAGTTCTTTCCCCCATTAAGCCATCTCCCCAAGCCCCCGACTGGTTATCACAGAAACCCAGGCCATGATTTGTGAAAGCTTTGACTCGGAACTTAGACTGTATCTGATTCTGTGGCTGGAGGAGGGGCTTTGCAGGCAGGTGGATCTAACATCAAACCTCAGTCTTACCTCTTAGTTGGATCTGTAAAGTGGACAAAACTACTGAATTTGCCATCTAGGGGCCTTTGCTTAAATAAGCTAAGATAGTATCTGTCTTATCCAGCACATGTTTATTGGTCCATAGTGTGTATAAGGCACTCAGCCAGTTACTGGCTTCGCACCAGATCACATCTATAGCTATCTTTGGCCATATGTGGCTCATGGGTCACAGACTGTATACTCTGCCATTTATTTGTTTAGATAGGGTCTTGCTATGTAGCCCAGGCTGGCCATCAAATTCCTTTTGTTTCAGCCTCCTGAGTGTTGGGATTAGAGTACCCATTTAGAACTTTGTCAAACTTTTGCCAGGCACTGCGGATCTTTAACAGTCAAAACATCTGTGTCTAATGAATATCCACCACCATGATCGGTAGATCTGAAAATGTCATGGCGGGCAGGGGGTGAGGGTTAATAGAGTCAGTTTACAGGCTTCCAAAGATTCTCTTTACCATTGGGAGCATCATGAAGAACCTAGCAAAGATGCACTTCAGTTCCAAGGAACTCCTCCTCAACCAGCATCAGCCCCAAGGTCTCTGTTCGACCTTGCTACAGCTGAGGTTGCTCTGAAACACAGAGACCAACCACGGCCAAGGTTTGCAAAGCCCAGTGGAAGCAATAGCATGGGGGAAAGTACATAAAGCATGGCCTCCCAATGTGTGCCACCTGTTCCCCCACGGTCCCCAGGTATAGCTTCCAGCCACTCTCAGGGAAAAAGGGTCAAGCCTCATATAAAGCAATTCATGGTCTCAACAGCGATCATGCATCTTTGGTAGAGTCTACACATGAAATATCAGCAGAAATAGCCTACGGTGTATCTGTATCTCTAGCAATTCAGAGAAAATCTTTGGGTACTTGGCCTGAATGAAGACAAATATAACTTAAAAATCACATGTTGACTGGGTTAGGGCAGTAGAAGACTGGAATTTGAAATCAGGTATTTAACATGGGAAGATATATTTTTTGCCCCAGATGTTTTGCTGTGCTCCGTCAGCCAAGCCATCCTTTGAGCTTGAGGAGCCTGATATTTCCTTCTAGGTGCACTTGCGTAAGAGAAAGTGACATGGAATAACCAGTCTTATGTGGCAGATGCTATTTGTTAGTCCGTAGCTCCTCTCTGTTTTTACTGCTGTTGTAAAATTATACTTTGAGATTCCCCATGTAACTGGACTTGCTGCTGACTTGTCACTAATCTTCAACAGCTCCTATGAAGATTTATGACTGGGATTGTAGATGCAAGTTAAGATCTTTGCTGGGCCAGCCATGGTGCTACCCAATCCTGTCACTCTATAGTGTCACCCTTTCAAAGGATCTCCACTAATGGTAGCTCCTCTGCCTGCATTTTATCTATCCAGATAGATGTTTGCAAAACCCACCAAAGCTTATAGCCACCCAGACCCTGGGCGATACATTGACCTTAATCCAGCCGCATAATATGACAAGAGATAAATGTCTCCTGACCTCATGTTTGTTTCTAACAGCCCTCTCCCCTTCACTGTATGCCTGGATAGATGGAAGTCAGCATCAGAAACCACTTCAGCATAGACCCAAACTGACTACCACAGTTTTGAAGGGCACAGCGAGATTACTAAAAACAAATCTGACAGCACTAAAGCTCTCTGACTGGAAGAAGCCCATAAACTTAATGGCACTCATGAATTTATGGGCTATTGTTACCAAATGAGTCATCTTTATACAAAAGCAAGCAAGGGGCTGTGGTTTTTATTAGGGTGATCATGACTGTTTCTGTTTTCAGAGATGATGGCAACCTGTAAGTTTGAGTAGCTTGCATCCCCCAAAGATTGGCTTCTTCTACAAAGCCAGGTGCTTTTCTTTTCTCAAAATATGCCTTGTTCCCTCAACACAGTTATCTCATTGATATCAATTCCTTGCTGTGATGGTACAAAGCCTGGCAAATAGGTAGGAATGCAGCTCCATGAGTTAGAAAGACCCTGTCTGAGCACTGACCAGCAGCTTCCTTTCCAAGAACATCCTCCTGCAGAGTCTCAGCCTGAAGCTGAACACCCTGCCCCCCCCCCCCCCAGCTGCAAAACGAAGGGGCTGGGATTAGCCTGCAGCGTCCTTTGCGGAACTGTCCCTTTGCCCAGGATTTTAAAGTCCATCTGGCTCAGTAAATGGTTGGCAAACAGCCCCTTGCCCAGAGGAGCTCAGTCAGCTTACCCCGTGCTGTAACTTGTCCTAAGGAAAAAGCAAGATGCCAACAAAAGACAGCTCCCTGCTTGTCAAATTGCTGCTCCCTGGGAATTGGGTAAAAGACGGTGTAGAACCCCAAGAGAGGACTTCCACCAACACAGGCAGGATGGATTCCATTTCTTGATTAATCCCTAGTTTAGCAGCCTAGTTGAATTGTGTGTGTATGCGCATGTATGTGTGTATGTGCTTGTGTGTGTGTGTGTGTGTGTGTGTGTGTGTGGTAGGGGTGTGGGAGGGTGTGTGTGTGTGTGTGTGTGTGTGTGTGTGTGTGTGGTGTGTGTGGGGGGGGGTTTGGGAGAGTGTGTGTGTGTGTGTGTGTGGTGTGTGTGGGGAGGGGTTTGGGAGGGTGTGTGTGTGTGTGTGGTGGGGGTGTGGGAGGGTATGTGTGTGTGTGTGTGGTGGGGGTGTGGGAGGGTGTGTGTGTGTGTGGTGGGGGTGTGGGAGGGTGTGGGTGTGGGTGTGTATGTGGTGGGGGTGTGGGAGGGTGTGGGTGTGTGTGTGTATGTGGTGGGTGTGTGGGAGGGTGTGGGTGTGTGTGTGTGTAAATATGGGACAAATGAGAGGGGAAAGAGGTGTGCAGGTCTGGTATTCCTTTAGATACTAAGTGAAGTCGCTTTCTGGGTGAGCCATGGCACTCTCATAAATTACTTCGTTTGACATGTAACTTGTCACAGCCACCTCTCTCTGTCCAGATCCAGGCCAGGCTGGTCCAATGGTCATGGTCTCTGAGTTCTTCCACAAAGCAGAGGAAGCTACTGACAAGTTTGGCCTCTGCCTCTGAGCTGAAGCAGCCATGCCATGTTCTATGCCAAGCCAGCAGGGCCCAGGGAACAAGCACACTGTACTCCTCACTTGTCAGACAGACAATAAACACCCCTTACCCTAGAACCCAGGGCTTACGTCCTCCCTCTTCCTCTTTTTACACAAGCAGGATTTTCTACTCTGTTCCCTCCCCACATCCAGGTCTGTTTTCTCTACATAACTGGAGGTGAGTGTGACAAGTGAGCACACCTGTCATGCAGACTGGTTTGAATTTCTCTTTGGACTTTTGACAAACTTACATAACTTCTTTGAGAATCAATTTCTTCATCAATCTTGCAGATAGCGCAGCCCTGCCATTACCTGCTATGAAAGATGTGAAATGTCCCCGACTGGCTTCTGTGTTTGAGCATCTGATCTCTAGCTAAGGTTGTAGTAAGTGGAAGGGCGTAGGTCACTATAGCAACAATACAAATAACAAATCAAATACCTTAGCAAGTAAAGTTGTGAGTGTGAAGAAAGATGGCAATGTCTTTACAGTGCAATGTGTGCAGGAGAGCACCTGATAGATGATAGATGCTTACCAAAGTCTTATTGAAAGAGGCCATTTTCACCCTGGTATTATCTCATGTTAAACAGTACCCATGGGTCTTCTGGAAGTGATGCTGACTATCTCTTTTATCACAGATGTCTTTGGTTAGGTCTTGACAACACCGAAGTTAAATGTTAGATTTGATACAAAGGTAGAAGACTTCATAAGCGCCTTGAGTGTGTTTCCCATTGGAGAATCAAGATGGTCCCATTGGAGAATCAATGTCCCTGAAGACAAGGGAGAATGACTCTTTAGGCCCTTCTTACTGTTGGAGTACCATAGTAATGGCTCTGAGAATGTCATATTCTGTGCTGTACTCAGCTTTCAGCTGAGCAGACAATAGAATCTGAACCCACGGCCAGTGTCTTGTGGTCATTGTAAGTACTCACTCATGAAAGCGGTCTCTTGCGATGCGATGCTGTCTGCTTCATAGACCTTGCAACCGAGTCTTGAATTCCCAGAGCCAAGGTGAACATCCTATGGACTGAAACTGAAATTATCCACTATTGTATAATATTGTCCACAAATGGAGTCATTTAAAAACCCCATTTTCCACCTTCTTTCCCTGCCTATTCCATGGCCGTGTACGGGTGAGTGCCCAAGAGCAGACGCATGCCGTATAACACACGTATCTTCCAATACAAAGCGGGGACTCTATTCAAGAAGGCTCGAGACTGTTTGAGAATGAGGCTCTTCATCAGTATTTCAGAAGGCTCAATTTAGCATTTACGGTTCAATTATGCATTCCTCTGGGGAATACACATAAAACCTCGATTCAGTCAGGTCTGCTTCTCTTTGTGTCTGCTGCTCAAAATTAATGCATTCATCAAGCCGTAACGAGAGGCCGCTCCACATGAAGCATGTCTCACAAGACGCGACATCAAATTCCCGCACAGTGCTGGACCTCTCTGTACTCACACAAGTGACCTGCAGAGAGCAGAATGAGGAAAAGACTGTGCCCAGAGTGAGGGGTGAAGAAATGGACACTTTGCTGATAATTATGGCCACAGACAGGTGTAGGGCACATTCAGAACTTAGAAAATGCCTTCACATGTATCCCTCCCTTTGAGGTTCATAATAACCCCGAGAGTTTGGCAAGGTGGGCGTTATTGTCTTTCACATTAGTCATCATTTCCTTGATTGTTACTCTTGATGGTTAACTTGACTGGATTTCAAATCACTTGATTAATATACAATACTGCTAAGACAGTATTCCAAAAATATTCCAGGGACAATTAACTAATGGGGACAGCTCTGCTGTGGATGGCATCGGCCTATGGGCTGGCAGTAAGAGGAGCAGGAAGGAAGCCCTGTCACTCAGCAATCCTTCCGTCTGCTTCCTGACAGTCAGGAGGTGAGCTGTTTTGCTCCAGCATGCCCTCCCAGCTATGTGGCTTTGAAATCTCTGAAGACGAGAGCCTGGATGAATCTATTCTTTCCTTAGGTTGATCATATCAGGCTTTTTTTTTCCTTTTTTCATCATAAGGATGAGACATCAGATTAATAGGATTATAATTGATCATCCTCACTTGGTAAATGAGAAAGACAAACCTCCCCACAGTTGAGGGGGTCAAAAGAGGACCTGCACTCCAGCCACCCAAATTCAGATCACTACCCACCCCTAAATCCCTCAATCCTAATGTTAGAACCCTGAAGGATCAAACCCCTAAAGTCTAAAAGTCCATCAAATTACAAGACCCCAAAACTGAAACGCTAAGTGTTAAAAACTCACAGGCTGAAATTACAGAAGCTGTAGTTTGCATTGAAAACGGTTATGTAGGGGGTGGGGAGGCCAATTTTGGAGGAAGGGCTGGGGTACTGTGGTTCTGATGGCACTGAATTATATCCTATTGGGGGAAACAAATACTAGAAAGCTGGAAAAACAAAGACACTTCTAGTACTAATTCATTTTATGCTTTCAAGTTCATCACCCCAGGAGTCACTGTATATAAGCAGTGTTCATGTGCAGAAAGCTATTGAGACCTCCTCAGTAAATGAGAAGATGCTGTGGTGGTTTTTTATGTTTGCATTTGTGGATGATATAATCTCTTAATATCTGGTGCTGGAAAGATGGCTCAGTGGCTAAGAGCTTGTACTGCCCTTCAACAGGACCTGGGTTCAGTTCACAGTACCATGATGGGCATCTCAAACCTCCTGTTTCTACAGCTCCAGAGAATCCAGTGCCCTCTTCTGGCATTCATATGTACACATACACCGGGGGGCGGGGGGGCAGAGAGCACACATGCACAGAATATACCCATTATTTTCTGAATAAAATAAATCTTTTAAGAATTTTCGATATCTCAGCTGTCTGCACTATGAATGCTGTATATTATTACCCATATACAGGAGGAATATATTATTGTAATATATTATATATTGAATAATATGTTGTTGTGTATCTATTTTTTCATTTTTACTTATTTCATATGTGTAAGAGTTTTGCATACATGTATGTATGTGTACTGTATGTGTTCCTGGTACCCACAGAGGTCAGAAGAGGGTGTTAGATCTCCTAGAACTGGAGTTAGAAATAGCTGTGAGCCACCATGTTGGTACTGGGAAGCAAAACTGGGCCCTCTGCAAGAGCAGCAGTGGTCTTCATGACTGTCATCTCTCCAGCCTCTGCCGTGCATTTCAAAGTAGTGAAAAGAGAAGCTCTTTAATGCCTCAGCACAAACAAACAATAAATATATGTTCACTAACTTGACTATCTAGTGTATACATATCACAGTGTACCCCATAAATTTGGTATTTTCAAAACCTCAAAAAATAATTTAACTTTGAAAAAATAAAATTATGAAGCCCAGGATGAGGCTCAGTGATAGAGCATTTGCCTAACCCAAGGCCCTGGCTTCTATCCACAGTATTAAAATATATATATAATAACTTTAAAAAGGAATAAATAGCCTGAAATATTGTTCTTATGATTAAGCACAGTCATGGAAGTAAAGTATCTAATATGTGCCAGGACTGATCAGATTTTAAGGAATTCTATCTTCACAAAACAGTAAAATTATCATGTAATCAGCATTCTACCTGAAACAGGTAGTTTGTGGAAGAGAAGATCCGCTGTTTTGCTGTGTTCATGTAAATGCAATTATAAATCATCACAAGCCCCATTTAGTCATTGGTAACCCAGAGCTTTGCCTTGCAGTGCCATGTCAGCATCAGAACCTGGCCCAAGTTCTCAAAGGCTTTAAATCATTGAGGACATCTTTCTTTCACCCTATCATAGAATCTATAGACTGCCCGTGCCAGCAATATTTGATGTCGCATCAACTTCTGTGATATCCCTCACATGCAGTACCTCCTTACCCAGCCCCATGTGGTCCACCATGGCTGAACCGTGTTATCTACTCACCTACCTCCACATCCAGTTGCTATGTAACCATAAGGCACCTTATCTCATTCCCGGATTCTCTCTGGAGTTGTGAGCACTCAAAAAAAAAATTTTTTTTTTTAGATCAAGGAAAAAGAAGGAGTTCTCTAACCAAATGGATGTGCAGATAGAGCCAGATCAGAGCGCCTTGGACTAGGCATTCTCTGTCCTGTGCATGCACTGGCCATGAACTCTGAAACACTAATCTTCAAGGGCGATGTGCCAGGCACGGAGATCCTGCTGCTCTGCCTGGCCATTTACAGAATCCATACTGGCTCAGATGTCTTTCAGCTGCTGATTTTGATTGCTGTTGCTTTGATCACCTGTGTAATCCAATATTCAGCCATTAACCAGTTGAGAATTCAACCCAAAGCGCATGTGTTCCCCTGAATCTGATGCTCAGTTGCTGAGAAAGTAGAGGGCTTCAGCTCAGAGCCTGGTCAGGGAGATCTGATGCACCTTTGTGGCACATGCTCCCCCATGCCATCCCTGTGTAATTCACTCTATCAACTGAATCCCCTTTCTAGAATCTTCATCTTTGCAACCTGCCTTGCCCACCCTT